>NC_087063.1:47779453-47811953 GCF_963678635.1 Symsagittifera roscoffensis | reverse complement strand
ATACATACATACATACATACATACATACATACATACATACATACATACATACATACATACATACATACATACATACATACATACATACATACATACATACATACATACATACATACATACATACATACATACATACATACATACATACATACATACATACATACATACATACATACATACATACATACATACATACATACATACATACATACATACATACATACATACATACATACATACATACATACATACATACATACATACATACATGCAATATTAATCTCGATTTCTGTTGCTACTCATGATCCGAAGAGGTCTTTCGTGCTCTCAGTTGTTGTTGGACCCCTTGGCCTTGAAACGGTTTAAATGGTCCAAACGGTTTTGTGCCGAAATCTAAAGGTCTAAAACCACACACCAGAGTTTTCCAGTCCATGCTATCTGAATCCAGGGCTCCTTTAGTCCACACTGTCTGAACCAGTATCTCTTTTGTATACACAGTCCTAAGCTAGACCCCTTTGTTCCACGCAGTCTGAATCCCAATTTCTTTAGTCCACACCGTCTGAATCCGGTTTCTGTCGGTCCATATTGTCTGAACCGGATTCATTTGGTCGCACGGTCTGAATCGGTCGGGACTACTTTGGTCCACACTGTCTGAACCAGGATTATTTGGTCCACACTCCTTCGTTTGTTTTGTTCACACGGTCTGAATCCGGATTCTGTCGGTCCACATGGTCTGAAACCGGATTAATTTGGTCCGCATGTTCTGAATCCGGATTCATTCGGTCCACACTGTCTGAACCAGGATTAATTCAATCCACTTGGTCCTAAGTCAGACTCCTTTGTTTCCATGCGGTCTGAATCCGGATTTCTTTGGTTCACACAGTCTGAAACCGGATTCTATCGGTCCACATGGTCTGAAAACGGATTCATTTGGCCCACACTGTCTGAATTCCGGTCCACACTCTCTGAACCAGGATTCATTTGCTATACACGGTCCTAAGCCAGAGGCCTTTGTTCCGAGCACTCTGAATCCCAATTTCTTTGCTCCAATTGCTCTGAATCCGGATTCTGTCGGTTCACCCGATCTGAACCGGATTCATTTGATCCACATGGTCTTACTGAGGACTCCTTCGGTCCACACGGTCTAAAAACGGGTTCATCAACCATAAAGTCTAAAAATAATATTGTCTGGTCCACACAATCTGAACATACCATGTTCTGGCCCCAACGGTCTGAACATAAAACCACGACCTCCGACCCGGGTAATAGATTTGACTAAAAAATCTACACATGATCTTAGACAAATGACCGAGAAGCAATATTTTGCCATTTTAATGAGGTTACGTCTCATTTATTATGCATCAAATCTTGAATCGTACAGAAATAGTAATTATACGTATTCTTTTAGATAATTCAGTTACAATTTTGCTCGAAGCTACGAAAACCAAAAATTTGAACAACAAGGTGTCTCAAAATAAGATTTTAACATTGCATAAAAGCAAAAATTGATTCTTTACTATCAATTGGAAAAATTTGGCGCCCGACATTCAGAAATCGATGTAAGAAAAAGTTAATTTTTCCCACAACCGCTTTCCCTCCCTTTCCCACACCTCTCATCTTTCTTGGTGAGTTCTTGATTTTCGCAGTCGACTTTTACTAGACGCGGACGAGTGTTCCTCTGAGAACGGGGGCTGCCAAATTAACTGCATCAACACCCCTGGCTCATTCTACTGTGGTTGTGCTGATCCAGGCTACCAGACATCTGCCAACGGATTTGTCTGCATAGGTACCGCTATTTTCATGCATGTATTGCAAATAATGATCCAATTTTAGAACTCAATTTTACCTGTTGCCAATTTCAGGTAGAAATAACTGACTTATATGTACAGATACGAATTAGGGCTTTAATAGATATGTATCAAGAATAGTCAAAAATCTGATGGCAAATAGTTTTTCTGTGAACATTTCTCCCAAAATTGATTCCACAAAATGGGATTTTCAAAACGGCAAGATGTCAGAAAATTGAATAACGGAATTTATCATTTCTAGACGCAGACGAATGTGTTCTGGGCACAGACGATTGCGATGAGTCATCTTCCACCTGTTCCAACTCAGAGGGATCCTTCAATTGCGACTGCAAAACAGGCTATGAGACCAGTGGACCCAATACATGCACAGGTACAGAATATATGAGTTGACCTGCATGTTGAAAGCTCTTATCGTACAGTCCATTCAAAGAGTCTATGGAAAAGCTCTTTAATGAATAATGTATGATCATTAAGCATTTTTACATGGCTAAAGAAAGGTAAAATTTCCATTCCTGCGGAAAAATTATGGTTCTTAATTTTGATTGCAAAGAATTTCTATGCTAAACAGTAGCAGATTTAGGGACAAAAGCGGCAAAAAAAATCAAACCTGGGTTCGTCTCGACAGAAAGAAGACCGCTTTTTCCCTCAATTCTGGTTGCCACATATTTCCAAAGGGTATAACTTTAAGACATCAACTTTGGTTGACCAACCTCAAAAATTTTGTAAGGGCGCCTTGGGCGCCAATATTACTAAATTTGAGGGGGGAACGCGCGCCTTTATAGTGCTGTGGGAGAGCTCGGATAATCAAATTGGTCGATCTAAAAAAATGTCATGAAATGAAAAATTTTAATTTTTTTTGAAAAACCGCCCCCTCCCTAGAAAAACTTCTGTGCACGCCACTGGTGCTACTTCATCAAAAGTTGTTCCTTTTTAATCTTGTAGTATCATCGATGGAATACCATTAATGTATTAAGGCAATAATTGGCTTTTTGTGAACTTGCATATCGGAATTATGTACATGAACATAGTCTGTTGATAATTCTGTTTCATTATACTGAAATTGATCTTCTGTTTCCTTCTAATCAAAGTGGTCGTTTTAATAGACCAGCTCCATGGTCCAACTATACAACCATAAAAACCGTCCATTTATCAACATTTTCCGTTTCTTGCTAAGATGTTGACGAGTGTGACCTTGGCATTGACATGTGTGATGACTTGTGTGTGAACACAGTGGGATCTTACTTGTGCTTCTGTCAGCAACCCAATCAGATTCTGCTCAGCGATGGGTTCTCATGCTCAAGTAGGAACAACCAAAAACAAGCAACTTGCACTAAAACGCAAAAAACTTATCCATGAAAGAACACTGAATCAAATGGCTGAAAAATTACTTAAAACTGAGTTATCAATTTGGTTTTAAGCCAGAGGTAGCTTACTCATTGAGTAATTTCAGATAAGGTACACTGTCTGTTCGTCACGATATCCTGTTTTTGGCCGGATAGATTCGTGCAACTTCTCAGTCTAATACCAATCCTAATCTTACTCTTATATCTCCTAGTCTCAATAGATCTAGTGTATACTTGTTTTGCGGGTTAGGTTTATGGAACTTGTTCCAAAGGAGAAGGAGTGTCTTCTAAGATTTATTCAAGCTGTTCTGGTGCTGAAACTACAAGTAGTTTCAGCACTACGAATAATTGTCAGTGTTAGTTTTGGATCAGTATTAATTAGCAAGAAAAATTTTCTAGAGATAGTTTTATCAAGAATACAATTGGTTAAAAATACTAGTTTTAAACTGGCTCCACCCATCCGGGATTCAGAGGGTTTTTAGTTTTCAAACTATTTTTTCTAGTGAAGGATGGATGGAGAGATTTCTGTTCTTCGGAGTAGTTTCCTTTTCAGCGGTTGGAGCAGTGGCTGCGTGAAGGAAAGAAAGATGTAGTTGTTTTCGTAGAGAAAAGAAGGGCAGTTGTTCGTGTTTCAGAAGTGGGTCTCGTTTTATCTTGGGTCGTCTTGAGTGATCGTGTCAAGATTTTAGATCAATGCAATGATGTATCGATTTCATTAAGTTTAGAGCGAGACTACTTGCAGGGTGAGGTTTGCCTTTTCCGTGCGAAGTGCCAAGTGACTAGGATCGGTATGTGAGATCAACATCGAGATGGCCATTGGTCTGATTCAATGGGCTTTCTTTGCTACGATGTTAGGTCCATACTTAAAATCCTTTGAGGGTAGTGACTTTGGTTTAATATAGTCAATCTTTCTAATATAAAGTAGGGCCATCCTAGAAAAGCTAGGAGTTCATTTTTAAGATTGGCTGGATTTCATGTGCTTTTATAAAAGTTTACCGGGATGTAGGATTTTTCATCTCTGCAATTTTGATATGGTTGTGCTGGGTCAATATTTATTTTTTCCTGTTTTCAAGTCGGAACTTTTTTTGTATTCGACAAGAATTTCTGAATATTGTGTTTTGAAAAGTGGTTTGGGATAATTACAAGCTACTTCTGTATCAGGGTAATTATGAAAACATGTTAATTTAATTTCTATGCAGTCAATTTTTTAATACTTTGTCCATTTGATCTAGGTCGATCAGGGTTGATCTTATCAAAAGGGACTGATTCAATGAAATGATTTTGGTGAAACTTTATCATTCTTGCGTGAATTTCAGCGACTTGAAATGTGGTACTTGTGTCTTCAGGCAACCAAATGATGGTTGCCTGTGTTCGAGTATTGGGATCGCAGTATTCTTGATCATTTTTACAAAGTAAGCATGCTCCTTGATACAGTATAGTTCGTCTTTTAAATCGCGTGTTAGTTGTGTTTTTCTAATTGAACTTTCCAATCAAAAAACCTTATTTCTTGGTTGCCTTTATTTTTTGTATCAGCTTTACAATTGGAGGGGTTATTTATTACGATATGTGGTATCCAGCTTTTGTCATGTAAATCATCAACTAAACAACGGTGTGCGAAGTCATACGGATATTGATCGTCTAATTTAAAATGACCTTGGTGTAGTTCAAGTTCTGCTTGATGCGCAGAGTCTGGGAGGACTTGAAAATTTACCATTTTACAGCTTGTTCTTCAAATTGACAAATTTACTTTTTGTCAATTTGTTATTTTCAATCGCTGATTTTGTTTTGCATTCTTCAGGGTTAAGATGCGAAATTCTTTGAATATTACTTTGGTAAAAGGATTGGTGACCGAGTCTTTTTTTTTTCATTTCAATTTCAGACTTGTGAACAATGTACTTTCTTTTTTGAAAACTTTTCGATTAACTTATATACTGTTAGAGTTATAGCTCGTCCTTTTTAGTAAAGAGTAGCTACTATTTTCGATGATTCTATGTCTTGTGGTTCGGATTCACTTTGTGTTATATGATTAGTTACGTAATTATGTAGTGTTTTTTGTTGGTTTTCTTCACAATCATAGTGTGTAACCAGGAGGACTTGTGTTTCTAATCAAGGGGGAAGGATTTTGATGAGACGAGGGTTCCAAAAGTACGAGGGGAAAAAGGTTTTGAGAAAAAAAACTTTGAAAAAATATATATGTGGATATACCTGAAAAGGAATTATAGATTTTTATGTGGCCTATTGTTCTTTTTACGGAGGTGGCCTACTGTTACGGAGGTGGCAATGATTGAGCTATTATGTTTGGTGGAGATATTGCTAGTGATGACGAACTGAAATATCTTGAGTACAGTTTTGTATACTATGTTCCTGTATATTTTTGTGGATGTCGTGTCTGTATTGTCATCGATTAAGTGCCCAATTATGTAGTCGATTACTATCAAGGCGTTCAGCAAAATGGGAAGGGGTGGTACAAATGTATTCCAATCTAGTCGTAAAGTTATACTAGTACTTAGATGTTCTCGATACCGATCTTCGATTATCGATATCGAAATTTAGAGAACACGTAGTGGTTGGTGTCTGACCTGTTAGTGAAGGTGTTGATGAGAGTGATAGATTTTCTGGTGATGATAAAGAGGTGTGTGATGGAATATCTATGGGTTCGCTTATCAAATTTGTCTCGCCTTGGGAAATTGCTTGGGTCATCCAATGTGGAAGACTTTGTGATGAGACGGGGGGATTGAAAGGATTTTCAAGAATTTGTTCGGAGGTTGGTGTTGAACCTAAATAGTCGGTTGGATTTTTTAGGGCAAATTGTCAGAAAATTGTATGAAGTGATGAAGGGAGCTTTGAATTGGTGTGGCAAGGTTTCGATTTCGACGAGGGTGAATAATATGTCTTATTATGGAGATGATAGGTTTTGATTTTGGCTCGACAGTCTGGTTCTGTGGAGGTTTTGCTGAAGTGAGGGTTAGATGTTATATGATGGTTCGTTTTGTGGTTCACTTAGGGGTGCATGGCGAATAGCTCGTAACAAAGGTTCTGATAATGATGCGTGGCTCTCTTCAAATATATAGAGGCTTTCCACAAACGAAATGCGTGAAGATGATTGGGGTTGGTTTGTTTGACTAGATGTTGGTGTTCTTGGGGGTCTTAGGGTGTGTTTTTGGGTGGATTTTTTTTGGTAGGTGGTAGGTTGTTGAATAGCAGCTTCGAATTATGATTGTTATGTTTTTTATTTACTAAAATCTATGTTCTTTATAGTATTCTTCTATAGAAAAAAATTAAAAGAAGTGATGCTAATGCAAATGTAATTATTGCTTTTTTATGCATTTGCATAAATAGGCGGTCATTGATTTTAGACAGGTTGTGGTCCGTTTTTATGAGAGAGTAGAAAATTATGAATATACTTTGAAAGATTTTGAAATGGAGGAGCGCTAATTCATAAAAATCGATAAAAAAAACGAAAAAAATCAAAATTGGAAAAGTGTTGAAAAAAATGAAAGTAGGGTTAAATTGAACAATTTAACGTGGTGTACTGAATTCAAAAGAAGCACTTGAAAAAACATTTGTCTGGTCAATTTTTTTAAATTTTTTTTTTGAATTGGAAGACAATTGTGGTCAATTTTTTATTAAGTTTTGACAAGTGGGTTGGATAAGGAGAGTTTTTGGTGAAGAAAAGTCTGAAGTTTTAGGTATGAACTTCCTAGTTTTATTTTTTTTTATTGGATGGTTAGGGGTTTTTTGAGAGCTATCACGTCTTTAAGCTAATTGATCATGTCGAAATTTGTCTTTAGTCTTATTTGGTTTTTTCCTAGTATAAGTTGAGCCAATATTGTTGATTTTTGTTTTGAGTGATATGAGAGGGTTGTAACTTTAATATGATATTTATTTAGGTCAATTATAAAGGTATTGCTTATTTTCGACCTGAGGGTCTTCTAGTTATAGTGTTAAATCTATTTGAAAGTAGGAATTTGCTAGCTCAAGATAGTGATGTTGAACTGCGGTGAAGTTTAAAACGATTTGGATTAGCTGATTTGGAACTAGGTAGTTCAGGATTGAAATTTAAAGATTCTCTGGAAATTTTTATCCAAGTATGATGGTTGCATCTTAGTTAAATAAGGGGAGTTTCTGAAATTCAACTCGCTGTAGTATTTGTGATTGTGGGGTAAAGATTTTATATTCTTTTCTGGGTTGATTTCTAGGACGCAATTATTGGCGTTGTTGTGATTTTTTTTTGTGTCTGATTTTAAAATTTTTTCTTCTAAATTACGATTATTTCTCTGTTTTTGAGGTCTTTGTTTTTGAGAATTTTTCGGATTTTTTTTTTGAATTTGTATAGTGATTTCTTTTTGAACTGTTTCGGGTAACACTGATGAATCTCGAAGTTTGGTGTTTTTGTTGTTTGTATTTTCTGTGTTGTCTTTCTACAATCAGTAGTTTTGTAAAGGAGTATAATTGTGTTAGTTCGCTATGGGCGTATTCTTCGGGTAGTATGTTAAAAGATTGTTTCTATGTTGTATTGTTTCATTCTTGTTGTGGTCGATAAATTTATTTGTAACATCTGTGGGATGTTCAATTAATTGAAATGGTCCTTATCGGATTGGTTGTAATTTTCCAGAAGTTCCTTTTTGGATTAAACAACTTGGGAATAAGACATATGTTCCTTTATTAAGTTTTCGATGCTGGTGTAAAACGTGAATTTATTTGAAATCGAACATTTTGTCTTCGTAATAACTTTCTAGTAATTTTTTGATAAATTTCGTTATGTTTTTATCTCGGTTCAAAATCGATTCTCATTGTGTTTCAGAGGCTAGTTTTAAGATTTATGGGTGTTGAGAATGATCTTCATTATGTGTACAGATTGGTAAATTGTAGTAATTTGAGATTTTAGTAGGTTGACAATAACCTTGTGCATTTTTGAGGAGTTTGCTGTGAACATTTTTGATTTTCATGGTTTTTGATTAAGACCATTTCAGAGAAGTCATAGTCCAAGAGTTGTTGTGATTTGAGAATTTAAGCTATTGGGAATAAATTTAAGTCGGTTGACCATTTGGTGTAATTTGTATCGTTTCCATTTATATTACATCGAAGATATTCTTGTAGTTAACGATTCAAGCCTTCTTTTAATCAATTATTTCATGGGGCTTGAAATGTTCGGGGCTTCTGTTTGATGTTATAAAGGTGACATAATGTTATGGTTCAGTGCTATTGTCTGTGACAAGGATTTCTGGTAATCCAAATTTAATAATCCAGTGTTCGTAAACCATTGTGTAACTCTAAAAGCAATACAATTAGGTACAGGGTTGAGTTCTACATAATGAGTAAATGCATCAATTATTCCCATTGTATACGGATTTCTTTCTGAGGAGGGCGATATAGGGCCTTTTGCGCCACAAGTCATTCTGCGGTTGAAATATAGATTTTGTCCTTTAAAGTGTTGTTTTTCTGCTCGTTGTGTTTGGTGTCAAAATGGCTTATTTGTTTGACATATTGTGCAAAGTCTTTTATCCAAATCGGTGCATATGGATGTAAAATTATTATGATTGAAATTTGAGTATGTTTTTTGTCTGAACGTGCATGTCCTTTCGTATGTCAGGAATATGAAATGTGAAATGCAATTATAATCATGCTTAATGATAAACAGGTTGCTTTTGTTTCAGCAGTGTGATACTCTAACAGATCAGTGTTTTCGTTGATTGTGGTATTGTCAAATTTTCGGAAAAATCTAAGTAATGTTTTCTTTCCTAGGATTGTGATGTCAGCTTTTATTGCTTTTTTATTTATGCCTAGATTTAAGTTGTCTAATGACGGGGTCAAGGTTTTGGTGTTTTTGTACTTAGTTAAGTGTCATTGTTTCCGTGTTTGGAAGAAAGATAATTTGAATTTCGTTTTTCGAAAGAGGTAAATCATCTAGGCGTTCTTGCATGTTGAAGATTCTATTAGCTGTATATTTTGGAATTAAATCAGGAGGACCTTGTAAATTTATATTGTCTGTTAATTTTTGCTCTTCTATTCTTCTATTAAAGGAAGAAAAAGTGTTCCTTTTTAATTTAATAGGAGTTTTTTTGTTGTGTATATGATGTCTATAGTATTTGTTTAAAAAACTTTTTTCTGAAAAAACTATTTCATAGAGGCTATTTTGACACCGAGAAATATTGGAAAAGTTTCTAAAGTGTTTATTTGTGCAGTGTCAGGGTCGGTTTTTTACCTGAATTCTAACTGTGATGATGTTTCGCCTTTTGCAAAGAAGAATTTTATCTTCTGTGGATTTCCTTCGGTCGTTTTTGGCGTTATTAGTTCAGATGGTGTATTTCGGCTAAGTGTATCTGGTTTTTTCCGGCTGTCCAAACACAAGTAGGTTTAGAAAATTCATCAGGCTAAGTTGAAATATACAAACTCTGTTTTTTGGATTTGGTTTTTGTGTAAATAGAAAAATTATTGGTTCATGATCTGTGAATATAACTGTTGGGTGTTTTGATCCAAGGAATGAAAAATCCATGTTCTGTGAGTGTATATATTATGGTTGTACATTTTCTGGTAATGGTAGAGAGTATAAGTTCCGCTTACATAAAAAGTCTTGATTTTGCTGACATAAGGTTCAATTTGTTTGTACAAGTGCTGCGCCAATTCCAAAGTATGAGGCGTCGCACAAGGCGTAGAATGGTTGATCTGGGACTGTAATTGTGTTTGAGATTTGTTCTGTGAGGAGGATATTTTAAGACGGTTTTAAGTATAGTTGCATTTTATAAACGTATTTACTCAAAAAATTTAACAGTCCAAGAAATCATTGGGGTTTTTTTTTTTGGTTAGATCTTTTTTTTGAAGTTTTAATATGGCATCTTTTCGTGATTGTAGGGAATAATTGTATTACCTTCAATAACGTGTCCAAGGAATTTGACACGAGTTCTGTTGTCCATTCAAAACTATTTTGTTGTCTAAGAATGTTCTAGAATGGTCTTAAATATAATTGCATTTCTTAGACGTATTTACTTATAAAGCTTAGCTTTCCAAGAAATTCTTAGATTTTCTTTTTATTTGATGGAGGTTGAAGTTTTATGATTGCTTTTTATGCAGGAATTTTATAGAATGATTGTATTTCCTTCAATAATATGTCCAAGGAACTTAACAAGAGTGAGAAAAAAATGTGAATTATCTGGTGCTGCTTTCATGTTTTCTTTCAGCAAAATTTGATGATATTTTTCTTGTATTTCAAACTGTTCCTGTTTTTTTTCTGTCATTGCATGAAAACACCGTCAAAATATATGATAAAATTTTTTGCTGAGAATGAGTGGTCAAAGGATGTTGCTCATAAAGGCTGAAAAAGCTGCTGGTCTTATGGACTTTCCAAAGAACGGCCTAATAAAATCGTATTGTTGGTTTCCAATAACGAATTGTTTGAGTCGACGTGATTGTTCGTCTAATGGCGTTTGGTTTTATGCATTGTTCTTATCAGCAGTGGTATAATATTATCCGTTTATTTTTGTGAGTATTAACTGTATTGGTTCTATAAGCCAATTGCATTTTGATTCATCAATAAGGGAATTGCGATATCTTGCATCTAGAACAATTTTTAATGATTTGCCTTAAGCGAGAAAAGTTACGGGATTGAGTAAGGTATTTGCTTTTGGTTGTTGCTATTTATTTACTGGTGATATGACTTCATATTGTTCGAGAACGTCTTGTAAACTGCTTACTTCATCTAGTAAGTGGATTGGTACTTCAGTTGCTCGCTGTTCTTTGAAAATTGCGTCAGGCTTAAGAGGGAGGTGTAATGGCAAATGTATTTTTCCAACATCAAATTTAGGTGTTGACTAGACTACTGGATATGTTTTTAAGAATTCTGCTAACTGTTCGAAGTCTTGCTGATTGATTTGAGAATGTTGAAACTGATTGTTAAAAATTTTTGTTGTTCATTTGTGTATTTTGAGATCTGAAATGCATAATTCAAATAAATTGTTTTTGTGAATTATTCCGTGTTTCGTTTTGAACCCTATTTAATGTTAATTTAGATAGTTCTTCGTAAAAGATTGTCGATTGACAAGTATCTAATAGTTTCAAATTATTATCTACCTTAATTGCTCTTTTTTCTGGTGGGTGAAATGTTGCATTTGTTTCGCACGATCCTAAAAGTAAAGTGATTTTATATAATGAATTGTTGTATACATGTATGTATATTATATCTGTGTTTGTATCTTTTGCGTATTTGATGGATGATTTATAGTATGATGTATGAATTGTATGAATTGGTTTAAATTCAGGGTCAGACATATATAGTTTTCGATAATTTTGATCAACGTTATATTGATGTACTTGACTGATAGAGAATTCATATATGTGACCTGATAGTGGTTTCTATTGGTTGCGTTGTTGATTATATATGTAGAGTAGTGCTTTGAGAAAAATGGAGAATGTTTATTGAGTCTCTGGAAAAATAGTAGAAATGAATTATTTATTTTTGTATTTTTGTCTTTTGTTTGTAACTTTTTAATCAAGATCTTCATAGTTTGTAAAAAAAAATGGGATTTCAACGATATTGTGTTTTATACCTGTTATGAGGAATCTTTGCTTAAAGGGTTTATGTAAAAGCTTATTCTGTTCCATAGTTCGAGTTGGAACAAGGTTCAATTGAACTGTTCAATCGTTTATAAGTTTTGATCCTTGTGCTGTGGCTTGCTTACGTGAGATTTTAGAAGGGGAAAATTTTGGATGTAGGATTTGAATTTCATTCTTTATAGGAATGTTTATAATATTCGATTCTGCTCCTGAATGAATTTTAAAAAAATTCAGAGTCTTGTGATTGCAAGTTTTTTTTCGGGCTTTCTAAGAGTAGTGCAATTTACCAACTCTTTTCGCTTGATGGTTGTGTTTTAATTCTGGTACTTTGATATATGTTGTTTATGTTTGAATTGTTTTCAATAATGTGTGGAGTATAATCTATGATGTTTTGACTGTTATTCGGTTCTTCAGGATTAGAATTGTTTGTGTTTTCATGTTAATATTTCCAATCGAACGGTGTTTTATATTCGTTTTTGATGTGAAGCTTGATCATTAAAATTGTATTTTCTCTGTCAGTTTCTTCATCTGTAGTATCACAATGTATGTCATTTAACTATAATTCCAAATTTTTTGTGTTGTCAATACCTGGATGATCTGGATGGGCTTCTTTTGCTGATTGTACTTGATTGAATTGTCTTTGGTGTTTTGGTGTACCACTTCTAGAGTTTTGATTTTGTGAACTTGAAGATTGAGTATTGTTTCTATGTGGTGACTGAGAAACGTTTCATAGTCTGATTGGAAACTATTTTTGTTATAGTTGAAACATGGTCTGTTGTAAGAGTAATTTCGTTATCTATTTTTCGAGTAGTTTCGGTTTCTACTATTTAAACAATTTTGATTATGATTGCTTGATGAATTTCTTGAACGATCCCTGGAACAGTATCTGTTCCAGGAGTGTGAATATGAACGATTCCTAATAAAATTTGAGTAAATATTTTTTTTTGAGTTTGATCTTGAGTAATCATTTCCATACTAATTTTTTGATCTACTACATGATCGACTATTTGATCTACTATATCTGTTTTGTGAACAATTTTGTGAATTTCATCTATCTGGTGATCTTCCGCGAAATATATTTTGATAAGGGGATTGTGATCTGTAATTATTGTAACTAACAAGTAGTGATTTTGCTGAGCTGTTGTTACTTTGAACGTTTTCGTTTAGTAGACCTTGGTCTTTTTCCAAGTATTGATAGAAAAATTTATTTAGTTTTCTGTGCTTTTCTGATCTATTTTGGTTATCTTGTTGTTTTGTCTGCATTCAGCAGTGCTATGTCCATTACTACGACAATGGTTGCACCATTTTTGAATGATGGTGTACCTTTGAAGGATGGATTCTTTTCGTAATTGTTCAATAATTGGGTGTTTTTTTTCTGCTGATTCATTATCAGTGTGTTGGATATTACCAGTGTGTTGGATTTCAATTTTTTTGTTAGGTTGTTGTTTCAATTTTGTTTTCATTGAGTAGTTTTAAAAGTTCTGTTTCTTCTAGTTTCATAGTGATTTTAACTTGTTCTGAAAATCACTATTTTTTGGAAATCTATGTCGGGTACTCGAATTGGTGATGGATGTGATGCTCTCTTTTTTATTGCAATTTTGCGTAATTGTGGTGTTATAGTCAGCATTAAAATTTCAGTCATTTTCGTATTTTTGTAATCATGTTATTGAGGGAGTATGCTTTCCGTAGTAAAGATTCAATTCCTAATTCGAGTTGTTTTTTTGTTTAATTTGGGAGTGTACGGATTTTGTTGCATAAAAATTTTTGATGTTGTTTGTCTCTTTCGGAGTCAAAATTGTTTGAAAATGCTTGTATTAAGCGATTCCAATGTGATTTATTTTCTTTGGGTAGGACTGAAAACCATTTCTGAGCTGCACCATCCAATGTGATTTGGATTGAAGCTGTGCTTCTCTGTATCCAATTTTGATGGAGTGGCGTATTTACTGTTTCTGGGACTATATTTAAAATTAAATTTGCTGTAACTGCATTCAGGTAGCCTTCTACTGGATATTCAGGGTCTGTTCCTGTGAATACTACGAATGGTTTACTAGATAATATGGATGATCCAACCATAAGGTATGGATTCATTGGCAATTGAAATGAATCTGCTGCATTTGATTCTTGTGAAAAACTTGTAAGTTAGTTTTTTGTAATTTCATTTGCAGGTAAAATGGTAAAGGAATTTCAATTTGCATTTGATTGGGTTGATAAATTTGGGTGTTTATGGGGTTTTGTGATTGGACTTTAATAATAGATGATGTCGAGTTTTCCCCTTGAGGAAAAAATTGTCTTGTTTGTCGTGTTTGTTCTGAGCGCATGTAGAGTTCAAAAATATCTGGTTGATACATATTATCTGCGTGATCAAAAATATTCCAGTTATTATTTCGTGGATAATTGTTATATTGTTGTAGATTGTGATTGAAATAATTTTCATCTTCAGGATAGCGTGGTTGATTTCCTGTGAAATGTTTGTTTGTGGGAATTTTGTTTTGATGAAAACATGGGTAATTTTCACTACGGTCTCTTGTAGTTTTTTGTTTTTCATTAAGTAAAATTGATTGAAGAGCTCGTTGTGGTATTTGGTTATTTTAATTTTGTGTTTTTGATTGATTTTGATAACGTGTTGTGCGAAAAGATTTTGCGATTGGTTTGTTTATGGTATTGTTTTCAAAAAAGTCATCATTGTTATTTAAAAAACTAGTTCTATTTGCAGGTTACTGTTTGTTTGATTGCCTAGGATTTGGTTATTGGTCTATATGTTTGATAATCTATTTGTGAATTTTTTGTAACAACGGATGATCCTACTGTTGATTGGATGGTTGTTTGTGGAAATGGAGTTTTTTCATTTTATGGTGAATTAAGTGTTGGGTGAATAGGAAAAGGCCCTGTTATGTTCTTGTAGGCCTTGTCTCAATTACTTCTTCAATTATGAAATGTGATGGAAATTGAATATCTTGTTGTGTGATGATTCCAATTGAAATAAGAGTTTCTTGTGTATGGTGAATGTTGAATTCAAACTATTAAATCCTGTTCTATCGTAAATCAATGTGTTATAAAATAAGGGTGTTGCATCAATAGTGAGTAGTTTTACTGTTGAACTATCTTTGTGTACAAATCAGTGGCGGTTGCTGCATTTGAAATATAAGTGGTGATGTTGATAGTTAGGAGATAACACCATTCATGGTCCCAAAAACAATCTGTTTGGTGTGCTAATATAGTTTCATCGTCTGAAGTTTGTGGTGGGAAACTCTTTCTTGATGTTGAAAAAAAATTTAAGTTGTGAACAAAATAGTCTAATATGAACCTTACTAGGTTGCGTTGTAGATCATGTTTTACTTTTTATGATATTTCGTTGTCAGTGAGTCTTTCACGAATAGTATCTAGAAAATGCGAGAAAAGGTTAGTTTCTTTTCTTACAGTTGCATGTCGAGTTTTTTGAGGTGGTGATTCATTTAATACTTTTTTTAGTTCTAATAAAGATATATAACTATAAATAATAGCGAAAACATCATATGTAAAAAATGAAGTTACTCTTTGTGAATTTTGATGTTGTATATTTTTTCTATATTCTGTGAAAACTTTGAGAAATCTATTTAAATGTCATCTGTTCGTATTTGATAAGGAGTTTGATTTATTTGTGATGACAAAATTTCAAAACTGAATACGTTGGAAAATGAAGTGATTTTACAGATGCCTTTAAGAAAGTGATCAAGTATTTGCCTTCTAACCTGTTTGTGAAATTCCTGCTTACACGGGCTATTTCTTTTTTTGAATAAATTTGCAATTAAATTATGACAAAACTGCACTTGTCCGTTAACGGGATTACTTTGGGATGGAAGACAGAAGGAAGTATAGAGTCATTGTCCAAACTTTCGTCGTATTGAATCACTTTGTGTTTTATTCCTGTTAATGTGTAACTTGCAATATGTCTTTCATGTTGATTCCAATTACAGAGTCATACTGGCTTACGAATCAATGATTTTTTTATTCTGCGTTTACTTTTTACTGATGGTGATATTGTGGATTCTGATTCAGAAAAAAAATTTTGGTCGTTTCTTTGGTTACTTTTGTCTATTTATTGTTTTAGGTCCTTAAGTTCCTGTGTTGTAATGTACCTGATTCCGAAACTGCTTAACGTGTTTTTGAAAATCTTTGATGAATAACTTGTTTTTGTTTTGCCTTTTTTGTCTTTTTTCTCGTTTGTCTTTTCGATCTGATATATCTTATGGTCTGTCTGTATGGAGTATTAATTGTTGTTTACTGCCTAAAATATCTCTTGACATAAGGTATAGGATGATGGGTGCAACATCCTGTTGTTAGAACTTTGTTTCTTAAAATATTAGTTCTTACCTTTTTTTTGTAAACTTGAGGCATAGATGTCAATTTTGCCGGGTTGCAGAGAGATAATATCAATTCGGTAGAATGATGTATTACTTTCTCGGTGGCTAAGAATTATTTTAGGAAAATTTACTTAACCCTACTTAGGGTTTTGATATTGTGAGCGAGGGTTGGAGGTTTGTAAATCAATCCACATGGTTCAGATATAATTAGTACACAAGTCTATCAATAGAAACTATTATTAAAATTACTAATTATTATAATATATTTCTGCCTGGGTCACAAAGAGGAAGGGCTCAAGGGAAAGATGAGTAACCGAAATTCTTCACTATTTATCCTTATTATAAATGTTAGTTTTTCAAAAACTTCTATCAGTCCTGGTTCTTTGATAAGGGCTGAAGAGTGAATGACGTTTGAGGTTGTTAGACACTTTTTAACTATGAGGTGGGGAGAACAAAGTTGTACTGGTTGATCCAAGTGAAGCTTTGATGATCGAATTATTTAAATGAGATGAAACCTTATTTTAATGTAAAATTAAAGATCAAGGAAACCCCTGATGACCTGGTTTTTAAAAAAAAATTAATTATCGAAAAGCAGGGATGGGTCTTCATACTTTTTGATTTGCAAAATTTAAGTTAAAAAAAGATTTAAAATTTTAAAAATTTGACTTTAGGTTCATGATTTTAGTTGATATTAGTTTTGGAATACAAAAAATTAAGTTTTAGATGAAGAAGCAAAGATGACGAACGGAAAAACGATTCCTTGAGAAACAAGAAACTTTTTAAAAAATTGATAAAACTAACATTAAATTTATTTCTAACCTTTTTGTCGTATTTTTTTTTGATTTTTAATTTTACAAAAGTTTTCAAATAAAAGTTACTGCAGAATTTTTGAAAGCAACAATTTTTGTATATTTTTGTCATAGTCCTTATTATGAGTAGCATCGAGATGTTTATTGCTAGAAAATTAGAAATTAAGCTTCAAGTATTTTCATGTCAGGGAAAAAAAATCTACTTCATGGTGGATTCTGAAGGCAAATAATTTTTATGGTTTTGCGTCGTACCATCATGTAGACGCTTGGTTCGCTGTTCAGAATTTGACCTGGTATTTGTTCTATTGTTTGAATTAAATGAGAATTATTGAGAAAAAGAGACTTTTCTATTAAATTGTCTATGCCATCTAACGTTTGCTACTTTGTAATTTTTATTTTGGTCTTATTTATAATTCTAGTTTGCTAAATCTAAGTTTACTAGGAGGTCTTGTTCGAGACTTTTGGTCGCACCAGATGAGTTTAAGCCAGAGGTAGGCTACACCGTCTGTTCGTCATCTTATATTCGGATGCGTGCAACTTCTTAGTCAAATATTTATCTTAATCTTACTCTTATAGCTCTCAGCCTCAATAGATCTAGTGTATACTTGTTTTGCCGGTTAGGTTTCTGGAACTTGTTCCAAAGGAGAACGAGTGTCTTCCAAGGTTCAAGTTGTTCTGGTGCTGAACCTTCAAGTAGTTTCGACATTACTAATAAATGTGAGTGTTACTTATGGATCATGATTGACAAGTAAGTAGTCTTATAGGGATAGTTTTATCAAGAATATAATTTGTTATAAAATAATTTTAATTTGGTTCCAAACTACTCATCAAGGATTATGTATAACAGTAATAACCGTGCAAATACTGAGAACGATCAGACTTTTTGAATCCTAAAAACGGTTTTTGAAAAAAATATTGGAACAACTTAGCATGCCCCAAAATTTTTGTCCACGCCTTGTCTTTGATAGGACACGGCATTCAATCATCATTTTTTGTATCATAGTAGCGAAATCATCTCGCATTGGAGTTTGATAAATGAAAACTCATTATAGTTAATTTTCATTATCAGTGTCAACAAAAGTGAAAAAAAAACGAATTCATTTTAAAAAAAAATGAAGTATAATATAATTTTTTATCCAGGCAAGAAATGCCATCTTTAAACCATCATGATCAATTATAATTTTCAATTTTAGTAGCTTTCAATTTGGTTTTTTTTCTTTCAGTTCGATTTGAGGAAAATGTTTTTTTTTCAATACATTTTTCCATGTTTTCAAAAACGAAACCTTGAAAAGTGCGATCTTAAAAAAAGGCAGGGGTTTTTAAGTTGAACATGATAATTGCAAAATACCACTGGAAAGTATTGCAAATAACCACTGGAAAAATAACCACTTCTGCTTCAAACCGTTTTTTGTCAAAGGGCGACAGAGCAATTTTGTTGACTTCTTCAACCGAAATTGGGTGGTTTTAACTTCTGATTGTTCTCATATCAGTTCGTATACTTTTTGTATCAATTAGAACTGAAATAAAACAATCTTGGTGAAGAGTGGCTTTCATTGTTCCGTTCTCTCCTTTAGGGCTTTGTTTCGTCAATAGGTTTTCACTATCTTTGTAGAAAAATGAATAGGTTTTTGGTTTAAGAAAACTGCTTCCGTTTTCTTAATATGGTAAAGGAATTTCAATTTGCATTTGATTGGGTTGATAAATTTGGGTGTTTAAGGGGTTTTGTGATTGGACTTTAATAATAGATGATGTCGAGTTTTCCCCTTCAGAAAAACGTGTTTGATTTCTTGTGAATTGTTTAATTGTGGGAATTTTGTTTTGATGAAAAAATGGGTAATTTTCACTACGGTCTCTAGTAGTTTTTTGTTTTTCATTAGGTAAAATTGATTGAGGAGCTCATTGTTGTATTTGGTTATTTTAATATTGTACTTTTGAAAAATTTTGATAACCTGTTGTGCGAAAAGATTTTGCGATTGGTTTATTTATGGTATTGTTTCCAAAAAAAAGTCATCATTGTGATTTGAAAAACTATTTCTATTTCCGGGTTACTGTTCGTTTGATTGCCGTGGATTTGGTTATTGGTCTATATGTTTGATAATCTATTTGTGATTTTTTTGTAACAACGGATGATCCTACTGTTGATTGGATTGTTGTTTGTGGAAATGGAGTTTTTTCATTTTATGGTGAATTAAGTGTTGGGTGAATAGGAAAAGGCCCTGTTATGTTCTTGTAGGCCTTGTCTCAATTACTTCTTCAATTATGAAATGTGATGGAAATTGAATAGCTTGTTGTGTGATGATTCCAATTGAAATAAGAGTTTCTTGTGTATGGTAAATGTTGAATTCAAACTATTAAATCCTGTTCTATCGTAAAACATTGTGTTATAAATTAAGGGTGTTGCATCAATAGTGAGTAGTTTTACTGTTGAACTATCTTTGTGTACAAATCAGTGGCGGTTGCTGCATTTGAAATATAAGTGGTGATATGTTGATAGTTAGGAGATAACACCATTCATGGTCCCAAAAACAATCTGTTTGGTGTGCTAATATAGTTTCATCCTCTGAAGTTTGTGGTGGGAAATTCTTTCTTGATGTTGAAAAGAAAGAGTTTCCCACCACAACTTAATAGGAAAATTAAGTTGTGAACAAAATAGTCTAATATGAACCTTATTAGGTTTCGTTGCAGATCATGTTTTACTTTTTATGATATTTCGTTATCAGTGAGTCTTTCACGAATAGTATCTAAAAGCAAGGATGGGTCTTGATACTTTTTGATTTGCAAAATTTAAGTTAAAAAAAGATTTAAAATTTTAAAATTTTGACTTTAGGTTCATGATTTTAGTTGATATTAGTTTTGGAATACAAAAAATTAAGTTTTAGATGAAGAAGCAAAGATGAAGAAGTGAAAAACGATTCCTTGAGAAGCAAGAAACTTTTTAAAAATTTGATAAAATTAACATTAAATTTATTACTAACTTTTTTTTCGTATTTTTTATTGATTTTTAATTTTACAAAAGTTTTCAAATAAAAGTTACTGCAGACTTTTTGAAAGCAATAACTTTTGTATATTTTTGTCATAGTCCTTATTATGAGTAGCATCGAGAAATTTATTGCTAGAAAATTAGAATTTTAGCTTCAAGTATTTTCATGTCAGGGAAAAAAATCTTCTTCATGGTGGATTCTGAAGGCAAATAATTTTTATGGTTTTGCGTCGTACCATCATGTAGACGCTTGGTTCGCTGTTCAGAATTTGACCTGGTATTTGTTCTATTGTTTGAATTATATGAGAACTATTGAGATATAGAGACATTTCTATTAAATTGTCTATGCCATCTAACGTTTGCTACTTTGTAATTTTTATTTTGGTCTTATTTATAATTCTAGTTTGCTAAATCTAAGTTTACTAGGAGGTCTTGGTCGAGACTTTTGGTCGCACCAGATGAGTTTAAGCCACAGGTAGGCTACACCGTCTCTTCGTCATCTTATATTCGGCCGGATATATGAGTGCAACTTCTTAGTCAAATATTTATCTTAATCTTACTCTTATAGCTCTCAGCCTCAAAAGAACTAGTGTATACTTGTTTTGCCGGTTAGGTTTATGGAACTTGTTCCAAAGGAGAACGAGTGTCTTCCAAGGTTTATTCAAGTTGTTCTGGTGCTGAACCTTCAAGTAGTTTCGACACTAATAATAAATGTCAGTGTTACTTATGGATCATGATTGACTAGTAAGTAGTCTTATAGGGATAGTTTTATCAAGAATATAATTTGTTATAAAATAATTTTAATTTGGTTCCAAACTACTCATCAATGATTATGTTTAACAGTAATAACCGTGCAATTACTGAAAACGAGCAGATTTTTTGAATCCTAAGAACGGTTTTTGAAAAAAATATTGGAACAACTTAGCATGCCCCAAAATTTTTGTCCACGCCTTGTCTTTGATAGGACACGGCATTCAATCATCATTTTTTGTAGCATTGTAGCGAAATCATCTCGCATTGGATTTTGATAAATGAAAACTCATTATAGTTAATTTTCGTTATCAGTGTCAACAAAAGTGAAAAAAAAAACCGAATTCAATATTAAAAAAATGGAGTATAATATAGTTTTTTATCCAGGCAAGAAATGCCATCTTTAAACCATCATGATCAATGATAATTTTCAATTTTAGTAGCTTTCAATTTGGTTGTTTTTCTTTCAGATCGATTTGAAGAAATTGTTTTTTTTTCAATACATTTTTCCAAGTTTTCAAAAACGAAACCTTGAAAAGTGCGATCTTAAAAAAAGGCAGGGGTTTTTAAGTTGAACATGATAATTGCAAATTACCACTGGAAATTATTGCAAATAACCACTGGAAAAATAACCGCTTCTGCGTCAAACCGTTTTTTGTCAAAGGGCGACAGAGCAATTTGGTTGACTTCTTCAACCGAAATTGCGTGGTTTTAACTTCTGATTGTTCTCATATCAATTCGTATACTTTTTGTACCAATTAGAATTGAATTAAAACGATCTTGGTAAAAAGTGGCTTTCATTGTTCCGTTCACTCCTTTAGGGCTTTGTTTCGTCAGTAGGTTTTCACTATCTTTGTAGAAAAATGAATAGGTTTTTGGTTAAAGAAAACTGCTTCCGTTTTCTTAATATGGTAAAAGAATTTCAATTTGCATTTGATTGGGTTGATAAATTTGGGTGTTTATGGGGTTTTAAGATTGGACTTTTTTAATAGATGATGCCGAGTTTTCCGCTTCAGAATAGCGTGGTTGATTTCTTGTGAATTGTTTGTTAGTGGGAATAATGTTTTGATGAAAAAATGGGTAATTTTCACTACGGTCTCTTGTAAATTTTTGTTTTTCATTAAGTAAAATTGATTGAGGAGCTCGTTGTGGTGTTTGGTTATTTTAATTTTCTATTTTTGATTAATTTTGATAACGTGTTGTGCGAAAAGATTTTGCGATTGGTTTATTTATGGTATTGTTTCCAAAAAAAGTCATCATTGTGATTTAAAATTTTTTTTCTATTTGCGGGTTACTGTTCGTTTGATTGCCGTGGATTTGGTTATTGGTCTATATGTTTGATAATCTGTTTGTGAATTTTTTGTAACAACGGATGATCCTACTGTTGATTGAATTGTTGTTTGTGGAAATGGAGTTTTTTCATTTTATGGTGAATTAAGTGTTGGGTGAATAGGAAAAGGCTCTGTTATGTTCTTGTAGGCCTTGTCTCAATTACTTCTTCAATTATAAAATGTGATGGAATTTGGATATCTTGTTGTGTGATGATTCCAATTGAATTAAGAGTTTCTTGTGTATGGTAAATGTTGAATTCAAACTATTAAATCCTGTTCTATCGTAAAACAATATGTTATAAATTAAGGGTGTTGCATCAATAGTGAGTAGTTTTACTGTTGAACTATCTTTTTGTACAAATCAGTGGCGGTTGTTGCATTTGAAATGTTAGTGGTGATGTTGATAGTTAGGAGATAACACCATTCATGGTCCCAAAAATAATCTGTTTGGTGTGCTAATATAGTTTCATCGTCTGAAGTTTGTGGTGGGAAACTCTTTCTTGATGTTGAAAAGAAATATAAGTTGTGAACAAAATAGTCTAATAAGAACCTTACTAGATTTCGTTGTAGATCATGTTTTACTTTTTATGATTAATCGTTATCAGTGAGTCTTTCACGAATAGTATCTAGAAAATGCGAGAAAAGGTTAGTTTCTTTTCTTACAGTTGCATGTCGAGTTTTTTGAGGTGGTGATTCATTTAATACTTTTTTTGGTTCTAATATAGATATATAACTATAAATAATAGCGAAAACATCATATGTAAAAAATGAAGTTACTCTTTGTGAATTTTGATGTTGTATATTTTTAATATATTCTGTGAAAACTTTGAGAAGTCTATTTAAATGTCATCTGTTCGTATTTGATAAGAAGTTTGATTTATTTTTGATGGCAAAATTTCAAAACTGAATATGTTGTAAAATGAAGTGATATTACAGATGCCTTTAAGAAAGTGATCAAGTATTTGCCTTCTAACTTGTTTGTGAAATTCCTGCTTACACGGGCTATTTCGTTTTTTGACTAAATTTTCAATTAAATTATGACAAAACTGCACTTGTCCACTAACGGGATTACTTTAGGATGGATGACAGAGGGAAGTATAGAGTCATCGTCCAAACTTTCGTCGTATTGAATCACTTTGTGTTTTATTCCTGTTAATGTGTAACTTGCAATATGTCTTTCATGTTGATTCCAATTACAGAGTCATACTGGCTTACGAATCAATGATTTTTTTATTCTGCGTTTACTTTTTACTGATGATGAGTTTGTGGATTCTGATTCAGAAAAAAAAATTTGGCCGTTTCTTCGGTTAGTTTTGTCATTTATTCTTTTAGGTCCTTAAATTCCTGTGTTGTAATGTATCTGATTCCGAAACTGCTTAACATGTTTTTGAAAATCTTTGATTAATAACTTGTTTTTGTTTTGCTTTTTTTGTCTTTTTTCTTGTTTGTCTTTTAGATCTGATATACCTTATGGTCTGTCTGTATGGAGTATTAATTTTTATTTACTGCCTAAAATATCTCTTGACATAAGGTAAAGGATGATGGGTGCAAAATCTTGTTGTTAGAACTTTGTTTTGTAAAATGTTAGTTCTTAAGTTTTTTGAAAACTTGAGGCATAGATTGTCAATTTTGCCGGGTTGCAGAGAGATAATATCAATTCGTAAGAATGATGTATTACTTTCTCGGTGGCTAAGAATTGTTTTAGGAAAATTTACCTAAACCTACTTAGGGTTTTGATTTTGTGAGCGGGGGTTGGAGGATTGTAAACAATCCACATGGTTCAGATATAATTAGTACACAAGTATATCAATAGAAACTATTATTAAACTTACTAATTATTATAATGTATTTCTGCCTGGGTCACAAAGAGAAAGGGCTCAAGTGAGGGATGAGTAACCGAACTTCTTCTCTATTTATTCTAATTATAAAGGTTAGTTTTTCAAAAATTTCTATCAGTCCTGGTTCTTTGATAAGGGCTGGAGAGTGAATAACGTTTGAGGTTGTTAGACACTTTTTAACTATGAGGCGGGGAGAGCAAAGTTGTACTGGTTGATCCAAGTGAAGCTTTGATGATCGAATTATTTAAATGAAAAAACCTTAATTTAATGTAAAATTTAAAGATCAAGGAAAACCCTGATGACCTTGTTTTAAGGGAAATTTTAATTATCGAAAAGCAAGGATAGGCCTTGATACTTTTTGGTTTGCAAAATTTAAGTTAAAAAAAGATTTAAAATTTTAAAAATTTGACTTTAGGTTCATGATTTTAGTTGATATTAGTTTTGAATACAAAAATTTAAGTTTTAGATGAAGATGCAAAGATGAAGAACCGAAAAACGATTCCTTGAGAAGCAAGAAACTCTTTAAAAGTTTGATAAAATTAACATTAAATTTATTACTAACTATTTTTTGTATTTTTTATTGAATTTTAACTTGACAAAAGTTTTCAAATAAAAGTTACTGCAGAATTTTTGAAAGCAACAACTTTTGTATATTTTTGTCATAGTCCCTATTATGGGTAGCACCGAGAAGTTTATTGCTAGAAGATTAGAATTTTAGCTTCAAGTATTTTTATGTCAGGGAATGAAAATCTACTTCATGGAGGATTCTGAAGGCAAATACTTTTTATGGTTTGCGTCGTACCACCATGTAGAAGCTTGGTCCGCTGTTCAGACTTTGACCTGGTATTTGTTCTATTGTTTGAAATATATGAGATTTATTGAGATATAGAGACTTTTATATTGAAATGTCTATGCCATCTAACGTTTGCTACTTTGTAATTTTTTATTTTGGTCTTATTTATAATTCTAGTTTGCTAAATCTAAGTTTACTAGGAGGTCTTGTTCGAGACTTTTGGTCGCACCAGATGAGTTTAAGCCAGAGGTAGGCTACACCGTCTGTTCGTCATCTTATATTCGGATGCGTGCAACTTCTTAGTCAAATATTTATCTTAATCTTACTCTTATAGCTCTTAGCGTCAATAGATCTAGTGTATACTTGTTTTGCCGGTTAGGTTTATGGAACTTGTTCCAAAGGAAAACGAGTGTCTTCCAAGGTTTATTCAAGTTGTCTGCTGCTGAACCTACAAGTAGTTTTGACACTACTATTAAATGTCAGTGTTACTTATGGATCATGATTGACTAGTAAGTAGTCTTATAGAGATAGTTTTATCAAGAATATATTTTGTTATAAAATTAATTTTAATTTGGTTCCAAATTACTCATCAATGATTATGTATAATAGTAATAACCGTGCAAATACTGAAAACGATCAGATTTTTTGAATCCTAAAAACGGGAAGAGTGGCTTTCATTGTTCCGTTCACTCCTTTAGGGATTTGTTTCGTCATTAGGTTTTCACTATCTTTGTAGAAAATTGAATAAGTTTTTGGTTTAAGAAAACTGCTTCCGAAAAAAATGCATGCATTCAATTCACCTGACAGTTTCAGGAGTACTTTTTGATTGGAATCATCGAATAGAAAATGGTTCTTTGGATAAAAACTGAAATCCATGCTTTCTTTCATTTTCAGTAAATCTTTATAAGCGTCTCCAGTTTTGATTTCTTAGAAGAAAGAGTCAATGTCCTTGTAAAGCATTTGTGCAATTTTGCTAAACAACAAAACAATTTTTTCATAAGAAAATTTGTAAACTTGCAAAATAGCTGCGCTAATATAAGTGGGTTTGTTCCAAATAATTGTCTTCTTGATCAAATTGTCTTTGTTTTGAATTTATTGAAGTTGAATTTGGTTCAAGAGAACAACACATGCTCTTCATCGCTAACCATAATCAACTTTTTCCTCCGTCTGAAATCCTCCATTGTTTTGCCGAAACATGAACTGTTAAAATGATAAAAGATTTTTTTTGTCAAAGTCTGAGTTTTGTGGACGCGTTTTCGTGTTCGAGTCTATGTAAACCGCCATGAGTTCGATTGATCAAACTGGAGTACTTTTAGAATGTTTGTTACTTTACGTATTTGCTGAATCAGGATTTTCAGCATTGAGTAATGACACAAACATTTGTTCTTACCAAAATGAATCTCCATTAGTTTTTTGTTTGATCGGGATTAGTAATGAGCCTTTTTTGATAAGTAGATAAAGATTCATTATCAATTATCATTTTTTCTGAAGCCAATGGAAAATCATTATGAGATTCGTGTAGATTTTGGGGATACAGCAAATCAACCATGACAAAGTAACTACTTTTGCTCTCATCAGATGCCTGCAGAATCTCGTCGAGTGTTTTTTCAACCCATTTGAAATTATCCGTAGGCGTTTTCTTGGTCAATGATCCTCAGTAAAGATTCACAACATCCGGAAACAAAGCATAGGTAGCGGGTATTTGAATCGTAATCAGTTAGATAGGGGTTGTTAGCCTTCACGTATCGCTTCTCGCCAATACCGTTAAGACCTCCGCGAAAAGTTTTTTTTTCGCGATATAGTAGCATATCAAAATCGGTGAGCAAATCCAGCTCTGATTTTGTTGTTTTAAGCGTTGCGTCCCAAATTAGATTTGGCGCTCTGTAGTAGTACGTTGGGTCTAGATCAAATGTGTCTTTGAACAAGTTTCGGAGTTTTCCAAAAATATCAGCTGTATCACACTTTAAATACAAATGATTGTAATTAACAATGTTTTCTCATTGAAATGTCTTCCAAACCTCTTTGGCAGTCTCTACGTCTTCTTTGCTTGCACAAAAACTAGGCAACTTGTTTTTATTGAACTTTTCAAAGGAATCAATGTAGTAGTTAAGGTTATATCCCTTTTGCCTCAGTAAAACAATTTTCGAATCATCTGGAAAGCGTTCTCTCAGAATATTGAAGTCAAAATCAGTTAATGACTTAGAAAGACAATCTAAACTTTCAGACAGGAACCTAAAACTATCAAGTAAACTCATCTCTTTTGGTTTTGTTTTAACAACTCCTCCCTATGCAATGTACTGGCCCATCGGCACATATAAGCTGAATGACAAATAGTATTCATCGGTACATGGCAAAATAGTTAAATACTCTCGTTTTCTTTCAAGTTGAGGTTGCTGATCAAGTGATGTGAATGACAACGGCCTATATAGTGAAAGAAAATGAGAGTGAATGATTAAGTACGCAATTTCAAGTTGCAGAAGCTATGTGCTACTCCTAGAATTTTGCCAGTTGTATGATCCTGATGAATAATTTTGTTTCATCCAGTGTTTCATTCCAAACGACAAAAATCATTGATTCTGCTAGCAATTGTTGACGTTTTTCATCTGAAATGACTAAATTCTGAAACTTTTGTTTTGTCTGAGACAATTCAGCTGCTTTTGTAGATAAGTAATTGAAAAAATACCTATAAATTTGGGACCGCGGAAGGATTCATATTTTGAATTTCCAGATGCTCTATCAACTAACAGAGATCCAATAAAGAAAGGCGTTTTCTCTTCAACCTTGGTTGTCGCTCTTTTATTGGGGTTAGGTTTAGAACCAGCAAGCTTTTGACATATTGCTTCTGTAACCGCATAGATGAAAAATGGGCTCTTACATGATTAATGCCAGTTTTGGAAGCGGACTTTGCTCCCTTTTGGAGGCATTTTGATTGTTACTGCATCATGTTCTCCACAGAGGGTCGTATGATCTTCAAGCAGTTTTTATGAACAAAAACCATCGAGACAACGGACACAAAACTTTTTCGGTTCGTAGATTTTTAAATGTGAAAGCAAAAAAATTTGTAATATGACAGTAATGAAAAGTTACTATATCAGAAAAAAGAAGTAAACTGATTATTTTGCAACTAATATTTGACAAATAAAGGGGAGGAATTTGTTTTTTTTTTTTTAAACCAAAAAAATTTAGGGACAGGTTGTTGATTTTTTCAATGCGAGGAATGTCACGTATTGCCATTGAGTAATTAAATTCATCAAAGACGAGCTGACAGAATTTTTTGCAGCTATACGCGTTCTGTTGGTTTTTAACATTATCTGGATTCAATGCTGCCAGTATTGCATTAATGAAGCAATGCTGATACTTGTTTTTAATGTTTAAAAGGAAGCTATTGTTTTTGAACAGTACAGGTTTCGCAAGATAATTGCTTCCTCTAATTGCTTTGTATAGATTAATGTTAACATCCAGATGTTCAGGAGAGCTAAGAATAAACTTAGTCCCAAAGCTGTAGAAAATTTGAAGCGTGCTTATCGTTTGGTCAACTATTGAGTGTTAGTCATTGTCATCCAGTTCGATAAATATATCTTTTGCAGTGCTGCTTGCTGCTTGCGTGATCTAAATGTTTGTTTCTTCAATTGGCTTAACAAGATTAGCAAAAGCTGAAAATTGGAGCTTAATTGGTTCAAGCTCTGATAGATTCTTTTGGATGAAACCATGAATGTCAACTTTGTAAACACCCATCAAGGAGCTAAGATCTAATTGATTTTGAAAATTCAGTCTGTGGGTCTGGAAGAAAAATCTAGCAGCTTGCTGACCGGTACTAAACTTCAACTGAGACGAATTTGGGACAGGTATGTCATGATGATCTGCAACGTGTTTTGGTAGTTCTTGTACGTTTCGAAAAACCATATCACCATAAATCTATTTTTTTTTTTGGTTTCGTTGAGATGTGGTTTTCTCGGAGGTGGCGGAGAACATTATGAGATCTCACAAACTGTTTTGAGCATACTCCACAGCTGTAATTTGCTGCTTTCCTTGACAATGTTTTGTGAAATTTCAGAAGATGATCATTCAATCGACGTATATTTCTTCGGACAAAGGCCGCAAACAAACTCCATCGTTTTCACCTAAAACAAAAAACAAACTAGTTATCTAATTAATCAATTATCGTTGAACAATGAATAAAGGAATAATTTGAATTTGGTAGACAATCGTTTTATTATGTAAATTTTTCGAAATCGTTGATTCAGAAACATACATTAGAAACAAAAATGTTTGGTGACAAGAAAACATTTTCTGAGCTGCTTTTTCGTACAATTGGAATCGAAAAAAAAAGAAAAATAAAGAATGGTGTTCTTCTTATCAACTTTTAAAAATTTATCAAGTAGAATCTAGAATGTTATAGAAATTTTTCAGAATATTATATACTGCAAACAGGCCAGTCTTAGTTTAATTTGTGGTTTCCGTGGTAATTGGACTCCTGTTTTGGTTTGTGGCTTACCATAAGCTATCACTTACACTCACCATCATATAACTAACCAAACCTACATAACCATGCACTTACATACGTACACATAAATACAACATACATACATTCATACATACATTCATACATTCATACAATTGATTTTGAAAATTCAGTCTGTGGGTCTGGAAGAAAAATCTAGCAGCATGCTGACCGGTACTAAACTTCAACTGAGACGAATTTGGGACAGGTATGTCATGATGATCTGCAACGTGTTTTGGTAGTTCTTGTACGTTTCGAAAAACCATATCACAATAAATCTATTTTTTTTTGGTTTCGTTGAGATGTGGTTTTCTCGGAGGTGGCGGAGAACATTATGAGATCTCACAAACTGTTTTGAGCATACTCCACAGCTGTAATTTGCTGCTTTCCTTGACAATGTTTTGTGAAATTTCAGAAGATGATCATTCAATCGACGTATATTTCTTCGGACAAAGGCCGCAAACAAATTCCATCGTTTTCATCTAAAACAAAAAACAAACTAGCTATCTAATTAATCAATTATCGTTGAACAATGAATAAAGGAATAATTTGAATTTGGTAGACAATCGTTTTATTATGTAAATTTTTCGAAATCGTTGATTCAGAAACATACATTAGAAACAAAAATGTTTGGTGACAAGAAAACATTTTCTGAGCTGCTTTTTTGTACAATTGGAATCGAAAAAAAAAGAAAAATAAATAATGGTGTTCTTCTTATCAACTTTTAAAAATTTATCAAGTAGAATCTAGAATGTTATAGAAATTTTTCAGAATATTATATACTGCAAACAGGCCAGTCTTAGTTTAATTTGTGGTTTCCGTGGTAATTGGACTCCTGTTTTGGTTTGTGGCTTACCATAAGCTATTACTTACACTCACCATCATATAACTAACCAAACCTACATAACCATGCACTTACATACGTACACATAAATACAACATACATACATTCATACACACATGCATACAAAATCACGCCCATACACACATATATGCATACGTCACACAAACCCACATATTGAATACATCTATACATACATACATACATACATACATACATTTATATATACATACATATATTTTAACCTACCTACATAAATTTATACATACATACATACATATATGCGTACATACATAAATACATACAAACTTTTTTTATAATAACAAATATACTAAATATATAATGTTATTTACATACATATATACACAAATAACATATACATACAAAAATACTCACATACATATTTACACACCTATATACCTAGTTCTCTTTGTACAAACATACATTCAGTTATACTCACATACTGAATACATACAAACATACACCTATACAAACCTGCACATATACATACATACATACATACATACATACATACATACATACATACATACATACATACATACATACATACATACATACATACATACATACATACATACATACATACATGCCTATATAAACACATAAAAACATACATTCATGCATACATACGTACACACATACACAGATTTATACATACATACAAAAAAATTTACATACTAACATCTATTCATACATAACTATGTATATGAAAAAAACATAAAAACTAAACTAGAGACAGCTAAAAATGATTTTTTTTGTTTTTTTTTTGTTAAAAACAAGAGACAGATAAAAAAGTTGTTTGTTATTTCATAGGAAGACTATAACACAAGTTGCCAACAGTAGCAACTACAAAAATTAAATTTCGAAAACTAGGCAAATAATTTGCAAAAACAAAACAAAATAAAGTGGAGAACTGTTTCGAAGAAACAATTTTTATAGTATTGAAATGAAAAATCCAGTCAGTTGTTTAATTTTATGAAAAACATGTTCAAAGTCTATTCCCACAAATGATTCATTTCTTGAAAACACCTCATGAGCAATTCACTTGGCAAAAAAAATTGACTTATCAATGTACACTACAACCAAATCTGATTACACAAGAGCGAAGCGAAGCCTTGTATCACATTCGAAACAAATAATTAAAAAAAGAAATATGAGTTAGTAGAAGATATATTATGATGAGATCTGTTTAAAAATGGAGAAAACAACGATATCCTACCGCATCCAAAGTTGCTCTCCGGTGTGGATACTGTATTTCGGATGCTCAAATTCGCTCCAGGGAGAAGTTTTGATCAAAAAAGAAAAGTCTAAAAACTTGTTTGATTTTTTAAATATTCAAAAAGAATTTGATTTTCGAAAAACACGTTTTTTAAGATCAAACCTTTTTTTGGAAATCGCAACTAATTTTTATACTCATTTTTTATGAAAAAAAAAATTGAGAAGCATTGAAGACCAGCATAATATGATTAAACTAAATCAGATTTAACATCAGCACATTTCCTTTTGAAATCAGCAATAGCGTTAATCTCAATTTTTTCTCATTTTTTGACCAAACTCATTGGTAGGTATCTCATTAGAAAATTAAAAGTTTAACTTGTTAACAATTAAAAAAAATAACCAGCAATTTTTTGAAAAAACTCTTTCTGAAAATTCTTCTAAGTCCCGTTTTGAAAACATTGATTCGAAACAAACTTTTACTTTCCTCAGGGAAATCGGAAAATGAAAACCCATTTCCGACAAAACGATATTATTATCGTTTTACCGATCATTGCACATCTGATGATCGATATTGGAGTTGGTTTTGCTTCCAACGGTAAAAGCTAACAGTTTTTTCACACAGTTGAAATCGTCTAGAAAAAAAACCATTCAAGAAACACAACAAACAGCATAAATTTAGTTCTAATTCATAAAGACGGCTACTAAGCCGACAATGCGTAGACGTTCATTGAGCCGAAAAGTCAAATTGTTGTCAGAAAAATGTTGAGCTATTAAGTTTTGAAAATTTGAATTATTACAAGAAAGCCTGCCTGAATTTTATTTTAATCAAGTTTTTTATCCTTAAAGCGACACAAATTAAGATAACTCAGCCAATAAACATTTAGTTCGAATGAATTTTTTAACAAAAAAAACAAAAGAAAACTAACTCTACAAAATCAAGGCTATTTAAGTTATAAATTATAAGAAAAAAGAATAATCAAAATTTCTGACCGCACAAAAATCCCACACCAATTTCAGCCAAGAAAGCTTAAGCAGACAAACGATGGTCCGACGTTTTTCTTCCTAATTAACAAAAACGAACCGCGAAAAATCAAATTTGAAATTGACACTTTTCTAAGATTTTCTAAATTAAAACAAGTACAAACCAAGAAAAACAAAAGTTTGATCGATGAAACTTTAAATAAGTTTTTAATTATTAAAAAAAAAACCGAAATATAAGTTTAAATAGGTCTTAAAAATTAATCTTCAAAACGATATAGACTCAGTCATGATTTTAAGTTTTCTGAAACATTATCCGCGTTTAATTTTGTGAGCCCAAATAACGTAGCCGCCCCTCCCCCGGAATAAAATTTCAAACACGCTCATCATTGAAGTTGA
>NC_087063.1:47718341-47779253 GCF_963678635.1 Symsagittifera roscoffensis | reverse complement strand
TTTTCTTTACCGGTTACAACACTTTTGGTGGTCGAAAGTAGAAGAAAGTTCACTAAAACAATTTCACGTTTTAATTTCAATTTTATTCAATTCTGGTTTTTAGTTTTATTATTTTTGCCTTAATTGATTGGTTTTTCAGAAACGTTTCAAGCAAAAAGTGAAACGATAAAGTTTAACTTTTTTTCAAACTTCGAGCTTTTTGGGGCAAAAAAAACTACAACGAAATGAACATTCTAATGTTAAAACTGTTCTAATAAAAAATAATCCATAGAAAAAAATGTTCAACGTTTTTTTAGAGTTCTAATCCATTTTTCAAGATGTTATTCTCATCGTTTGCAATTCCGTGATTTGGGAGCGTAGTTTGCATTCCTCTTACAATTCTTTTTAAACAAAAAAATAACAGAAAAATATTAGTAAAATTATCCAACACATGTCTAATCAAACTTAAGTCTTAAGTATTTTCGGCATACAGCCAACAGTAAGTTAGAATAGAGTCTAAGAACGCAATGAAACAAAACAAAATAAAAGAATTGAAATATATGGATTCAAAACTTTTTCTGTTTCAGGATCAACTTATGACTTTGGATTTTTGTGACCCTAACACTATTATTTTTCCTTGTTTTGTCCTAGTTTTAACAAATAGAAGCAACAAAATTTGAAAAAAAACCACCAAAAAAGAAAAAATAAAAGAAATGAAAATTGAAAAAAAAAAAGAATTTTTTGTTTTTGTTTCTCCGAAATCAATCCACCAAACGCTATGCAAAATTTGAAGTGATGTAGTTTCCTGAAAAAAATTTAATTAGCCTGCCTCAATTCAGTTTGGAACGACTTCTTACATGGACTAAGTCTCTGCTTGCTGATTCATAGCATATAATTTATTGCACCAATAGTTGTCCCAAGTTGGCCAAATCTTCCTATCCTCTATAACTTTACAAGAATCCGAGAAAAAAGATCCGTATAAAAGGACAAAGTTTTACCCAAAACTGGATCAATTTGTGTTTTATTCAGACGACAATTACCTCTCAGAGCTACCATAATCGCACAATATACATCAATCATTATTTACCGTAAACTGCCGAAAATAGCTATCTTTCAGGAGATCAAAACTTTTCGGCTAATATTTAAGAAATTTCCGTCGTAAATTGCTAGTTAATGTCGACGTTTGTCTGGCGAAAAAAGTTCTCATGGGCACAGGTTAAATTTCATCTGTAATTTTATCTCAAGTCAACAAATTTTTTCGAATAGTAAATACATTTTTTGTCAAACTTTGCTAGTCAAAAAAGCGATATTTGTTATAAAAAAAACCACCTGAGCAAAAATATCAAAATTCCGTCACTTTCTTTAAAAGTAGGAAAGAAAACCATAAATTATGTTTAATACCAAACATCAAGTGTAGAAATTTGAATCAAACAAATACAATTACGATCTTTTTGCTTTGCTCAAAACAGTTTGGAACGGTTTTGTTGTATGGAATAACTCAAGGCTCATAAATATTTCGCCTTATGTTTCATCATTATAAATGAAATTTTCATAGTGTGCAAAAAAAATTCCAGAGCTCAGCCAATTTGCCAGTTTTTTGATCCATAGATTTCACAAAAAAATGAAGGTTTGATATTTTTTAAACTTGAAGTCAAGGAGTCACAATTTTCAATGGTATAAACAGACTTTTTGTTAAACCTCTCATTTTAAGTGCCCAACTTTCAATAAAAACACTCAAAGAACAAAAAATCTGCATTTTCTCTCAAAACAAAAAACAATAAACTATGCAATAATTTTTTTTTCCAAAGTTTTTTTTTCATTTAGGTGGAATAAATAAATACGATACACGTAAGTAGAGTTCAACATAATGCAATAATTGCCCCCATTTTAACCCTTATCAACCCACCATTTAAAAAAAATAAACTGGTCAAATGATTTTTTACAATTCAGCTCAAGACAGCAAAAAAGTTCGGATGCTAAAGGAATATTTCCAATTAAATAGGCGGAAATGGTCTGAACAAGGAGAAACTACTCCGAAAACAATTATTCTGTAGATTTACTCAGAGGTAGTAACAAATGGTCTCCACGTTTGTTTTGCTAATGAAACTTAAAAGCGAGGCTGATTTTCTTCATATATAGTAATTAAAGTCAACGATTTACAAGATTTTGAGGCAGTTAGAGTATCAGTTGTGGAGTCCAAAGATGTCACCAAAGAAAGCCTGTGCTCCTCGAAGGATCCCACTAAAACTAGTGAAAAAAATAACCTACACAAATTCATTGAACGCTAAAAAAAACTGACTTGTTTTTTGAAAAAAGAAAATCATATATGGCGCCCTTAAAGTTCTTTCAAATTCTAGAACACAGTAATATGTTTATGAAGAAATTAGATCAATAATTAGAACTTTATTTCGCTGGGAAATCTGAAAATTGAATACCAATTTCGATTTTAGAAGTTGAACATGGTATTGATAGTGGAGTTCTAATGAAATGAACTGAACTTTAAAAAACGAAATGCAAAACCGCAAAAAAAATTAAACTTGATTGAAATTAAAGACTTGCTGAAAATAAACAGTAAAATAATCATCGCGACCTTTTCCAGAGTCTGAAATACGTTCATCGACTCTGCATTATTTAGAATTCAACAAAATTACACAACCTACATAAAATTAAACACCGAGGCGAAGCTGCGCTTCGAAAACACGAGCGAGAAAACGACAAAAAGCAGCTCCATAAAGTGAAATGAAAAAGTAGAATTAAATCTCATCTTAGTAAAACTATGCTTACGCGACGTCGAACCATCAAACTTGAGAGTGAAACTCTCGCGTCCTTCTCACTCAGCCACTCATGCTCAATAATCTTAAATACTAGCCACAAAAAAGCAGATAACAGTTGCAATGAAACTTCCAAAAATTCAGATCAAGAGTAGAAAAATGTGCCAACAAATGAGCACTCTTGTTTGCCAGTTAGGTCCGAACACAAAGTAGGTTCATACTAACACACTACTCTTGCTAGCTTGCTATTATAATGATTTTTTAAAAGTAGACATTTCAATCAAGTACAATTTTTTGATATTTTTTGATGCACATTTCGGGAGGTTTTCAAACAAAAAAAGCGTTCATTTTTATGCACGTTCTCTGCGGAAACATTCAAAGTTTCCTTGTTTTGAGTCTTACAATGAGAATCTGTAGTCTTAAAGTTCTCTCAGATTTAAAAGGTCTTTTGAGTACTTCTTTTTTGATAAAAATTATTGATTTGAGAATACTGGATCAGTGGATAATTTTTTTTTCCTTCAGGAAATCTGAAAGTTAAAATATGTTACCCTCCTTTTTGCCCTATTTATTTCAAAAATTCATTGAAAAAAAACAATTAACAATTTCTCGCATTTAGACAAAGTATAGAATTTTTTTTAAATGTTAAAGAATCTATGATACCAGAAAACAGCTAACTTTTTCACATCCTTCCTTTTTAAAAATTTATTGAAAAATAGATTTAGCCAATTCCCCATCTTTGGTTCAGAAATTTACACAAAGTATGAAAAATCAAAACAAACTTATAAAATCTATGATACCATATAATTGCTCATAAATCAGTTTTAGCTGGATCTTCTTTGAATGTTTCGTTATCAATTGGGTCAATAAATTTTTAAGATGTTGTTTTCAATCAAACTTAGAGAGAAATTTATTTCAAAACTTCTAGAAAGAGATAGATAGCGCATCAGGTGGAATGTCCAATAAAAAAATTTTGTTTTGTAATAGACAAGTTCCAGGACCCCTTTTGTTTCCTAGTACGACAAAAAACTTCATAGCAAACCATTAGAAACAAATTTATAGGTTAATTTTAATTTTGAAGTTTTTTTTTTTTACTTTTTCATCCCAAAAAAATCCCAAGTCATTTTTCACTCTACCATTAATCCAGGTGAGAAATAAAAAATTCGAAAGGCTTGCCCCTACCATAGGAGAACAGAAATTGTTCTCATTACCAAGCGTCTATCTTTATCAGATCAAAAAGTACCTTCAGTTAGTCAAAATCTTATCTCTTAAAAAAATATGAAAATTTCAAAAATAACATTTTTCCAAAAAGAAATCAGCAAAATATTTTATTCCAAAATAATAAAAAAAGACGCTCTGAGCCGATGGTTCTATGCAAATCAATCGGTTTGCTTCAGTAAAGTTTTACTTTATTACTTATGTAGTTCAAAAAACCAAAAACCGAAAAAAAAAAATTACTATGAAGGAGGTGTTTTCAGCACCCAAGGGAAAAATTCATTTTTCGAAAAAACATCTCTAGAGCTTCTCAAAGGTAGTTCATTGTGTTATATTTCCTGTCTGATCAATTGGAAGCTTTATCGGACAGTTTGAGGCAAAAAATCAAAGTTTTTTTTATTTATTTTTTTATTTTTTTGTTTTTTTTTTAAATTTTCACATGATTTTTACAAGAGTTTTTACATCTCAGTTAAAAACGAAACGAAACATTAGCTAAACTACTGGCTTGCCCTAGCACATGAGAACTGAAAAGGTCCCCTTAAACAGTGTTGTATCTTAATCACATCAAAAGTTATCGGGTTCGGAGCCTCGAATTATTCAAAATCTTATTTTCAAAAAAAATGAAAATGGTAAAAATATAAAATACATTTTTTTATTTCGTATTTTGGCATAGCTGTTTCACGAAACTTCGTCATCTTATTTTACGCTTCATCTAAAAAAAATAGTTAAGCTACTGGTTCTCCCTATCTTAGGAGAACCAAAAAGGTCCCGTTAGTCGAGCTTCTATCTTATTCACAACAAAAGTTATTGGGCTCAGAACTGCATATAAACCGTTCCCAGCAACCCTGATATTGCATTTTCCGCTCTACAATTGACGGCGGTGGTTAAGAACGTTTCGCAAAAATAGCTAGACTATTGGCTCTCCCTACCATAGGAGAACCAAAAAGGTCCCATTAGTCGAGCTTTTATCTTGTTCACAATAAAAGTTATTAGGCTCAGAACTGCATATTAACCGTTACCAGCAACCCTGATATTGTACTTTTTCGACCTTTTTTTGACGGCGGTGGTTGAGAACGTTTCGCTTTTTATACCCGCTCAACTTAGTCAGTTTAACCCAAATTTAAGAAAACGTAGGTTTTTAAGAAAGAATTCGAGGTAAATTTAACTGCTTGAAATGAACAAGTCAAATCATCAAGTATAAGTAATGATTTTTTTTAACAACACTGACTATGATAAACAAATTTGAAAACAAGATTAGGAATAAACCGCTAATAATCACATTCAACCCAAGCTTGCGATTAGATAATAATTAAGACCCGCACCCTAAACTAAAATTCACTTTTGACTTTTGTATTCTCAACTTCAACAGTTCCTGATTAAAACAGCAAAAAAATATATTTTCAAATCAAAATTTAATAAATCAAAAAATCAATAAACTTTTAAATTCTGAAGCCTATAAACTGTTCAGTTGCAAGGATCAAAATATTTAGAGCATTCCCGTGAAAGCTTCTACTGGTAAATTTCTCTTTTTCTACTAGCTCTGTGGAAATAGCAAATTTGTCCCAGACTAACATGAACTTAGAACATAAACAAAACCATATGAGGTTTTGCAGCCTAGGTGTTTCAGCAGCTGAAATCACTCTCTCTTTCCTTGTTTCTCGACCTACACTTGCAATGTTTTGTTTGAGTCTGAGTTAGTTTCGGTCTTTCCTCCTGCAGTCTGATGAAATCTGCTTTTTATGTTGTTCTACTGCATTTTGGGTTTGTAAACAAACTTGGATTGGATTCAGTAGTTTACTTTGATTTTAGAAGCGGTTTACTTTGATTTGGAATCAGAAATTTTTTGCACTCGTAAATTTGGAGTTAGTTCCTTGTTTATATCTGACTCTGAGGTGCTTTGTTTTTCTTGATCTGAAGAGATATTCAAATCCGTGGTACTTCAAAGCAGTTTTAATTATGTTATCAAAATTTACAGCCTTTGCAAAAACTTAGTTTCCTTTTTACCAACTGATCAGATTACACTACTATAAGAAAATGAAGTTATAGAAAATCAAAGTATTTTCCAATTAGGTTAGTTTTTAAAATAAATCGCACAATGACACGCAAGGACGTATCTAGCTGCCTTGAATTTCAACAAATAAAAAACTATGGTTTTGCGGCATGATTATGAAATTTATAGTTGCATCGAAAACTATCTTATTAGAAACCGTCGTTTCGCGGCATAATTACAAAATTTTAACTCTCGGTGAACGTATTTGATCATTTCTGAACATGTTCTTTTCCGCGCGCCGAGAAAAGATTTTTTCGAAAATAACAAAATGAGGGAGTTCACTAAGGCCGGGATGATTAGTTAATTATTTACTCCCCTCAATCGATTAAGGTAAGATAAAACACTTTTTTTTGAAAAAATATAATCGAGGACAAAATGAAATTGATCTTTTGGTCAAAAATCAAAAAATATCAAGTTATTATCAAACTTTTACGCTATTAGCAATATACAATAGCTACCCGGTGCTAAAATCTTCACCAGCTGTATTCAAATGCGTTTGATTGGAATGAATATTTCATGAGAAGTTTTCAAAGGTAGTAAATGCTTGGGAGGTCATTTTATTGTAGATCACTAAGGGGGAGGGGGGGTAGAAGGGATAGAGATTGTACGGTGTAACCGTCTTCTCCAAGTGGCCTGTCATCAATCTATGATTTTTTATAACAATACAAAAACCGTGCAAATACTAAAAACGAGAAAAACATTAGGACAACTTAGCATGCCCCAAAAATTTTATCTACGTTTGATCTTTCATACGACACGGCTTTCAATCATCATCTTCTGTAACTTACTAGCGAAGTCCTCCCGCATTGGAGTTCGATGAGTAAAATTTCATTATAGTTAAGTTTCTTGTCAGTGTCTAAACAACTGACAAAATAATCGATTTTAATTATTAAATATTGAAGTATAATACAACTATTTTTTGAGGCAACAAAATCTTTTTTTAGTCCAAAATAATCGATTTTTCCCACTTTTAATAACTTTGATTTTGGCTTTAAAATAAATCATTCTTAATCGATTTAAAGAACCATTTTATTTCTAAAAACCGTTTTGGCTTTAAAATAATCCATTTTTTCGATTAAAAAGGTTTGTTTGAGTACGAAAATCAGTTTGCGGTTGAAAAAAAAACACAAAAAAAACTTTTGGGATCAATTTCAAAAATACTTGTCGTCGCCATTTTTGTCGTCGCCATCAAAAAATGCTAGTCATACCTTTTCCATATATGGAAATTGTATGATTAGCATTTTTTTTTGAAAAAAAATTTTTCTTTTTTATGTTGCACGAAACACAGAATTTTATGCCAAAACAAGAAAAAAGTTTTTTGAAAATTCGACGTCATCATTTTAGCAAAATGTATGAAATTTGTATGATTCGTATTTTTTCATAGACTTAGTTTATGGAATTGTATGATAAATAATTTTGGTCTATGGAGGTCAACCCGGGCTGGGGGGACCGAAATATGTACATTTCGATTAACCCAATTCAAATAACTGTTAACTGAGGGTAAAATGGGGATCGATTGTGTTAACATCAATTTAGAACAGGAAAACCCATTAAAATCAATTTTTTTTCTTTTTTCTCAGTTGCGGGATGCGTCGATCGCAAAGGTATGGGCAAGTTATGTCCTTCACACATATCTCCAGCTCTTGGTGTTAGTGGCACATTTTCATCAGCGTTGGAGATTGTACGGTAGATCCACCATCTCCAAATAGCCTGTCAGTGGGCGAAGTTACAAAAAATAATTTGGATTGTTTCGAATCCAAATTTTGATTTTTGGTCTTAAATTTTTCCCATACAATTAAAAATGAAGCTTGTGACAAACAAAACGACTTTCATTCAGTAAAAAACCGCAATAGGTTTATTCAAATTTACTTCTTAATTAGAAACTGTATGATAATCATATTCTTTATAGACTCTATCAATGGAATTTTCTAATACACAGTTTTTCGCATGGAGGTCAACCCATGGGGGGTTGGTTTTTTAATCAGACAATTTTCAAATTTTTAACTTAGTGTTTTTCATGGATTTTTATATACCACCTAAGAGACATTGTTATACGGAGCTCGAAAAAATTCAAGAGGTACTTATTGCAAAACAAATATTGTGGTATGAAAATCGCTAATTTGGTCACACTGGGATAATTAACGCGCGAATTATTGCCTTCTTGCATCACCCGTAAGCGGCGGTTTAAACCGTTGCAAATTGAATTGAGGCTAGCTAGTCGGATATTGTTAACTATTCCCCCCACCCCTATTTCAGTTTTCAGAATTCAACTTTGGCGGCCACATTTTCAATGGTTTAAAACAATTTTCAGAAATTATATATTTTAAAGGTTTTTTACTTGGGTATTATATAAAAAGCAAGTAATACAAACACGAACGCGCCAAAATGAAAACCCCATTAATTGTTGACTTTTTTGAACTGCATATTTTATGCAGAAATTGTTGTCAAAAACAATATACGCACGGGGGGAGGGGGAATAGTTAACAAGATCCAAAAGGGGGAAAACAATTTACAAGATCCAAAAAATTTGGTTTCTGGAGCACAAACATTCGACAATTTTCTTCCAAAACTGCAACAATAGAACTTTTATCAAGTAGCCGGAAAAACTGCGCGTATATCAGGGCAAAACCTTGAATTCAACTGCAATGTCAGGCTAAGAAAAAAGTATTTAGTGATTAGAAACTGATAAACAATTGAAAAACAATAAATTTTCCATTTCATCTTCTTCCAGTTTTTTTATCTTTAACTATGTTGTTAAGTACAAAAAGATGCATTCAACTTTTTCGTATTTGGATGATAGGACTGATTGACTAGCCGGAATTTGTTGATTATTCCCTTCTTCGGATCTTGTTAACTATCCCCCATGTATGTATTTTTTGACGGCCATTTTCTGTATAATTATCCCGCATCCAGTTTCAAGTGTTAATAATAGATTATATTACGAGTTTAGCACCAATCTTACTAAAACTGAGAAACAATCGATATTATCAATTAATAATCGATTATAATCACTCCTTTTAAAGTCAAATTATAATTTATTATAATCCATTATACTTGATTATAATCGATTATTTTTTCGTCTATTTTTCGATACAATTATAATCGATTATCATTGACTATAATCCATTATTTTTACTCAAATTTCTAGTTCTCTAGTTTTTCACAAAAATCCATCAGAATCGATTATAATTGATTGTAACTCCTTTTGTTTGTCCATTTGTTTTCGAAGTTGCATCTAAATTGCTTATATTTTATGCTTCTTGCAGACGTTGGTTTCTATGAAAATAAAGAAAATTTTTCGTTAAAGTTTTCCAATTAATTCAAATTTATACGTTTTTTTTTTCATTTCTTCCCCATTAGAGTTGTTTTGTGATGCATATTTTAAGTTTTATAAACACTAAAAAATAAGCAAAATAATTTAGTTTCATGTTTGATTCGGAAGATTTATTTTTCATTTACCGCGGAAACCTTTCCACTCTTATGAAAGGATCTCTGTAAAACTTTTGTTTCGTGGTAAGACTTTGTGTTCAGATGAACCAACGTGTTCAAGAAAACTCTTGGCTCTTTTCCAGTTTCCCCCCTTTCAAATTCAATTTTGAAAAGTCTATTTAACGTTGTCACAAGGCAATGAAATTTGGAGTGGTGAACAAATCGACAATTCTGAACAGATTTGTTCTTCATACTTTACAGCGTAACATCACGCATTTAGCCGTAATAACACGTAAAACAAATATAAAACTCGTTATTTTGAAAGGAGGGGAAACTGGAAAAGAGCCAAACTCTTTTTTAGAGATTTTTTTATTGACACAAAAGTAATGACCCAAAAGATATAATTCGAATATAGTTTCCAATTGACAAAACTGTGGCAAAATAAGAGATTATAATCGATTATAATTAATTTTAAGGGTTATTTGTAAGAACTATAATCAATCATAATCGATTATAAGAGATTATAATCTCTTGGAAAATATCACGGTTATAATCAATTATAAATCCTTTAAGCACCTAATTTTGGTAATTGTAACCAATTATAATTGTCAAAAAATCATTATAATAATCCGTTATAACCGATTACTTACGCCTAAACTTGGATTTGTATTACTCGCTATTTATATAAAACCCACGTAAAAAATTTTAAATATTTATATTTCATGAAAATTGTTTTAAGCTATTGAAAATGTTGCTGCCAAAGTTGAATTTCTGAAAATCGAATAAAGGGGTGAAATAGTTAACAAGATCCAATTTTTTATATCATTTGAAAGATATTGAATCTGAGCTCAACATTTAAAAAATCTTTTAGCTGCGACTATTTTCAGTAATGTTATACAAGTTTGAAAACGGCCAGTTTGGCCACTTTGGGAGAAATAATGCGCAATAAAAATGGGGGCAAATAAATCATTGCTAATTGAGCTGAGGCAAAGATTGTGGAACTGAGGCGAAAAAAAATCACTTATTGGGACATTAAAGGGCAGGGCAGTAAGAACATTCAGGTATCCACCCTTATACGAATTCCTCGGAAGACTATATATGAAATGAAGCGTAAAGTATTTTGTATTTTGATCGATAATATTCGATAATTTTGTTGACAAGTGAGTGTCCAGTACACACCATGGATATTTTTACACCAAAACTCAGGCCCAAGGTTCGCATTCATTTACTAAGACTAAGCCGGGTAAACAAGCAGCTATAGGGAGGCGGAGCAATAAGCAGAATGGTCCAAAAGAAGAATGGGTCCAAGAGCAGAAAAACAAAAAATTATTGACTTATATGGGTTTATACGGGCTAATTGATAAAACAATTATTAGAATCGTCAAAAATATCAAGAAAACGACAAATTATGCATGAATTGACAAATTTCCTTAAGTTTTTAGATAATTTTTTTTTTTAATTCTTGATGAAATTACGCACATTATGCATAAAATGTTCGTTTCTCTGGTATTATTAACATTTCTGATAATTAATTTACCGATTAACTTATGAAAATTGATATTTTCTGTTTTTCTGCTCTTGGACCCATTCTGCTCTTAGACCATTCTGCTTATTGACTGGCCACCCAGCTAGAGATACTAGATATAGATACCAGTATCGATGGTCATGAAATTGCTGAAATTACATAACATATTTCAGCAATATGTTTACTTGATTCTGAATGCAACGGTCCATCTAATGGATATTGTGACTCAAACCACACCCGGAAATGCATCTGTGTCGAGGGTCGACAGGGATCCGATTGCTTCTCGGATGTAGACGAGTGCTTATCCGACAACGGACAATGTGCCCAAATATGTATGAACACTGCGGGTAGTTTCGTCTGTGAATGCCGGGACGGGTTTGAAGTAGACCCACTGAACTCGTTTCAATGTTTGGGTGGGTAGTTTTCAAATGAGAGAATTATTAGTTTTTAAAAAGTATGAGTTAACATGATCTCAGAGAATTTCATTTATCATTTCAATTTCGGGTTCGGACAATCAAATCGCAAACAAAGGCCGAATTAACAAACCGCAAACTGCGCGCTTGTTTTCTGTTGGATGCTGCAAATCCTTAAGCCTTCTAGAAGAGCTTAGATAATTGATACCGCTTTTAGCCTAAACTCAAGATATTTAATTCAATAAAAAATTAATAGTCGCGACGCCATCTTAGATTACTTTTAATATGATCTAGGTTTTCGTTTTCAATCAATTTTCGCGTTTGTCCAACTAGCTTTCTGCATCAATGAGACCACAAAAGTTTTTTATTTAAGATTTGAACGAATGTGATGCAAATTTGGACAGTTGTCAACGGAATGCGATCTGTCTCAACTCTGTCGGATCTTTCTCCTGTCTGTGCAAGACCGGTTTCAGTCCTGAATCGCCTGACTTCTCAAAATGCTTGGGTATATTCAGCGGTGTCCCACTCTTTAACCCCACGATATATAACCCCTTATGTTTACACCCCCTACTTTATAACTCCGTAACAAGATAACCCCACTACAACTTAACCCCCTTTTAATGACGATAATTTGTTTCAAATTAACTCCTTTTATTAAGTTCTTTCACACACCTAGTAGTATTGCAATTAGGTATACTAATTGAGGCCAGAGAAGCCATTCTTAATTCACTTCAATCATTTGTCGCTCAAAAATAATAGCATTTTGATTAGATTAAGAAATAATCCCTCATTCACGCGTTTAAAAAAAACAGAGAAAACTTACATGGTGCTATTGAAGGCAACAAAAGAAGTTTGTGAGTTTTATAAAAAGAATCTAACTGCCTATTTCTTTAACCATTGTTATACCACTCTATTAGATATAATGTTTGAAACGTCTTTCCATTTTACTTTATCGTCGAAAGACAAATAAATGCTAGTGGAATCAGGCCACGAGTATTACCTTAAACGCAAAAACAAGACACCTACAAATTGGAATTGCTCGAAACACCAAGCTCAAAAAAGCCGCAAAACAACAAAAACGGATGGAGAAAACTTTATTGAAACGAGGGATGAATATAATCACGATACTTCCACGGCAAACCTGATGCTCGTTTAGTTTTGAAAAACATCAAGGACATGAGCGATAGCAATACCCCAACCATCGCAATCGCAACCACAATTCAGCCAATAACAGACGACATTTCCATTCAACTAGCCCTACTAAACAAGGAAAATTTAGTTCGCACGGCACAACGAGCGCGTAAGCAACGAGAAGAAGTCTTACCAGTCTCCCCAGTAACCAGACGAATCGAAATACCCGAACTCTTCAAAAAAATTAAAAGACTTGACCGTGTGCAAAATGATCACAAGAGGATTTTTTTGTTCGGCGATCCTGAAATGCTGCTTGTGCTTGAAAAATCTAACTTTTGGTTGGCTGGTGGATTTTTCAAAGTCACAAATATTTTATCAACTTATTATATACACGTTTGTCTTTCAGGATTAGCCACCGCCTGCCAAATAAAACAAAAAAAGAAGCCCTGAAAATTCTGTCCCCTGATAGTAGACCTGAGAAAAATTTGATGGATTCTGAACAGGCCGCTATTCCATCGTTTCAGAAAAGTTTTTCAGAGTCCAAGCTTTCGGGATGCTTATTTCATCTTTCAAAAAGTTATATGAGAAAAATCGTTGAGCTCGGATTGAAAAAAGATCATGAAACAAACCACGAGGTCGCTTTAGCACTGAAAATGCTACCCTCACTGGCTTTTGAAAACGAAGAAGAAATAGGAAATGCATACGTACCGGGTGCTCAAAGTACCGGGTTCTCAACAAAAAAAGTGCAGAATATTATGCATGCTTGCGTAGAAAGAACGGCGAACTTGAGTTAAATATTTGTTCTTTTTATTTATTTTCAATTTAACACTTTGTTTGTCAACTTTTTTGAGAGAAAACTTCTCCTTGCAGCCTCCCGGAGACGTAAACAAACGCATTGATTTGACTTGTCTCTAGCACTTTAATCCCGGAACAGTCGCTCTTTTGGATGGGACGCTAGGTTAGAATTAGGGCTGGCAAACGCTTTAGACATTGCATTGCATGCCGACAGTTCAAAAAAATTAAAAAACACTGGATGGTTCAAAAAAGTAGATAAGTATCCATTAAAATGATTGGTATTTCAATTTAAAATGGTCCGCTAAGATCAAGTTTTTGGTCACAACCAGTTCTCATTCCATTTTCATTTAAATTCAGCCAATTAATCTTTTATTGGCAGGAATTGTTTCAAGATCAAGTTCAGTTTTGCAAAAAATTAATCAGTTTCGGTAACTAATTGGAATCATGTCGGTCGGATTCGTTTTCATGTTCATACCGAAGTCAAAACTATCGGTAAGGTCATTTCTGTCTAAGTCTAAAATGTATTTAGCAGCGTGCATGTTAATTCATTTTGGTTCGCAAAATTTTTCGCATTTAAAGCTTTGATGTTTACCGACGATATGGTTAAGAATCACTTTCAAGGAAGTTTCACTTTGATTCTAACAATTGGTCTTAAAAGGGATTAAATTGTAGTGGGGCTATCTAACTTTGGTGTTATATGAGAGGGGGTTAAGAAAAAAAAGGGTTAAATACACGGGGTGATAAGCTTGGGAACCATGATTGGCACATCTCAAGTCTCTCATTGGTCTTTACCAGATCATAATAACTCCTACAAAACAATTCTGAGCTCTTGTTAGCTTCAACCCTTTGGTCCTTGTTAAGTATACCCCCGTCCCCCAATCCATGCATGTTTTATTTTTGACAACCTTTTCTGTATAAAACATCATTATTTCCAAAATGTCAACAATAAAAAGGTTTTTCAATTTCTTTCGTTCGTAATTGTTTTACTCACTATTTAGACAAAGCAATTGAACTAATAAAGAATTTCAATTTGAATTGTTCTTTGAAAACAGTGTGTTAAAACTAATCAAAATATAACAATCAGAGTTGAATTTCCTAAAATCGAAGAAGGCGGAAAGGCGGAAAAAAATGGATCTCAATTTTGGTATAACTTTTGCGCCTCATTTTCTCAGAATAAATGTTTCTCTCGTGAATACTCCAAATTCAAGAAGGCTTCAAACTACCAGTTTCAGAAAACTTGATATCAACAGCTTGATGGGTGATATACGTTGTTTTTGGGCAAAATGGCATTAAAAAACTGTTAACAATAGAGTTTTAACAGTTTGTTAACAATTAAATATTTATATTTTTTGTTCCAACTTTCAAAGAAAATGGAATATTTATGCTCGGTGTCGTTTTTTTGTTCCGATTTTCAAAAAAAACGGAATATTTATGCTCGGTTTTTTATTCAGTCAGTTTTCGCCGATCGAAATAATAGTTTTCAACAAAAACTTTTTATATCCCATTGAAGATATCAACTTCCTGAGTTCAAATGTAAAAGATATTTTACCACCGATTATTTTTTGTAAAATTCTGAGGTTTAAAAATTGCCAAATTGGCCATGTTCTGGAAGAAATTATGCGCGCTTTGAAGAATTTAGTCATATTGCTGAGAGCGTAACGCGAATTAATTATTCGTGGCGAATTATCCCGTGGTGAACAAAATCGTTCCAAAGTGAATTGAGGCTAACTAATTGGTCCCATTAATTTCGTACGACTCAAAACTTTACACTTTGATTTTGTCCAAAGCTTACAGGTTTTCAATATTTTTCCCCAAAAACTATTCGATATGAATTAAGGGACAGTCGGAACATTCAGGACTTTGCCCTGATATACGAACAGTGTTGTTTGTTTAGAAGAGAAATCAATTGATGCAATTCTTTATGCTGGAGCGAAGATGCTACAATATTTTGGACCACAAACTGTTTTCATTGGTCTTATTCTTACTATCTTTAATTCATACATTTGTTTGATCTACTGATTTCTTGAACACTACATTAAAATGTTTGCAAAAATATATTTGAACTGTTTATATTTGATAACTTACTTATCATGTCACAGAGTGTAAATAATACTATTTTAAAACGTTTGTAAAAAAAATATTTGAACTGCTTACATTTGATAACTTCCCGGGTTGACCAAAAAATGCTTATCATACAATTCTCATGAATGGCAAATTTCTTTTCATACAATTCCATACGTACAGAAAATTGTATGAAATCTCTATAATAAACATTTTCCCATAAATAGAGATTGTATGATAGGGGTTTTCTCCATAAACCAAAAATTGTTTTATGTTGCTACATTTGTTTTCTGACAAATTTTCGGCTGTGTTTGCAACCGAACACAAGTGACAAAGACCTTGGTTACTCAAAGCACCGAAGGTTGGACGGTCTTGCAATTACAATGCATGAACAACGGCCTGAACTGTCTTCGAGCTGTCTTTCACAAATTATAAGTTAAAAGTAACAAACTTTTATTTTTTGGCAAAATTTTTCCATGATTATTTTAAATTTTTGAATTTTTGAATTATCAGACATTGATCAAGGTATAAAAAAACACGCCATACAAAATAATTAGGAAATTTCAGTGTTTTTGAAAAAAAATTTATTTGAAAAGAAAAAAAGCCAATATTATTGTATCTAAGACTACGTTATGCACACAAAAATTATGCATGCAAAATTTTTTTTAATGTTTTTTTTTGCGTGCAAAATTAGATTTGCGGTTGAAAAAAAAACAAATTTTTGGGGCAAGTTTTCAAAATTACTACTGAAAAATTTTGGGTCGTTTATGGAAATTGTATGGTAAGCATTTTTTCAAAAAAATTTCAAATGTTTTTTCTGTCACCATTCCGTTCAACTGTTCTCAAAGAGCCGCAGAAATGGTTTAATTTTTTTTCTATTGATTTTCGAAAATGTATGAAAATTGTATGAAAAGCATTTTCTCCATACACTTGATGTATGGGATTGTATGATAATGATTTTTGTTGTATGGAATTGTATGATAAGCAGTTTCGGGGTATGGAGGTCAACCCGGGTTACTTATCATGTCACAGAGTGCAAATAATACTATTTTAAATGCTTGCAAAAAAAATATTTGAGCTGTTTATATTTGATAACATACTTATCATGTCACAGAGCGTAAATAATACTATTTTAAAATGTTTGTAAAAATTATTTGAGCTGCTTATATTTGATAACTTACTTATCATATCACAGAGTGTAAATAATGTTTAAAATAAACGCCAAAATACCAAAAAAAACTAGATTGCTTCTATGACGTAAAAGTCCTAAACAGGAGTGGATTTAGGGGGATTGGGCAGATACCCCCTTCCCCGATGATTCGACTCCTTTTCTTTACGACCGACATCTTGGGCTTTTCGTTTGTGCTCCCGAAGTGAAAGCGGAGGAAAATCAAAATGAGTTAGGACCGATGTGGTTATCTCATAGAGTAATTTCGGATAGGGTACATCGTCTGCTCGTCACGCTATCTTATTTTCGGCCGGTTAGATTCGTGCAACTTCTTAGTCTAATACCGATCCTAATCTTACTCTTATATCTACTAGTCTCAGGGTATTTAACTACTCTCTGCTAGGCTCAATAGATCTAGAATATACTGGCTTATTGCAACTGCTGAAGTTCTCTTGGAGAGGCAACTAATTTCTAAGTTAAATTCAAATCTCTCTGGTGCTGAAATTACAAGTAATTTCAGCACTTACAAATAAGTGGGTTGTTAGTTAGATGGATTATGATTGGCTAATATTAAATATTTTCAAGTGGTAAAATATCCAATTTATCCAATAATAAAATGTAGTTTAGATCAGGTTCCACCCATTCGCGGTTTACAGAGTTTTTTAGAACTATCTTTCTTCTCTGCAATTTGAAGGATGGATGATGAACGTTGGTATTTGGCGAACATCATTTTCTTGTCCGGTTCCTCTTGGAGAAGAACGTTCCAGGACGCTGGAATTATGGATAGGAAATTGTTACATCGTCATTCGACAACGACTGTGATCCCCAATGAAATCAATCCGATTTCAAAATGGTTTGCTATGACAGGTTTTTCTGTATTATGTAGAGAACTTGTTTTGTGTGCAACCTCGTCTGGGAATGGCGTGAAGATCTTGTGTGGAAGGGATGCCTTGTAACTCGGATTTGTACGTATACTTGAACATCGAGGTGGTCATTGTTCTAGTTCAATGAAGTCCTTTTCTGCGAAGTCAAGTCGTACTCTAAATCCTTTGAGTTGTGATTGTGGACGGCATGTCCGTTGTGTTTAGCCATTCTTTTGTTCGAGTGTGATAGGATCATCTAGTCTTTGGATGTTCGTCTTTGTTGTTGTGTATGATCTATATACTGCAAAGTATGATTTACTATTTATAAATTTATTTTAATTCCGTTTTTTTAATCATGATTTTAGTTAGTCGTTTTCACAAAAGCGTTTGGTTTTAGTTCGGTTATTTTGAAGAGTTACTCACCCTTGAGTACGTCCTATTAAAAATAGGAGTATGGTCACAAAGCGTGGATGTAGCGCGGTGGGATAGGCCGGCTATAGAGCATGCTCAGGACGTCCTCTCTGGTGGGTTAGGCCAGGGGTGGGAGTATGATTTCATGCTATTTCTTTGAGAGGTCCTGTTATGTGATAACGTTTTATGTTGAGTTTATGTTGGTATTTCTTATGTTACTTTGGTTGTGTCCTTTTTTCAAAAATCAAATTGTTTTTGGTATGGGTTTGTCTTGCGAATTTTTTGTGTTTTATTATTTCTTTCTGAGACTTTATAATAGTCTTCAAAAGAATAAATTATCCAGTTTTAAACTGGGTTAATCCGGTTTGGGTACCGTTGCTTTTCTTTTCTTAGTCATGCTGTTATTTTATGATTTGTGGTGTTTAGTAAGCTGCGATGGTTAGTTTGGTTTAGTATATAATTCCTTTCCAACCGGGTTAAAGGAAAGTTTGAAACTTGTTATCGTGTGTTAGAGTTGTTGATAGTGAAAGCTCGAAATTTAAAATCATTATTTGAACAATTCTTCGTGGGCGAGCTGTGCGAGTTTGGATAGAATTCTTGTGCGAGTGAATGAAAATATTGAAAAAGTTAGTATTGTTTTCTCATTTTATCAATTTATTGCATAGAGTTTGAATTTTACTGCGTTTTGGCGGAATTTAAAATTATAAATTTTCATCGTAGCTAAGTTTACTGCTTCACGGGGAAAAAATTTATATATAAAATTACTACATTTGGTATGAACTTTACTACATTATTTAGAGCAAGAAATTAACGAATTTTAAGATAATTTAACAAGTTTGTATTTTTATTTTTCTTTTCTGTTTTGTAGATGATCGTGGTGTGAAGACGAGAAATGTAAATCAAACAATGATAGAAAATGGTTAGTACTAATTTAAATTTGTTAGTTAAGAGTATTTCAAATTATACTTACCTTAATCTTCTGGGAAAAAGCCGTGGGGGAAGATGTCGTGAATCATATCTGATGTTGTTAGTATTTTGGCTAGTATGAGTATTATGTTTTTAGTTTGTAGCAGTGGCCAGAGCAATTGAAGTGCTTTAATGGTGTTTTGTTCTTCGGTGCCTACTGCAAACTCGTAAGGTGTGTTTTGAATGAGGTTATATATTTTATGATTATATTTAGTGTTGAGAATGAATTCTAATATGGGTATTTCAAAAGGCTGGATAAATTCATGCGGGATAAGGAAGGGTCTGGATTCTTCGGCATTGAAGGTCTTCGTGATGGGACAGAATATATACATTTGGGTAACTGGGTCATAGTTGCGGAGGATGCCGTGGAGGTTAGTATCTTTGATGCAATATGTAAAATTAGGGAAAAATTGTGACGTGTACTTTGAGCTAAGAAACTGAAAACGATGGTGAGGTTGTCTTGATGGGGTGGGCAAATCAAAATGATTTTGTATAAAACGATAGTATGTATATGTGTGGGTTTGTTTAGTGCGTAACATAATATTGTGGGAACAGTGCAAATCGCGTTCCCGTGGTGAAATAAAGTGAAAGGTTAGTGAAAATAACTGAAATTTATCATAGAAGCTCCCGTATGCTTGAATATCAGCTAGTGATTCTGAAATTATGTGGTCATTCTTTCTATCAAAAATATTAAGTGTGAATACGTATGATGTTTTGATGAAAAATTTTTCTGTCAATTGCGGGTTTGCGAAGCGGTCTTCATCTAAAAATTGGTCTTGATTAGGGCGGATGATATTATGATTGTAATATTCTATTGCAAATTCGTTAGCTCGGGGTGCAGTGAATGTTTTTAGTAACTTTTTATATCCAACGTAAGTAAATTGTCGAGGTGTTAGTGTTGTGGTGAGTCTATATAACTTGTTTTTGTTCTTTTCTATGCTGTCATGAGTTTTTGCTAGTGGTAGGCAAAGGGGGTTAGTAAAATTATAATAAGCTGTCCAATGAAGTGTTGGCATTAAAATATGTTCATCTACAAAATTGTATGTGTCATTAGTATTGTTAGGTGTGTTAAATGTTTATTGCGGAAATGAGGGTAAGGTGATTTCAAGAAAATTTTTCGTGTTGGTGTGTTGCGGGTGATTAATATATTCGCGGGCTGTTCCGGGTTTGGTTGGGAACGGGTGATTTGGAAATTTTCGTTTAAAAGTGCGATAAGCTCTGTGAGTGCTAGTAGGTGTTTCGGTAGATGTGGATGATTGTGCTAGTGATGGAGTGTAAGCTGAGGAGGGTGTGGGAGTAGGTGGATTTGAGGATGTTATTGTGGATGATAGTTGATGTATTGTAAGGGTGTTGGCGTGTATTAATTGTTGTTGTGAAGTTATAAATTTATCGAGCTCCTGGGAAATTTGGGGGGTATCCGGGAAATTATTATATGATCTGTCGGAAGGAAGTGGAGAATAGGTTGGGGTCACTTGGGAAGCATAAGAAGGAGTGGAAATGGATGGGAGTGGATGATTAGATGGGATTGGTTGAAAGGGGGTTTTGAAAAAACTGAGGAGTTGGTCTGGGTATAATTAGAGGGAGATGGTTTGGAGTCTGCAAATTCGTCGGGGGTCTCTACAATAGAGTTATTAAATTGTGAGATAGAATATAAAACTGAAATATCTGAGTTAGTATCAGAATTCGTGCTTGATGAAATATTAATAATCGGAAAATCGGGTGGTAGGAAAGCAAAAAGGGGAATTGTTGGGATTTGAGTTTGGAGGTTGGCTGGGTGGGAATTTGAGCGATGGAGGGATCCAAGTTGTCGGCTCATCGTGGGCTAAAAAAATGATTATATTGAGACTGAAAAGTGGTGGTGTGGGGTTGTTCTATAAATTGTTCGTATGTATTATCATTTTGTGAATGATGTGTCATTAAATGTTGGATGGGACTTTGTGTTGTATTCGGTCTAGAATTTGGATTATTTGTGATTGCTAGGTTTCGGAAATTACGGGGAAATAAAATGAATGATTTTGTGGTAGGGGTGGCAACTGTGGTGCGGTAGGTGTTATCTCTACATTATTGTGTTCTTCGTCGTAAGTGTTTTGTACTGCGGATATTTTCGTGTTATATTCTTTTATTTATGCATCTAGAAGTATTTTGTTTATTGATGATGAAAAAATTCCAAAAAATCCTGCAAATAGTATATGTGCTACACTTGCTTGTCTGTTTACTTAGCGCATGTGTTACAGATTTCTTTTAAGAGTGAGAAAAGAAATCCTATAAAATTAAACATGGCATATAAGACAGTTAATTTTTCTAAGATGTAATAGGGCCATCCTAGAAAAGCTAGAATTTCGTTCTTTCAGGTGACAAAACTGAACATTTTTATAGGTGAAATATCTTGTGGTCTGTATTTTTCACCGTTTAAATATATGTAGTCTTTAATGTCTTTATAATATCCGCTATAATCTTGTGTATAAATATCTGCGAATCCTGCGGTTTCGGCAAATTTTCTTAAATTCTGGTCAATTGATTGTCTTTGTATTGTGCCCATTTGTGTTAATAATTCCAGAAATTGTTGTGTTCTAAAGTGATGTTGGATATCTGATTTAGAATATATTCCAATTGATTGTGAATCAATATTTGGATTAGGAGCAATAGCTCTGTTGCTTTCGGGTAAAATTTTTTTGAGTGATTGCATTAATGTAGGGTATGGTGTAGGGAGATAGTATTTATCTTCATCAGGATTCAATTGTACTACATTGTGGCTATTCTCTGATCCACATGGGACTGCGGTATCCCAAAAATATGTTCGTCATGAAAGTGTGTCGACAAAATTTACTTTATTTTTATAGAATATAGGGATTTTTTTATAACAACGGTTTTCTTCAAAAACATATAGTGGCGATACTTTTTTGGTACAAGTATAAAACCATAAAATATTTCCTTCGTAGTCTAAAAAAATTGATCTGTTTCCTGATAATAAGTATCCTGCGTAAGGTATTTTTAATACTGCTAGTGCGAGTGATTGTAGGATTTGTGTTCTTTCCAATTCGCATAGTTGATGAAGTGTTTCTAACTCGGAGATTGACATTTCTTGAAAAATTCGACTACTTGTGTAGTCTAACTTCATATCTAAGTGGATATCGTAATGAATATTACCGAAATAGGTGCTATTCATTAGAGATAGTTCTTGTGAACGTGTGCTTTTACTGACGTGTGGTTTTAGTTTTCCACCAGGTTGACCTGTGCTTTTTTGAAAGTTAACTGGGATGTATGATGTTCCTTCATTTATAGGGTGACTTGTGGCATGAGGGTCAAATTTTATTTTTCCAGTGGTCATGTCGAAACCTTTTTCGTATTTGACAAGTATTTTACAGAATTGTGTCTTATAAAGTGGATTTTTGTATTTAAACGCAAATTCTGTTTCTTGATAGATTTTGAAACGTGTTAATTTATTTTCTATATCATGAATATTTCTAAAATCATTACTTTGTTTTCGGGATGGGTTTACTTGTTCGTATGGGATTGATTCTATAAAATATTTTTCATGAAATTTTATCATTCGAGCGTGTATTTTTGCTACTTGGAATGTTGTGCATGTATCTTCGGGAAACCAAACAATTGTTGCTTGGGTCCTTGTTGTAGGGTCACAAAAACCTTGATCATTTTTGCAAGGTAATGTAATTCCTTGATAGATCATTGTGTTATCAGATAAATCTCGTGTGAGTTGTACTTTTTGAGTTGTATTTTCCAATCGAAAAACATTATTTCTTGATATCCTTTATTTTTTGTGTCTGCTTTGCAGTTTGAGGGATCATTTATTCCAATGTGTGGTATCCAGTGTTTATCGTGTATGTCATAAGTTAATCTTCCGTGTGCGCCGTTGTATGGGTATTTTTTGTCTAATGTTTTATGTCCTTGATATCGTTCAAGTTCTGCTTGATGTACAGAATCGGCAAAGACTTGGAAATTTGATATTTTCCTGTCTGTGTTTCTATTTCTTGTGATGTTTAGTCTAAGTAGTTCGTTTTTACAATCATCGGGATTTAGACTTAAAAGTCGTTCTATATTACTTTGATAGAATGTTCGTGATCAAGTCGGTTCTTACTTCTATTGGAAACTTGTGAACAGTGTACTTTCATTTCGGAAAATGTTGCTGTAAATTTATATCCTGTGACTGTTGTTGCTCGGGCTTTTGAACACAATGTTGCTATTACATTTGTAGTTTCTATAGCTTGTGGTTCTGTTTCGCATTGTGATACCTGATTTATTGCATATTTGTGTAGTGTTTTTTGTTCGTTTTCTTCACAATCGTAGTGTGTTACTAATAAATCCTGGGGTCCTGTGCGAGGAGAAGGATTTTGTTTTGGTCGGAAAAAATTTAAAAAAAGATGTATTGAAATGTAAATATTTTTAGAATATACATGTGTATGATAATCCTGAGTATGGGTTATAAAATGTGATGTAACCAATTGTGTTTTTTGTATATCTGTCGTATTTATATATTAGTTCAGTTGTTATAAATGGTGGTGGTAGCGATTGACCTGTTACATTTGGTGGATTTAATGGGTAGGGATGTTGAACAATATTGTTAAGTTTGATCGTGATTTCGAATTTTAATTGGAGACTATTTTGTTGAAGTATTTGAATATTGTGTTCACAAATATCTTCGTGGATATCTTGTCTATATTGTAGTCTGTTGAGTGCCCAACTGTGGAGTCGGTTACTATCTTGATGTTGTCCAAATAATGGTGGGGGTGCTATGAATGTATTCCAATCTAGTCGTAAAGGGATATTTGTTGATGATTGTTCTCGATACCTAGCGTCGAGGTTATTTGGGAAATTTAAAGGGAAAAGCGTCCGTGAAATTTGACTTAATCATGGTGTTGACGGTAGTGATAATGTTTCTGGTAGTGATGATAGTGTTGTATCCGTAGAAATATATATTGGATCATTCACTAAGTTTGGTTCACCTTGTGTATATGAGTGTGTTGCCCAATATGGTAGTCGTGCGGTGGGATTGGGTGGTTAAAGGGGTTTTCACGTATTTGTTCAGATATTGGTGTTGAACCTAGTTAATCTGAGGGTATATTTGAGGTGCTCTGTTGTGAAAGTAGTGTGGGAGTTTCTGGCAATGTACTACTTGAAATTTCTGAAGTAGTTGGTGTTGGTGACTGGGGTATATGAAAATGAACTCTAAGGGTTTGAAAACTTCTATTTCTTCGTGGATGAATAATTTGTCTATTTATTTCGACTGTATTTTGGTTTTGACTAATGTTTTTTATTCTGCTTAATTCTTGTGGTAATGTGGGGTACAAATTTTATGTTGGTTCACTTAGAGGTGCCTGTCGCTGAACTGGTTCGAATGGTTCGGATAAGCGAGCGTGTCGTTCTTCAAAAGTGTATGGATTATCTTGAAAAGAAATTCTTGTGGATGTTTGGGGGTTTTGGGTAGTTGTGGCTATTGCTGGGTTTTCTTGGGATGATGTCGGTGAAGACTGATTTTGTGATTGTTGGTTAGCAATTTTTGATGAATTTTTTCTAGTGGGAAGATTTATGCTTATTGTAGTATTCTTCGATGAAAAGAATTAAAAGGATTGTTGCTAAGGCGAATGTGACTATTGCCTTTTTTACCCATTTGCACATTCTCAGTATTAGGGATGATAAAAATATGATGAAAATTACAAATAGTAATAAAATATCTGTTCTACTAAAAATTGTTCGTATCATTTAAATAAACTTTTAATTATCGTACCTGTGAATATGATCAATGACTTGGGAAAGTTGATGATATATTTCAAATAGGGAGTAGAAAATTTAAAAAATGTTGCAAAAGATTATTAAAATGATTATAAAAGCTACAAAAGTATCAAATAGAAATATGAACAAAAGTTCGAATAGTATGAAAAATTTTATTAAAAAATTTAAGATTGTATTTTTGAAGATATTGACTGATCGAGAAAAGAGCATTTAAGAAATGATTTCTTCGTCGAATATTTTTTGTTGTTTGAGGCGAGATTCATGTGTGGTCGAGTTATTTATGGATTTTTTGACAAGTGGGTTGAGTTTTGTGAAAATTTGATGGGGGCTAATTTTATGGTGTTTGGGAGGTCTTCTTTGCTTTATTTTTATTTGTCGGGTGATCTGGGGTTTTTTCTGAAATATATGTACTTTAGGCCAAATGAATATGGTCCTTTTTTACTTTAGGCTAATTTACCATTTTTGGTTGGAGGGTTTTTGAGGTCTGAGTTGAAAAAATATTGTTGATCTTTGCGTTATTAGATAGGGGAGGGTTGTAATATTATGGTGGTATTTATTTTAGTTGTCAAGTTTTAGCGAGTTGCTTATTTTTGACCTGGAGGTTGTAAAGTTATAGTTATAGATATGCCTGGAGTTTAATATCTTTCGGCTAATAGGTTGATGTTAGAGATATAGAAGGTGACGGATTTAAGTGAATCCTATTGGCTGAATCTGATCTAGAATGGTTGCGTATTTGTCAGCATGTTATCTTGAAAAATGAAAATTCAAAATGATCCAGAGGTGCAAAATTTAATAATTTTTAAAATCAAAGATGTTTTTGAAATTCAACTTTCCTTAATATTTTAGATTGTGGAATGAATGTTTTGTAGTTTTAACGTGGTTGATTTCTAAGTCGTGATGATTCTCTATGTTCTGATTTTCTAGTTGTTCTTGTGGTAAAATTTTTTCCATCATTTTCCTGTTCTTTCTTTCTTTTTGAGGTTTTTTTGTGTCTGGTATTTTTTGATTGTTTTTAGCTTTGATTTGTAATTGATTTTCTTTATGAATGTTGTGTTGTTCATCAATTTCTTTTTCTGTATGTGGATAATTTTGAATAAATTTTAAACCTGTGAAAGAATATAATTGAGTTAATTCGCGTAGTGCGTATTCTCTTGGTTAGTAGGGCAATAGATTGTTACAATGTTGAACAATTTCTTTTTTAGTTGAATCTGTAAGTTTATACGACACGTCAGTGGGTTTGGCAATTATTTGGTATAGTCCTTTTCGAAGGGGTTGTAATTTTTAGAGATTCCTTTTTTTCGTATTAAAGTTAAGTATTAAGACAAATGTTCCAATTTTTAAACCTGTGGCTGGTGTAAAGCGTGAATTAATTTGATATTTAATGTTTTGCCTTTGTAACAATTTCTTCGTTATTTTTTGGTAAATTTCATTGTGTTTTCTATCTCTATTTAAAATCCATTCGGTGTGTGTACCGGAGGCTAATTTAAGGATTTTTCTTTCTTTATACTTTAGAAGGTGGGATGAACGTTTTTTAGTTTTTCTGTGGTTGACTTCTAAGACGTGATGATTCTCTATGTTCAGATTTTTGTTGTTGATCTTGTGGTAAAATTTTTTCTGTTAATTTTCTATTTTTTGTTTCTTTTTGAGGTATTTTGGGTTTTGGTGTGTTTGATCTTCGAGGGTCTATATTCTGCTGTTGAATTTTTTTTTGTATTTTTGGTAGTATTAACATGTTGATTTTGTTCAATTTGTGGGTTATTTTGAACTATGTGAAAACCTGTGAAAGAATATAACTGAGTTAATTCGCGAAGTGCGTATTCCTTGGGATAATAAGGTAAAAGGTTGTTACGGTGTTGTATGATTTCTTTCTTGCTGGAGTCAGTAAGTTTTTATGTTACTTCAGTAGGTTTATCAATTATTTGGTATGGTCCTTTTCGAAGTGGTTGTAATTTTTTGGATATTCCTTTTTGTGTATAAAAATTAGGTATTAAAACAAATGTTCCAATTTTTAAGTCTGTGGCTGGCATGAAGCGTGAATTAAGTTGGTTATTTATATTTTGTCTTTGTAACAATTTTTTTGTTACTTTTTGGTAGATTTAATTGTGTTTTTTATCTCCTTTTAAAATCCATTCGTTATGTGCAGTGGAAGCTAATTTCAAAATTTGTGGACGATGAAAGTGGTCTTCATCATGTGTGTGTAACGGTAGGTTATAACAAATTGAATCCTTGTTGGGTTGACAAAAACCTTGTGCATTTTTATGAGCGTTTGCTGTAAACAAGATTGGTTTTCGTGGCTTTTGATTAAAAACCATTTCGTATGGTGACATTCCTAAAGTTGTTGTGATTTGTGAATTGTATGCTAAGAGAAATAATTTTACATGTGCAGACCATTTTGTGTATTTTGTATCATTTCCATTTATGATACATCGGAGATATTCTTGTAGTGAACGGTTCATACCTTCAACTAAACCGTTTGTCCAAGGTGCATGAGATGTACGTGGTTTATGTTTGATGTTATATAAGTGGCATAGTGTGATGATATCATTATTTATGAATTCTGTATCGTTGTCTGTAACTAAGATTTCGGGTAGTCCGAATTTAGCTATCCAATGTTCATAAAGCGTCGTATAAGCATAATAAGCATTACAATGTGGTACTGGGTTGAGTGCTACATAATATGTGAATGCGTCAACAATGACCATAATCTAGGAGTTTCCTTCGGAAGATGGTGAAATTGGTCCTTTTGTATCGAATGAAATGCGATGGTTAAAATATAAACTTTGTCCTTTAAATTCTTATTTTGTGCTATTTGTTTTTGATTTGGATAAGGTTTGTTCAATTGACATATTATACAATCATTGCATAAAACTTTTATCCAAATTGGTGCATTTGGGAAATAAAAATTTTGTGTAAAGTTCGAGTATGTTTTTTCTGATCCGGAGTGTCCTTTAGTATTTTGTGTATGTGAGGTGTTAAAAGCTATTAATATCATACTTAAAGGAAGACAGGGAACTTTGGAATCTATTAATTGATATTCTAAAAGATCTGTATTTTCGTTAATTGTTGTGTTATTAAATTTTCGGAAATATCGGAGGAGTGTTTTATTTCCTAAAATTGTGGTATCTGTTTTTACGGGCTTAGTTTTGTATTGTGCCATGATTTTAGCTGTCTAATTACTGGGTCGAGATTTTGATATTGTTTTAAAAGTTCAAGTGTAATTTTATCTGTTGGGGGGAGAAAAATATTGTCAATTTCTAGTTCTGATAGGGGAATTGTGTCAAGTGGGTCATGGAGGTCAAAAACTTGATTTATTGTGTATTTTGAATCGTTTGTTTGCGGTCCTGATAAATTTATTTTATCGGTTAAATTTTTTTTTTCAAATGATGGAAAAAGGTCTTTTTTTGCGAGTTTTGTTTTATTCTTTTTTTGTTGAGTGTTATTTTTTATCCATTGTGAGTATGGAATTGGTTTAAAAGTTGATGTGCCTTATATCAACTTCGTAGTGATTATTCTGGCAATCTAAGTAGAGTGGAAAATGTTGTAGATTATTTATCTGTGATTGATCAATGTCAATTTTTACTGCATATTTGCATTCTATTCGGGGTGATGTTTTATCTTTTGCGAGATAAAAATTAATGTTTTGTGGTGTTTCAACTGTCGTTTTTCTTGCGAGTAATTCAGGTGGCGTATTTCGACCTAATGTATCTGGTAACGCAAGGTTTTTCCTGCTGTCCAAACTATATGTAGATTTGGAATTTTCATTAGAATTAGTTGAAATCTATAAACTCTATGATTTGGATTTGACTTTTGTGTAAAGAGAAATTTAATTGGTTTGTGATCTGTGAATAGAACTGTTGGGTGTTTGGATCCAAGTATCAGAAATTCATTTTCTGTAAGTGTATAAATTATAGCTGTACATTCTCTCATTAGAGTTGAGAGTCGTAGCTCTGCTTGAGTGAATAATCGTGAATTTGCTGATATAAAGTTCATTATATTTGTTGCACTATGTGGTTGTAGCAATGCTGCGCCGATGTCAAAATTTGAAGCATCGCACATTGCATAGAATGGTTGATTTGGATCTGGAATTGTGTTTGAAATTTTTTTCAGTTAAAAGTTTTTTAATTTCTTCAAATCGTGTTTGATGTTCAGTGGTCCATTCAAAATTATTTTGTTGTCTGAAGATCTTATAGAAGGGTCTCAAGTATAATTGCATTTTGTAAACATATTTACTTAAGAAATTTAACATTCCAAGGAATTCTTGGGTTTTCTTTTTATTTGTAGGCGGCTGAAGTTTTTGAATAGCATCAATGCGTGATTTTAATGGAGTGATAGTTTCTCGTTCTATATTATGTCCTAAAAATTTAACGCGTGTTAGAAAGAAGTGTGATTTATCGGGGGCTGCTTTCAAATTTTTGTTCTGAAGTATTTTATGATACTCTTCTAAAACTGTAAACATTTCTTTTTTAGTTTGTGATTGCATGAAAACATCATCTAAGTATGTGATTGCATTTTTCTTGGGTATTAGTGGTCTAAAACTTTTACTCATAAAAGCTGAAAGTGCTGCTGGTGCTATGGATATTCCATAGAATAAGCGATTAAATTCATATTGTTGATTTCCAATAACAAATTGTGTTAAGCGTCGTGATTGTTCATCTAGTAGCATTTGATTATAAGCACTATTCATATCTGCGATTATGAAATTTTTATCATTTATCTTTGTTAAGATAACTTGTATGGGTTCAATAGGCCAGTTGCATTTCGATTCGTCAATTAGTGAATTGAGGTATCTAGCGTCTAAAACTATTTTTAGTGATTCATCTTTTGCTAGAATGATAACAGGGTTAATGAAGGTGTTACATTTTGGTTGTTCTTCTTTATTTACTGGTGAGATAATTTCGTATTGTTCTAAAATGTCAAGTAATCTGTTTACCTTGTCATGTAAGTGAATCGGTAATTTACTTGCTCTTTGTTTTTTGAAAACTGCGTCGGGTTTTAACGGGAGGTGTAGCGATGAACTAATTTTTCCAACGTCCAATTTTGATGTTGCGTAGACTGTTGAAAATTTTAACAGTTAATTTGCTAATTTATCAAATTCAATTTGTGTAATTTGTGAATGTTCAAAATTAAATATTGTTAAAAATTTTTGTTGTTCTTTTTTGTAATTTGTTATATTGAATGTTGGTTTAAAATATGGTGTTTTTGTGAAGTAATCTGTGTTTCTTTTTTCAATACTTATTATATTATATATGCATAATTCTTCGTCAAGAATTGTTGATTGGCAAATATCTGATAATTGGAGTATATTATTAACGCGGCAGGCTACTTCTTTTATAGGTGAAATTGTAGCATTTGTTTCACAATATCCTAAAAGTCCTAAGGGTAATATTACTTGATATGGTGTATTATTATACACGTGTAATGAAATGATGTCGGAATTCGTGTTTTTCGAATATTTTTGGGTGAGATCATATTTTGAAAAATTTGTGGATAAGTTTAAATTCGAAGTCTGACATGAAAAGTTGTTGTTTATTTTGACTTTTGTTATACTGGTGAACTTGTTTTATTGAAAAATTATCTATATTTCCTGATAGTGAATTCAGGTGCTTCCGTTGTTGATTGTAAATGGGGCGAAATTTAGAAAAAAATGGTGGTTGTTTGTTTAATCTTTGGAAGAATGTTAGGGTTGTATTTTTTGTTTTTGTGTATTTATCTTTGATATGGATCTTACTATTTAAGATGTTGATTGTTGGTATATATTTAGATATAAATGGTATGCCAATGATATTGTGTTTAATATCAGCAATATGAAATGTTTGTTTAAATGGTTTGTTCAAAATTTTGTTTTGTTCCATTGTTCTCGTGGGGAGAAGAAATAATTGGATTTTTCCATAATTTACTAATGTTGATCCTTGTGCTGTTGCTAATTTACTAGAAGTTTCAAGAGGTGTTAATTTTTGATGCAATGTTTCGATTTCATTCCATGTGGGAATATTAATTATATTTGATTCTGCTCCTGAGTCAATTAAAAAATAAATTTCAAGATCTGGTGGTTGAAATTCTTTGTTTCTTGGGCTTTCTAAGAGAAATGGAATTGTCCAAATTTTTTCTCTTGGTTGTTCTTTTTGTATATTTTCGTCTTTTTTATCGGGTTTAATTACCTTGTTAATTCCGTTTACTTCTTGTGTAATTTGTGTAGTATCAATGGGTTCAATATAGTAATTGTGAAGGAGTTCCAAATGATTTTCATATATATGTGAAGTAAAAGATTGTTCATATATGATAGGTTCATAGTCGTTTTTGACGGTTATCATATTTACAGAGATGGTATTATCTGTATCACTTTCTGTATCTGACGATTCACAATTTATATGATTTAGTTGTAGTTCGTTACTTCCTGTGTCATCAATACCTGGGGGTCTGAAGTTGTTTCTTCATTTGTCTGCACTTGATTAATGTGTCTTTGATGTTTTGGTGTGCTACTTCTGTATCGATGTTTAGAATCAGGATAACGGTTATTATTCCTGTGTGGTGACTGGGAATAATTTCTGTATCGATTATTGTAACTTGAGTTTCGATTTTGTGAGTTATTTCGTGATCTGTTTTGATAATTATCGTTTGATCTGTGATAGTTTGATCTATTATATGAATTATTCCTTGATCGATTGTTCGGGTAATTCTGATTTCGATTGTTTGAATAACTTCTATTTCTATTATGTGAATAGCTTCTATCTCTGTTGTATGATGAGTTTCGTGATTGATTATTGGAATAGTGTCTATTCCTTGGGTTTGATTGGGAACTGGATCCAGAAACAAATTCTGTTGTTTTGGAATTCGATCGTGAATAGTTATTTTGGTTATTTTGGCTATTCGATCGATTATATCTATTTTGTGAGAAATTTCGTGTATTTCCTCGTTCGGGTGATCTACCTCTATAACTTGAGTTATATGGTGATTGATTCCTTGTGTAATTTGAGTTGCTCGGAAGTGGTTTTCCTGAACTGTTATTACTATATATATTTTTGTTTGGTAGGTTTTGGTCTTTTTTCATGTTTTGACAGAATGATTTATTTGGGTCTTTGTGCTTTTGAGGTTTATTCTGATTGTCTTGTTGTTTTTGTCTACATTCGGAAATACTGTGTCCGTATCGTCGGCAATAATTACACCATTTTGGAAGGATGGTTTGCCTTTAAACTTTGGATATTTTTCGTAGACATTTAGTATTTCAGTGATTTTTTCAATCAGGTCTGTGTCTGATTCTTGTATGTTATTTATATAAGTAGTATTTGTTTCAATCCGATTAACATATTGTAGTTTTAGATTTTCTGTTTCTTCGAGTTTCACTGTGATTTATGCTTGTTCTAGTTTATCTACTAACTTTCAAAAATCTAAATCTGGTTCTCAAATTGAGGAAGGATGAGATGCTCTCTTTTTTATAGCTATTTTCCTTAATTGAGGTGTTAAGGTCATCATTAAAATTTCTGTCATTTTTGTGTTTTTGTAATCATGTGTATTAAGTGAATATGCTTTTCGAACTAGTGTTTCGATTCGTACTGCTAATTGTTTAATTGTTTCATTTGGTAATCTGCGGATTTCGTTGCATAAAACTCTTTGATGTTGTTTGTTTCTTTCAGAATCAAACATTTTTGAAAATTCTTGTGTGAATCTTTTCCAGTCTGATTTTATTTTTATGGGTAATACTGAAAACCATTTTTTGCGCTGCGCCATCTAGTGTTGTTTGTATTAACGCTGTGCGTCTATGTATCCAATTTTGATGTAGTGGCGTATTAATTGGTTCGGGTCTTATATTTAAAATTAAATTTGCTGTTACTGCATTTAGATAATCTTCTACAGAATATTCAGGGTCTTTTCCGGTGAATAACATTAATGGTTTATTCGATGTTGTTGATGATCCACCCATGAGGTCTGGATTCATAGTCTTCTGTAGTGATTCTGCGGCATTTGGCATTTGTGAAAAAATTGAAAGTCGATTTTTTGTGATTTCATGTTGCTGAAGGTAATATGGAAGCGGTTTTTCATTTTGCATTTGCGTTAGTTGATAAGAATGCATTAACATTGGGTTTTGTGGTTGTATTGGTTGAAAAGATTGTGTGTTAAATGGGTTTTGTATATGCATTTGTTGTGGATTTTGTATATCTGTTGGGTTTTGTGGGTAAATTTTCATATTTTGAGATGGTTGAGATTGTCGCGGTCTCTGTGTGCGATATCCTTTAGTATATAGTGCAAAAATATCTGGTTGATGATAATCATTATCATCAGATCATAAATAGTTTGTGGTATATGGTGTATGTTTTTTATTTTAATTTTGTTGAAAAAATGGGTAATTTTCAGTATAATCCTGTGTAGGTTGTGGATTATCTGGAAAATTTACTGAATTGGTCGATGTTTTTGGGAGATTCCAATAATGGGGACATACGTGATTTAAATTTTGTGTATTTTTTCGGGGAGGTTGATTTGTCTTTGGTTGGTGAGCATAATTATAATTGTGTTCTGCAAAAGTGTTTCTTGTAAACGGTTGTCGTGTTTTTGACGGTATTGTCATTGGTCTATACGTTTGATAGTCCATATGTGAATATTTTGGAGCAACCGAAAATTTAACTGTTGATTGTAAGGTTACCTGTGTCAGTGATTTATTTGTATTTTTTGGTGTTTTCAGATTGGGGTATATTGGTGAAATACTTTGTTGTGTAGTTGTTGCTGTTGTTTGGACAATTTCTTCATTTATGAAGTGTGATGGTGTTTGAATATCTTGCTGTGTAAGATTTCTGGTTCCATTGAGATTTTCATTATGTATGACTGTTGAATTTAAGCTGTTATTTCGTGTATCAGGAAAAATGTATTATAGTTTAATGGTGTTGCGTCAATGGTTAATGGTATTACTTTTACAGAATCTCTGTGGAAAGATATTGTACTTATTGCTTGACTCGAGATATCTTGTGGAATATTCAGAAATGCTGGATGAGACCAGTCAGGGTCCCAAACGTAATCTGATTGTTCTGAAAGAACAGTGTCCTCATTGGTATTTTGAGGTCTGAGATTTTTTCTTGCTTGTGAAATTAAATCTAAATTGTGGGTGAAATAATCAATTATAAACCATGTAAAATCTTTTGTAAACCATGTTTAGTGTTTTGTGAAACATCTTCTTTAGTAAAATTTTCGCGAATATATGTAAAAATGTTGAAAATAATGTGATTTCATTTCGTACTTTTGTATGTTTTGATGTTTCGGTTGGTGATATACTTTGAACTTCTGTTTTTCTAATATAGATATATAACTATATATTACTGCAAAAACTTTGTTGGTGAATATGGAGTTTGCTCTTTGTGAATTATAATATTGTATGCTTTTGATATATTCTATGAATACCTTTGAAAATTCTAGTTCAATATCGTCTGTTTGAATTAAATATTTACGATGGGCTGTATTTGGTGTGCTGAATTCTATAGTGTAGATTCCATATTGTTGTGTTAGATTACATATGTCTTTCAAAAAATGTTCAATAATTTGTCTTTTGGTTTTCACATCTGGGAATTCTGCTTTGCAAGGACTGATTCCTGGTTCAAACAAATTTACGAGCAAGTTCTTACAAAATCGTGTTTGTCCTCTATCATCGAGTGAATCTATAAGAAAGGGAAAAACTGCTTATTCATCTGGACTTTCGTCACTTTGAGTGTGGCTCATTTTTTCTTTTGATGACTGTTAATATATAACTATCAATGTGTCTAATTGGTTGATTTCAATTATGCAAGTGAACTGCTTTGTGTTTATATTGCTTTTTTATTCTTCTTTTTCCTCTTTTTGATGAAACTGAAGTTGTTTCTGAGTCGGAAAAATATAATTGATCATGAATGGGACAATTTTTATCTATGATTCCTTTAATTTGTATAGTTCGTCTAAACTGTTGGCTTCTGATTCAGAAAATGCGTTTCTATTTTTTGAAAATCTTTTCGTGTGATTTGTCTTTGTTTGTTTATAATTTTTCTTTTTATTGTTTGTCGTTTTGTTCGAATGTATCCAACTGTTTGTGTATGTGGAGTGATTACAAGATCGTATTTTTGTTTATCTATTTCACAATTGTGTAAAACGATTGTTTGTTTATTTCCTAAATTTTTGAATGACATAAGGTTTAGGATGAGGGATGCAAGAAGTTGTTAGTTATTTCTATTTTCCTAGACTGTTAGTCCTTACGATTTTTTGATTAGCTTAACCTGGGTCTTTTTGTTCAGGGTTGGAGAGAAAAGTATATCGATTCCGGAGAATGATTTTTTACTTTCTCGTGGCTAGTCTAAGTTAAGGTGTTAACTTACTTAATCTTACTTAGGGGTAGTGATTGTGTTCAAGGGTTGGAGATTAGTAAATCAATCCACAAGGTTCAGGTATAATTAGAACGCAAGCAATTCGTTAGATACTATTTTAAACTTACTAAGTCTAAGATCTATCCTGGAACTGGTAAGAGGAGGGTTCAAGTGAAGGCTGAATAACCGAAGTTCTTCACTGTAGCTTAATTTGAATGGTTAGTTTAATTTAAAAATTTCTATTAGTCCCGGGTCTTTTGAAAAGGTTGGATATTGAATCGACGTTTGAGGTCGTTAGACACTTGCTAAGTGGGTGGGGGAGAACAAAATTGTTCTTTTTGATCCAAGGATAGGACTTGATGATCAGATTTTAAATTTAGTTAGATAGAAATTTTATAAAGATCCAAGGATAAGCCTCGATGATCTGATTTTTAAAATTAAGTGATTTTAATTTTAAAATGGTTTAAATTTATTTAATAGAAAGATTTAGTTTTCAATGATGTTAGTGAGCTTATGATTGCTATTATGTTTAGGTGATGAAGCTGGAACATTAAGATGGTTTATTATTACTAACTATTTATTGTCATGCTACTAATTTTTTTTTTATTTTCAATAAATATTTTTCAAATATGTTTTATATTATACTGCAGAAATTAGAAAAACGATCTGAGATATTTTTATCAATCGTTATTGTACATTAATAATTTTGTTTAGCGCCTGAAATGGTCATGAAGATTTACTTCAAAATTTTATGTTTGCAAATGAAAATCTAAATTCATTGCTAATAAGATTCTAAAAATAAAAGTTTGTGTTGGCTTTTGCCGTACAACCATAAAACTAAATGGTAAGTTTTTACGTAGTCGTATATCGTCTCTTGTCCGAGGTCTTCTTCCAATACCGGGTAGTTCTAGTATTGTTCGGAATATCGGCTCTGATCTATTGAGTCGTAGAGACATTTCAATTAAGTTATTATCGTGTAACATTTTGAAAATGTTTTGTCTAATTTCTAATCTATATTTGGTTAATTCTAAGCTATTAAGGTCTTATTTGAGACTTATGGTCGCACCAAATGAGTTAGGACCGATGTGGTTAACTCATAGAGTAATTTCGGATAGGGTACACCGTCTGCTCGTCACGCTACCTTATTTTCGGCCGGATAGATTCGTGCAACTTCTTAGTCTAATACCGATCCTAATCTTACTCTTATATCTACTAGTCTCAGGGTGTTTAACTAGTCTCTGCTAGGCCCAATAGATCTAGAGTATACTGGCTTATTGCAACTGCTGAAGTTCTCTTGGAGAGGCAACTAATTTCTAAGTTAAATTCAAATCTCTCTGGTGCTGAAATTACAAGTAATTTCAGCACTTACGAATAAGTGGGTTGTTAGTTAGATGGATTATGATTGGTTAATATTAAATATTTTACAGTGGTAAAATATCCAATTTATCCAATAATAAAATGTAGTTTAGATCAGGTTCCAAAAAGATCTGGGCTGATTGTAAGTTAGAAGCTGTTGTGGTTAGAAAAATTATAAAAACACGAGCAACAAAAGTAACATAAAGTCTTTATATTTCAAATAAAAAACTGTGTCATCCAAAATGAGCATCAAAGTATGTGGTACTTATCATTACATGCGGTTCTCAGGCCGTTTATTACAACAAGTCAGAAAAAAGAATTAACGAATAAGTTCAATCGAGGGCTATGTCACGAATCTACGGTTATGGGGGAAATATTTCGAAATTGAAAAAATCTAAGCTGCTACCTCTATCTGTATATAAAGTTTCACAAAATTTTGCCTTTTTGGAAGGTTCTCTGTGGAAAACACAGCATTGAACCAAATCATTACGCGGATAACACTACTATTACATCTAATTTTCCAAGTCAGTATGATCAACCCTAAATTTTTCCTTAACTCGCCGTTGGCTCCAGAATATAATTTTAAAGAGGAGCGCGCGTCAACAAAAATGCGTTTTTTGGGTCAAAATTTTCCAAAAAACTGAGTTAGGACTGGAGTGTATAACTCATAGAGTAATTTCGGATAGGGTACACCGTCTGCTCGTCACGCTATCTTATTTTCGGCCGGATAGATTCGTGCAACTTCTTAGTCTAATACCGATCCTAATCTTACTCTTATACTATCTAGTCTCAGGTTGTTTAACTAGTCTCTGCTAGGCTCAATAGATCTAGGGTATACTGGTTTATTGCGGCTGCTGAAGTGCTCGGGAGAGTCCAACTAATTTCTAAGTTAAATTCAAATCTCTCTGGTGCTGAAATTACAAGTAACTTCAGCACTTACAAATAAGTGGGTTGTTAGTTAGATGGATCATGATTGGTTAATATTAAATACTTTACATTGGTAAAATATCTAAATTATCCAATCATAAAATGTAGTCTAGATCAGGTTCCACCCATCCGGGTTTTACAGAGTTTTTTAGAATAGTTCTTCTGCAATTCGAAGGATGGATGATGGACGTTGGTGTTTGGCGAACATCATATTTCTTCGGTTTCCTCTTTGTTAAAGAAGTTCCAGGAAGCTGACAACGACTAAGTGACAACGACTAGTGACAACGACTAAGTCTTTGCAACAAACTCAAATCTGATTTCAGAATGGTTTGCTATGTCAGGTTTTTCTGTTCTGCGTGGAGGGGATGCCTGGTTACTCGGATCTGTACGTATACTTGAACATCGAGGTGGTCATTGGTCTAGTTCAATGAAGTCCTTTTCTGCGAAGTCAAGTCGTACTCTAAATCCTTTGAGTTGTGATTGTGAGTGGCATATCGATTGTGGTTGGCCATTCTCTCTCGAGTGTAGTGGGGTCGTTTTGTCTTTAGATGTTCGTCCTTGGTGTTGTATTCTGATCTATGTATTGCATAATGTAATTTACATTTTATAAAACATTTATTAGTTTAATATTTTTTAATTATGATTTTAGTTAGTTGTTTTCACAAAAGCTTTTTGTTTTAGTTCGGTTATTTTGAAGAGTTACTCACACTTGAGTAGCTCTTATTAAAAATAGAGGTGTGGTCACAAAGCGTGGATGTAGCGCGGTGGGTTAGGCCGGCTATAGAGCATGCTCAGGACGTCCTTCCTGGTGGGTTAGGCCAGGAGTGGGAGTATGATTTCATGCGGTTTTTGTGAGGGGTCCTGTTATGTGTTGGGTTTGTTGTGGTTTTTCTTATGTCTTGTTGGTTATGTCCTTTTTCCAAAAAGCAAATTGTTCGTGGTATGGGTTTGTCTTTCGACTTTTTTGTGTTTTATTATTTCTTTCTTAGACTTTATAATAGTCTTCAAAAGAATAAATTATCCAGTTTTAAACTGGGTTAATCCGGTTTGGGTACCGTTGGTTTCCTTTTCTTAGTCATGCTGTTATTCTATGATTTGTGGTATTTAGTAAGCTGCGTTGGTTAGTTTTGTTTAGTATATGATTCCTTTCCAACCGGGTTAAAGGAAAGTTTGAAACATGTTATTATATGTTAGAGTTGTTGAGTGTGAAAACTTGAAACTGAAATTCATTATTTTAAACAATTCTTCGTGGGCGAGCTGTGCGAGTGTGGATAGAATTTCTGTGCGAATAAATGAGAATATCAAAAGGTTAGTACTGCATTTGCATTTTATTAATTTACTGCATAGAATTTGGAAATTTACTGCTAGTTATGGGGGAATTTTAAGTTACAAATTTTCATCATAATTAGATTTACTTCTTGTGGGGAAAATTTTAGAAATGAATTTACTGCATTGGTATTAAATTTATAAATTTATAAGTGTAAGAGATTAATAGAATTGTTGAAATCTGTTTGATGAAATTTGCGATCTTTATTTGTCTTTTGTGGTTTTTGTAGGTGATCGTCGGATGAAGGCTAAAAATCTAAAGAAAACATGGATAAAGTATGGTGAGTTTTTTAATATTTTAATTAGTTAGTAATATTCATTTAATTCATACTTACCTGTTAGTCGTCGGGGAAAAAACCGTGGGGGAAGATGTCGTGAATTAGTTCTGAAGTTGTTAGTAGTTTAGCTAAGATGCGGATGATATTTTTAGTCTGAAGTAGTGGCCAAAGCAATTGAAGTGCCTTAATAGTGGTTAGTTCTTCAGTGCCAACTGCAAACTCATAAGGTGTGTTTTGGATTAGATTATATAATTTGTGATTGAATTTAGTGTTGTGGATGAATTATAAAATTGGGATTTCTATAGGTTGTACAAACTCGTGCGGGATAAGGAAGGGTCGGGATTCTTCGGCGTTGAAGGTCTTGGTGATGGGACAGAAGATGTACATTTGGGTTATGGGATCATAATTGCGAAGAATACCATGAAGGTTAGTATCTTTAATGCAATATGTGAAATTTAGGAAAAATGGTGAAGTGTATTTGGAATTAATGAATTGAAAACGATGGTGTGGTTGTCTAGAGGGTGTGTGTAGGTCAAAGTGATTTTGGATGAAGCGATAATAACTATATGTGTGGGTTTGTTTAGTGCGCAACATAATATCGTGTGAGCAGTGTAAATCTCTTTCGTGTGGTGCAAGGAAATGAAAGGTTAGTGAAAATATTTGGAAGCGTTCTTTAAAACTTTCGTATGCTTGTGTGTCTGTTAGTGCTTCTGAAATAATGTGATCAAACTTTCGGTCGAAGATGTTTAGTGTAAATATATATGGTGTCTTGATGAAAAATTTCTCGGTAATTTGTGGATTAGCGAAGCGATCGTCGTCTAAGAATTGATCTTGGTTAGCTCTGATGATATTGTGATCATAGTATTCGAGTGTATATTCGTTAGCTCTAGGTGCAGTGTGTGTTTTTAGTGATTTTTTATATCCAACGTAAGTAAATTGTCTAGCGGTTAGTGGTGTAGTGAGTCGATATAGCATGTCCGTATTTCGCTCTATATCGATGTGAGTGTTAGATAAAGGTCAGCAAAGAGGGTTAGTAAAATGATAATATGAGGTCCAAGAGAGAGTGGGCATTAAAACGTATTCATCTACAAAGTTGCGTGTTTCGTTAGTGTCGTGGGGGGTGTATTGTGGGAATGAGGGTAAGGTGATAGCTAAAAATTCTTTTGTGTTAGTATGCTTGGGGTGGTTGATGTATTCACGGGCTGTTCCTGGTTTTGCTGGGAAAGGATGGTTGGGGAACTTTCTTTTAAAAGTGCGGTAAGCTCTATTAGTGTTGAGTGATGTTTCAGTTGATGTGGATGATAGTGCTAATGATTCAGTATAATTTGAAGAGGGTGTAGGAGTAGGGGGGTTGGATGAATTTATAGTGGAGGAGATTTGGTTTATGGTTGGGGTATGGAGGTGGTAGGGTTGTTGTTGAAGGGTAATAAAATTATCTAGCTCTGGGGAGATTCGGGGGGTGTCTGGAGAATGAGATGATTGGTCAGAATGGTATGAGGAGTAGGTTGGGGTAACTTGGGAAGCATAAGAGGGTGTGGGAGTAATGGGGTCAGGGTTATTGGATAATATGGGTTGAAAAGGGGGTTGAGAAAAATTAGAAGAGTTATGAAAATTATTGGATGGGGATGGTTCTGAGTCGGCAAATTCATCGGGGGTTTCAATATTCGGGTTATTGAGTTGTGAGATGGAATATAAAACTGAGGTGTGTGAATTAGTGTCGGAATTCATGCCTGATGTTACATTACTAGATGGAAAATCGGGTGGCGGAAAAGCAAAAAGTGGTATTATTGGGATTGTAGAGGTAAGATTGGTTGGGTGGGAATTTGATCGGTGTAGTGATCCAAGTTGGCGGCTCATCGTGGGCTAAAAAATGATTATTTTGAGACTGAAAAGCGGTGGTATGGGGTTGTTCAATAATTTGTTCATAAGTATTATCATCTTGTGACTGATGTGTCATTATATGTTGGATGGGACTTTGTGATGTGTTGAGTCGAAAATTTGGATTATGTGTGATGGCTAAATTTCGAAAATTTCGTGGGACTAGGGATAGTGGATGGTTATTTGGTAGGGGTGGTAATTGTGGTGCCGTTGGCGTTATGTCTACATTGTTATGTTCTTCGTCGTATGTATTTTGTCGTGTTGCTATTTTTGTGTTATATTCTTTTATTTGTGCGTCTAAAAGAATTTTGTTTATAGATGTAGAAAAGATTCCAAAAAATCCTGCAAAGAGTATGCGTGCTACGCTTGCTTGTCTGTTTACTTGTGTGTGTATAGCACATGTGTTGTAGATTCCTTTTAAAAGTGAGAAAAGAAATCCAATAAAGTTAAACATTGCGTATAAAATAGTCAATTTTTCTAAGATGTAGTAGGGCCATCCTAGAAAATCGAGGATCTCATTTTTGAGTGTAACAAAGCTAAAAATGTTAATTGGTGATATATCTTGGGGACGGTATTTTTCACCGTTTAGATATATATAATCTTTAATGTCTTTAAAATATCCGCTATAGTCTTGCGTGTAGATATCGGCAAATCCTGCGGTTTCTGCAAGTTTGCGTAAATTTTGGTCTATTGATTGTCTTTGTATAGTGTCCATTTGTGTTAATAATTCTTGGAATTGTTGTGTTCTAATGTGATGTTGAATATCTGATTTTGAATAGATTCCTATTGATTGTAAGTCTATATTTGGGTTTCGAGCAATAGCGCGAATGCTTTCTGGTGAAAATTTTTTGAGTGATTGCATTAATGTGGGATATGGAGTGAGAAGATAATATTTATTTTCATCAGGATTTAGTTGTACTACATTGTGGCTGTTTTCTGATCCACATGGGACTGCGGTATCCCAGAAATAGGTTCTTCGTGAAAGTGTATCCACGAAATGTACTTTATTCTTATAAAAGATAGGGATTCTTTTATAACATCGTTTATCTTCAAAAACGTATAGTGGTGATACTTTTTTAGTACAAGTATAAAACCATAAGATGTTTCCTTCATAGTCTAAAAAATTTGATCTTTTTCCTGATAGTAAATATCCTGCGTAGGGTATTTTTAATACTGCTAGTGCAAGTGATTGTAATATTTGTGTTCTTTCTAATTCGCATAGTTGGTGTAATGTTTCTAATTCGGAGAGTGACATTTCTTGAAAAATTCGGCTAATTGTATAATCTAGTTTCATATCTAAATGAATATCATAGTGGATATTACCGAAATATGTAGTATTCATTAGTGATAATTCTTGTAAGCGTGTGCTTCTGGTGTCATGGGGTTTTAGATGTCCACCAGGTTGTCCGTTGCTTTTTTCAAAATTAACTGGTATATAGGATGTTCCTTCGTTTGGAGGATGACCTGTGGCATATTGGTCAAGTTTTATTTTTCCAGTGGTCATGTCGAATCCTTTTTCGTATTCAACTAATATTTCAGAGTATTGTGTTCTGTGAAGTGGATTCCTGTATTTACATGCAAGTTCTGTTTCTTGATATATTTGAAAACGTGTCAATTTATTTTCTATATTGTGTATGTTTCTAAAATTAGAACTTTGTCTTCGTGATGGATGGACTTGTTCATATGGAACTGATTGTATAAAGTATTTTTCGTGAAATTTTATCATACGAGCGTGTACTCTTGCTACTTGAAATGTTGTACATGTATCTTCGGGGAACCAAACAATTGTTGCTTGTGTTCTCGTTGTAGGGTCGCAATAACCTTGATCATTTTTACAAGGTAATCGGATTCCTTGATAGATCATTGTATTATCTGATAAATCTCGTGTTAGTTGTATTTTTTCGAGTTGTCTTTTCCAATCGAAAAACATTATTTCTTGGTATCCTTTATTTTTTGTGTCTGCTTTGCAGTTTGATGGGTCATTTATACCAATGTGTGGTATCCAATGTTTATCGTGTAGGTCATAGGTTAATCGTCCGTGTGCGCCGTTATACGGGTATTTATCGTCTAGTTTTATATGTCCTTGGTGTCTTTCAAGTTGTGATTGATGTACAGAGTCTGAAAAAACTTGAAAGTTAACTAACTTTCTTTCGGAGTTTTTATTTTGTGTGATGTTTAGTCTAAGTAATTCATTTTTACAATCGTCGGGATTGAGATGTAAAAGACGTTCTATATTACTCTGATAGAATGATTCATGGTCAAGTCGGTTTTTGTTTCCGTTCGAGACTTGTGAACAATGTACTTTCTTTTCGGAAAATGTTGCTGTGAATTTATAACCTGTAACTGTTGTTGCTCGGGCTTTTGAATAGAGTGTTGCTATTACATTTGTGGTTTCTATAGCTTGTGGTTCTGTTTCACATTGTGATACTTGATTTATTGCATATTTGTGTAGTGTTTTTTGTTCATTTTCTTCACAATCGTAATGTGTTACTAATAAATCTTGTGGTCCTGTACGAGGGGACGGGTTTATGTTTTGATTTGAGATTACTAGAAAAAGGAGTTGGAGAAAAATTAATAATTTTAGAATATACATGTGTATGATAATCCTGAGTATGGATTATAAAATGTAATGTAGCCAATTGTGTTTTTGGTATATCTGTCGTATTTGTATATTACTTCAGTAGTTATAAACGGTGGTGGTAGTGATTGAGCTGTTATGTTTGGTGGGTTTAATGGGTAGGGATGTTGAGTAATATTGTTTAACTTAACTGTGATTTCAAACTTTAATTGTAAACTGTTTTGTTGGAGTATTTGAATATTGTGATCACGGATATCGTTGTGAATATCTTGGCGATATTGTAATCTATTAAGTGCCCAGTTATGAAGGCGGTTACTTTCTTGATGTTGTCCAAATAATGGTGGAGGTGCTGTAAATGTATTCCAATCTAGTCTTAAAGGAATATTTATTGATGATTGTTCTCGATATCTGGCGTCGAGATTATTTGGAAAATTTAAGTTAAAAGGTGGTGGTGAAATCTGGCTTATTGATGGTGTTGATGGTAGTGATAATGTTTCTGGTAGTGATGAGGATGTTGTTGTATCCGTAGAAATATCTATTGGATTATTGACTAAATTTAATTCACCTTGTGTAAATGAATGTGTTGTCCAATATGGTAGTCGTGATGCCTGGTTTGGGGGGTTAAAGGGATTTTCACGTATTTGTTCAGATGTTGGTGTTGAACCTAAGTAATCTGATGGTAAGCTTGAGGTGCTACGTTGTGAAAGAAGCGTAGGGGTTTCTGGTAATATACCAATGGGGTTTTCTGGAGTGTTTTGTGATGGGGATTGAGGTATATCAAAATGAACTCGGGGAGTTTGAAAATTTCTGTTTCTTCGAGGATGTATAATTTGTCTATTTATTTCGACTGTATTTTGGTTTTGACTAGGATTTCTTATTCTACTTAGTTCTTGTGGTAGTGTTGGGTATAGGTTATATGTTGGTTCGCTTAGAGGTGCTTGTCGTTGAACTGGTTCTAGTGGTTCTGATAAACGAGCATGTCGTTCTTCAAAAGTGTATGGATTGTCTTGAAAAGAAATTCGTGTAGATGTTTGAGGATTTTGAGTAATTGAAGGTGGTGTTTGGTTATCTTGGGATGATGTCGGTGAAGACTGACTTTGTGACTGTTGGGTAGCAATTTTTGATGGATTTTTGAATTGTTACTTTAGTGGGAAGGTTTATGTTTATTATAATATTCTTCCAAAAAAAGAATTAGAAGGATTGTTGCTAGGGCAAATGTGAAGATTGCTTTCTTTATACATTTACATATTGTCAAAATGAGGGATGATAAAAATGTTATGAAAATAACAAACAATAAAAAAATATCAGTTCTACTGAAAATTGTTCGTATCATTTAGACAAGTTGTATAAATCGTACCTGTGGATATAATCAAGGGTTTTGGAAAGTTGGAGGAATAGTTCGAGTATAGTGTAGAAAATTAAAAAAATGTTACAAAAAATGATTAGGATTATTAGAAAAGATTCAAGTATATCAAAAAGAAATATTATAAAGGTTTCAAGTATTGTAAAAAAATGTTTAAAATTTATGAGTATTTGAGTAACTGATTGAGAGAAGAGCATTTAAGAAATGATCTCTTGGTCGAATATTTTTTGCTGTTCGAGGCGATTTTCTAGTGTGGTCGGATTATTTATTAGTTTTTTGACAAGTGGGTTGAGTTTTGTAAAAAATTGTTGGGGGCAATTTTCATGGTGATTGGGAGGTCGTCTTTTTCTTTATTTTTGTTTGTCAAATGATCCGGGGTATGGTGAGATTTTTATACTTTAGGCTAATTAAAATGTTGATTTTGTTACTTTAGGCTAAGTTAACAAATTTGTTTTGGGGGTATTCGTGGTCTGAGTTGGGGAAATATTGTTGATCTTTGGGTTATTAGATAAGGGAGGGGTACGGTATTATGGTGATATTTATTTTAGTTGTCAAGTTGGAGTGGTTTGATTATTTTTGACCTGGAGGTCGTAAAGTTATAGTTATAGATGTGCCTGGAGTTCTATATGATTCGTCTAATTGGTCTTAGTTTGAGTTAGATAAAGTGACGGATTGGATGAATCCTATTGGTCTATTTTGAACTAGAATTATTGCGTACTTGTCAGCATGTTATTTTGAAAAATGTAAATGAAAAATGTTTCGAAGGTTTCAAGATAGTGAAGTATAATGTTAAAATTACTTTTGAAATTCCACTTTCTTTAAAATTTTAGATTGGGGGATGAATATTTTATAGTTTTTACGTGGTTGATTTCGGAGTCTTGTTGTTTTTCTATTTTCTGATTTGTCGATTTGTTCTTGGGGTATTATTTGTTCGGTCATTTTTCTATTTTTTCTTTGTTTTGGGGATTCTTTATGGTTTTGTGTATTGTTTTTGGTGGCGATTGGTTTTGTGTTTTGATTTTCGGTGGGGTTATCATTTTGTTCTGTGTTTTTCAGATGTGGTTCATTTTGAATGATTTTTAATCCTGTGAAAGAATATAATTGAGTTAATTCGCGGAGTGCGTATTCTTTTGGGTAATAAGGTAATAGGTTGTTTCGATGTTGAACGATTTCTTTTTTGTTTGAGTCGGTAATTTTATATGTGACATCAGTGGGTTTTGCAATTATTTGGTATGGTCCTTTTCGAAGGGGTTGTAATTTTTAGAAATTCCTTTTTGAGTATTAAAATTAGGTATTAAAACAAATGTTCCAATTTTTAATTCGGAGGCTGGTGTAAAACGTGAATTGATTTGTTCATTAATGTTTTGTCTTTGTAATAACTTTTTTGTTATTTTTTGATAAATTTCATTGTGTTTTTTATCTCTATTTAGAATCCATTCGGTGTGTGTACCGGAGGCTAGTTTAAGAATTTGTGGGTGATGAAAATGATCTTCATCGTGTGTATGTAAAGGTAGGTTATAACAAATTGATTCTTTATTTGGTTGACAATAACCTTGTGCGTTTTTATGAGAATTTGCTGTAAACATTATTGGTTTGCGTGGCTTTTGGTTAAAAACCATTTCGTATGGTGACATTCCTAAAGTTGTCGTAATTTGTGAATTATATGCTAAGGGAAATAATTTTACATCTGCTGACCATTCGGTATATTTTGTATCATTTCCGTTGATGATACATCTAAGATATTCTTGTAATGAACGGTTCATACCTTCGACTAAGCCGTTTGTCCAAGGTGCATGAGATGTACGTGGTTTGTGTTTAATGTTATATAAATGACATAGTGTGATAATTTCATTATTTATGAATTCTGTACCGTTGTCTGTGACTAAAATTTCTGGTAGTCCGAATTTTGCTATCCAGTGTTCATAGAGTGTTGTGTAAGCGTAATAAGCGTTACAATGTGGTACTGGGTTAAGTGCTACATAATGTGTAAATGCGTCAACAATTACCATAATGTAGGAGTTTCCTTCGGATGAGGGTGAAATTGGTCCTTTAGTATCAAATGAGATACGATGGTTAAAGTACAAGCTTTGTCCTTTAAAATCTTGTTTTTGTGCTATTTGTTTTTGGTTTGGGTAAGGTTTATTTAGTTGACATACTATACAATCATTGCATAGTACTTTTATCCAATTTGGTGCATTTGGGAAGTAAAAATTTTGTATAAAGTTTGAATATGTTTTTTCTGATCCAGAATGTCCTTTAATATTTTGTGTATGTGAAATATTAAAAGCTATAAGAATCATACTTAAAGGGAGACAGGGAACTGTAGATTCATTTTGATTATACTCTAAAAGGTCTGTATTTTCGTTAATTGTTGTGTTGTTAAATTTGCGAAAGTATCGGAGGAGTGTTTTGTTTCCTAGAATGGTTGAATCTGCCTTGACAGGTTTAGTTTTATATTTGTGCCATGATTTTAGTTGTCTAATTATCGGGTCAAGATTTTGATATTGTTTCAGTGTTGAAATTGTAATTGTTTCTGTTGGAGGGAGAAAAATGTTTTCAATTTCGAATTTAGATAAGGGTATTGTATCAAGTGGGTCGTGAAGATCAAAAACTTGATTTATTGTGTATTTTGAATCATTTGTTTGTGGTCCTGATAAATTTATTTTATCAGTTAAATTTTCTTTTTCAATTAGTGGAAAATGGTCTTTCTTAGGTGGGTGTTGTTTTGTTCGTTTTTGTTGGGTGTTATTTTTTATCCATTGAGAATATGGGATTGGTTTGAAAGTTGATGTTCCAAGTAGATCAACTTCATAATGATTATTTTGACAATCTAAATAAAGTGGGAAATGTTGTAAACTATTTATTTGTGATTGTTCAATATCAGTTTTTACTGCATATTTGCATTCCAATCGGGGTGATGTTTCGTTTTCTGCAAGGTAGAATTTTATGTTTTTGGGTATTTCAACTGTTGTTTTTCGTGTAAGTAATTCAGGTGGTGTATTTCGACTTAAGGTGTCTGGTAATGCAAGATTTTTTCCTGCAGTCCAAACTATATGTAAGTTTGGAAATTTCATTAGAATTAGTTGAAATCTGTAAACTCGGTGGTTTGGGTTAGATTTTTGTGTAAAGAGAAAGATGATTGGTTTATGGTCTGTGAATAGAACTGTTGGATGTTTTGATCCAAGTATCAGAAATTCATATTCTGTTAGTGTATATATTATGGCTGTACATTCTCTCATTAGAGTTGAGAGTCGTAGCTCTGCTTGAGTGAATAATCGAGAATTTGCTGATATGAGGTTCATTTTATTTTTACCATTATGTGATTGTAATAGTGCTGCACCGATGCCAAAGTTCGAAGCATCGCACATTGCATAAAATGGTTGATTAGGGTCTGGAATTGTGTTTGAAATTTGTTCAGTTAAAAGTTTCTTTATTTCTTCAAATCGTGTTTGATGTTCTGTGTTCCATTCAAAATTATTTTGTTGTCTAAGGATGTTATAAAATGGTCGTAGATATAATTGCATTTTATAAACATATTTACTTAAAAAGTTTAACATTCCAAGAAATTCTTGGATTTTCTTTTTATTTGTTGGTGGTTGAAGTTTTTGAATAGCGTCAATGCGTGATTTCAATGGAGTGATTGTTTTTCTTTCTATATTATGTCCTAAGAATTTAACTCTTGTCAAAAAGAAGTGTGATTTATCGGGGGCGGCCTTCAGATTTTCGTTCTGAAGTATTTGGTGATATTTTTCTAAAACATTGAACATCTCGTCTTTTGTTTGTGATTGCATAAAAACATCGTCTAAATAGGTGATTGCGTTTTTCTTGAGTATTAGTGGTCTAAAAATTTTGCTCATAAAAGCTGAAAATGCTGCTGGTCCTATGGATATTCCATAGAATAAGCGGTTGAATTCATATTGTTGGTTTCCGATAACAAATTGTGTTAAACGTCGTGATTGTTCATCTAGTGGCATTTGATTGTATGCACTATTCATATCGGCGGTTGTAAAGTATTTGCCGTTTATTTTTGTTAAAATAACTTGTATTGGTTCAATGGGCCAATTACATTTTGATTCATCTATAAGTGAATTGAGGTATCTAGCATCGAGAACGATTTTTAATGATTCTCCTTTAGCTAGAATGATAACGGGGTTGATGAATGTGTTCCCTTTTGGTTGTTCTTCTTTATTAACTGGTGATATAATGTTGTATTGTTCTAAAATATCGAGTAATCTGTTCACTTTATCATGTAAGTGAATTGGTACTTTACTTGCTCTCTGTTTTTTGAAAACTGCGTCTGGTTTTAACGGGAGATGTAGTGATGAACTGATTTTTCCAACATCGAATTTTGATGTTGCATAGACTGATGAATATTTAATTAGCTGTTTGGCTAATTTTTCGAATTCGTCTTGTGTTATTTGTGAATGTTGGAAATTAAACATTGTTAAAAATTTTTGTTGGTCCTCTGTGTAGTTACTTATGTTGAATGTAGGTTTGAAATATGGAGTTTTTGTGAAATAATCCGTATTTCTGTTTTCGTTACTTATTATATTATTTATAGATAATTCTTCATTAAGAATTGTAGATTGGCAAATATCTAGTAATTGGAGTATATTATTTACGCGATAGGCTTTTTCGTGTATTGGTGATATTGTAGCGTTGGTTTCACAATATCCTAAAAGTCCTAAAGGTAATGTTACTTGGTAAGGTGTGTTGTTATAGACATGTAAGGAAATGATATCTGAATTCGAATTTTTCAAATATTTTATGGATGAGATTGTGATTTTGAAAAATTTGTGAATAGGTTTGAATTCAAATTCTGACATATAAAATTTTTGTTTGTTTTGTTCTTTATCATATTGGTGAACTTGTTTGATTGAAAAATTATAGATGTTTCCTGATAGTGGTTTCAAGTGTTTTCTTTGTTGGTTAAATATCGGGTAGAATTTTGAAAAGAATGGTGGTTGTTTATTTAATCTTTGAAAAAATGTTAAGGATGTTTCTTTTGTTTTTGTATATTTATCTTTGATTAATATTTTACTATTTAGTATGTTAATTGTTGGTATATACTTCGAAATAAATGGTATTCCAATGATATTATATTTAATGTCAGTGATATGGAATATTTGTTTAAATGGCTTATTTAAAATTTTGCTTTGCTCCATTGTTCTGGTGGGGAGGAGAAATAATTGGATTTTTCCGTAGTTTATCAATGTTGATCCTTGTGCTGTTGCTAACTTACTGGAGGTTTCAAGAGGTGTTAGCTTTGGGTGTAAAGTTTTTATTTCATTCCATGTGGGGATGTTTATTATGTTTGATTCTGCTCCTGAATCAATTAAAAAATCTATTTCAAGGTCTGGTGGTTGAAATTCTTTATTTCTTGGGCTTTCTAAGAGAAATGGTATTGTCCAAATTTTTTCTTTGGGTTGTTCTTTTTGTATATTTTGATAAATGTGGTTTGTATTCAAGCATTTTGTTTTGATATTTTTAATGGTTTGATTTGTAGTGTTAATCTCATTTGTTTCTTGCGTCGTTGGTGTGGAATTTATGGGTGTAGTGTAATAATTTTGAAGAAATTCTGATTGATTTTCATATATGTGTGATGAAAAAGGTTGTTCATATATGACAGATTCATAGTCATTTTCGACTTTTATCATATTGATAGAAAGAGTGTTTTCAGTATCACTTTCTGAATCTGATGATGTACAGTTTATTTGATTGAGTTGTAACGTATCAGTTACTGTGTCATCAATACCTGGAGGGTCTGATGTTGTTTCTGGATTAGATTGTACTTGATTGATTTGTCTTTGATGTTTAGGTGTACTACTTCTGTGGCGATTATTAGAATTATTATAGTTATTATTATTCCGGTGTGGTGATTGGGAATAATTTCTATAACGATTATTATAACTTGAGTGTCGATTTTGTGAATTATTTCGCGATCTGTTTTGGTAATTATTGTTTGGTCTGTTATAGTTCGATCTATTATATGAGTTATTCCTTGATTGATTGTTCGGGTAATTCTGGTTTCGGTTGTTTGAATAACTTCTATTTCGATTATAGGAGTAGTTTCTATTCCTGTTGTATGATGAATTTCGTGATTGGTTGTTTGGATAGTAGTTATTTCTTGATTGGGAATTAGATCTAGAAACAAATCGTTGTGTATTTGAATTTGATCTGGAGTAGTTACTTCTACTATTTGGTCTATTGTAGTGATTTTGTGATGAATTTTGTGTGTTTCTTCGTTCTGGCGATCTTCCTCTATAACTTGAGTTATATGGTGATTGATTTCTTGTATAATTTGTATTGTTCGGGAGTGGTTTTCCTGAACTGTTGTTGCTGTAGACTGTTTTGTTCGGTAGATTTTGATCTTTTTTCATGTATTGATAGAATGATTTATTTGGTTCTTTATATTTTTGAGGTTTATTTTGATTGTCTTGCTGTTTTTGTCTACATTCGGAAATACTATGTCCGTATCGTCGGCAATAATTACACCATTTTTTGAAAGATGGTTTGCCTTTAAAGTTTGGGTTCTTTTCGTAAATATTGAGTATTTCAGTGATTTTTTCAACGAGGTCTGTCTCTGATTCCTGTATATTATTAATATTAGTGGGAGTCGTTTCAATTCTGTTAACGTATTGTAATTTCAGATTTTCCGTTTCTTCTAGTTTCATCGTGATTTCTGCTTGTTCTAATTTGTCTACTAGTTTTCGAAAATCTAAATCGGGTTCTCGAATTGAAGAAGGATGGGATGCTCTCTTTTTTATTGCTATTTTCCTTAATTGTGGTGTTAAGGTCATCATTAAGATTTCTGTCATCTTTGTGTTTTTATAGTCGTGTGTATTTAATGAATATGCTTTTCGAACTAGTGTTTCGATTCGTACTGCTATTTGCTTGATGGTTTCGTTCGGTAATCTGCGAATTTCATTACATAAAACTCTTTGTTGTTGTTTGTTTCTTTCGGAGTCAAACATTTTTGAAAATTCCTGTGTAAACCTTTTCCAGTTTGATTTTATTTCTAGAGGTAGTACTGAAAACCATTTTTGGGCTGCGCCATCTAAGGTTGTTTGTATTAACGCTGTGCGTCGATGTATCCAGTTTTGATGTAGTGGCGTATTAATTGGTTCAGGTCCAATATTTAAAATCAGGTTTGCTGTTACTGCTTTTAAATAATCTTCTACAGAGTATTCAGGGTCTGTTCCTGTGAAAACCATTAAAAGTTTGTTTGATGTTATTGATGATCCACCCATAAGGTATGGATTCATTGTCATTTGTAATGATTCTGCTGCATTTGGCATTTGAGAAAAATTTGAAAGTTGGTTCCTTGTTATTTCATGTTGTTGGAGATAATATGGGAGTGGTATTTCATTTTGCATTTGTGATGGTTGATACGAGTGTGCAGTCATTGGATTTTGTTGTTGAATTGGTTGAAAAGATTGTGTATTAATTAGATTTTGTTGTTGAATTGGTTGTTGATGTTGTGCATCTATTGGTTGTGGAGAAAAATTTCTATGATTTGTACGTGTTTTCTGTATTCCTTGTCTACGATATTCTTGAGTATTTGGTGCAAATATATCTGGTTGTAAGAAATCATCATCTGAGGATAAATAATCCATTTGATAAGATGTCTGTTTTTTATTTTTATTTTGTTGAAAAAATGGGTAATTTTCACTGTGATCCTGTGGAGGATTTGTTTGGAAATTTATTGAAATAGGTTGGGTCATTGGGTTGTCCCAATTTCGAGATCTTGTATATTGGTTAAAATTTCTTTGTGGTTGATTATATGTTTTTGATGGATGTGTATAATTATAATTATGGTCTGTAAAGTTGTTTCTAGTGAATGTTTTGCGTGTTTTTGATGGTATTGTCATGGGTCTGTATGTTTGGTAATCCATATGTGAATATTTAGGAGCAACCGAAGGTTTAACGGTTGATTGTAAGGTTACCTGTGTTTGTGAAGGATTTGTATTTCTTGGTGTTGTTAAATTTGGGCGTATTGGTGAAATACTTTGTTGTGTAGTTGTTGTGTGTACGATTTCTTCATTTATGAAGTGTGATGGTGTCTGGATATCTTGTTGAGTAAGATTCCTAGTTCCATTGAGGTTTTCATTGTGTATAACTGTAGAATTTAAACTATTATTTTGTGTATCGGGCAAAAATGTATTATAGTTTAATGGTGTTGCATCAATGGTTAATGGTATTACTTTTACATAATCTCTTATGTAAGATATCGTACTTATTGCTTGACTTGAGATTGATTGTGGGAAGCTTATAAATGCGGGATGAGACCATTCGGGGTCCCAAACATAATCTGATTGTTCTGTGATAGCGGTATCATCGTTCGAGTTTTGGGGTCTAAAATTTTTTCTTGCTTGTGCAATTAAATCAATATTGTGTGTGAAATAATCTATTATGAACCATGCCAAAATTTTTTGTAGATCGTGTTTTGTATGTTGTGAAACGTCGTCTTTCGTGAAATTTTCTTTAATGATGTTTAAATAACTAGAGAGTAGTGTGATTTCATGTCGTACTCTTAAATGTTTAGATGTTTCTGTCGGTGAGACATTTGTTATTGGGATTTCGTTTTCTAATATCGAAATATAACTATATATTATTGCGAAAACTTCATTGGTGAATATGGAGTTTGCTCTTTGTGAGTTATGATATTGGATGCTTTTTATATATTCTGAAAAAACTTTTGAAAATTCTAAATCAAGATCGTCTGTTTGAATTGTATATTTTCTATTATTATGGTTTGGTGAGGTGAATTCTATGGAGTATATTCCATACTGTTGTGTTATGTTGCATATATCTTTTAAGTAGTGGTCTATGATTTGTCTTTTGATTTTTACATCTGGGAACTCTGTTTTACATGGACTGATTCCGGGTTCAAATAAATTTAATAGTAAATTTTTGCAAAATATATGCTGTCCTCTATCAGTGGTTGCATCTACTATAAAAGGAAAGATTTCATCATCATCTGGACTTTCTTCACCTGGGGTGTGCGTTGAGCTCATTTTTTCGTTCGATGATTGTTAATATGTAATTATTAATGTGTCGAATTGGTTGATTCCAATTGTATAAATGTACTGGTTTGTGTTTATACTGCTTTTTTATTCTTCTTTTTCCTCTTTTTGATGAATTTGAAGTTGTTTCTGAGTCAGAAAAATATAATTGATCGTGAAGTGGGCAATTTTTATCTATTGATTCTTTTAGTTTGTAAAGTTCGTCTAAACTGTTGGTTTCTGATTCTGAAAATGCGTTTCGATTTTTTGAAAATCTTTTTCGTGTTATTTGTCTTTGTTTCGTTATTATTTTTCTTTTTAGTGTTTGTCGTTTTGTTCGAATGTATCCAACTGTTTGTGTATGAGGTGTGATTACGAGGTCGTATTTTTTGTTATCTATTTCACAGTTGTGTAAAACGATTGTTTGTTTATTTCCTAGGTTTTTAAATGACATAAGGTTTAGGATGACGGATGCAAAAGGTTGTTAAATGATTTCTATTTTCCTAAACTGTTAGTTCTTACGATTTTTTGGTTAGCTTAACCTGGGTCTATTTGTTCAGGGTTGGAGAGAAAAGTATATTGATTCCGAAAAATGATTTTTTACTTTCTCGTGGCTAGTATAAGTTAAGGTGTTAACTTACTTAATCTTACTTAGGGGTAGTGATTGTGTTCAAGGGTTGGAGAATAGTAAATCGATCCACAAGGTTCAGGTATAATTAGAACGCGAGTAGTTCGTTAGATACTATTTTAAACTTACTAAGTCTAAGATTTATCCTGGGTCTGGTAAGAGGGGGGGTCAAGTGAAGGATGAATAACCGAAGTTCTTCACTGTTTATCCTAATTTGAATGATTAGTTTTGTTTAAAAATTTCTATTAGTCTTAGGTCTTTAGAAAGGGTTGGGTAGTGAATCGACGTTTGAGGTCGTTAGACACTAATTAAGTGGGTGGGGGAGAACAAAGTTGTTCTGTTTGATCCAAGGATAGGCCTTGATGATCAAGTTTTAAATTTAATTAAATAGAAAATGATTTAAGATCCAAGGATAAGCCTTGATGATCTGGTTTTAAAATTAAGTGAATTTAAGTTTTAATAAAATTTTAAATGTGTGTAAAGGAAAGATTTAGTGTTTTGATGATATTAGTGGGTTTATGATTGCTGTTATGTTTTAGATGATGGAGCTGGAACAACAGGATGATTTATGATTACTAACCATTTATTGTCATGCTACTAATTTTTATTTTTTATTTTTCAATAAATATTTTTCAAACATGTTTTGTATATTACTGCAGAGTTTTAGGAAAACGATCTTAGATCTTTTTATCAATCGTTATTGTATATTAATAATTTTGTTTAGCGCCTGAAATGATTTTGAAGATTAACTTCAAGGTTTTATGTTTGCAAATGAAAATCTAAATTCATTGCTAGTAGTATTCTAAATATAAAAGTTTGTTCTGGTTTTTGCCTATTTATCATATAGCTATATGGCAAGTTTCTACTTTGTCGTATGTCGTCTCTGGTTCGAGGTCTTCTTCCAATTCCGGGTAGTTCTGTTATGGTTCGGAATATTGGCTCTGATCTATTGAGTCGTAGAGACATTTCGATTAAATTATTGTCGTATAACATTTTGTAAATGTTTTTGTCTAATTTCTAATCTATTTTGCTTAATTCTAAGCTATTAAGGTCTTGTTCGAGACTTATGGTCGCACCAGATGAGTTAGGACTGGAGTGTATAACTCATAGAGTAATTTCGGATAGGGTACACCGTCTGCTCGTCACGCTATCTTATTTTCGGCCGGATAGATTCGTGCAACTTCTTAGTCTAATACCGATCCTAATCTTACTCTTATACTATCTAGTCTCAGGTTGTTTAACTAGTCTCTGCTAGGCTCAATAGATCTAGGGTATACTGGTTTATTGCGGCTGCTGAAGTGCTCGGGAGAGTCCAACTAATTTCTAAGTTAAATTCAAATCTCTCTGGTGCTGAAATTACAAGTAACTTCAGCACTTACAAATAAGTGGGTTGTTAGTTAGATGGATCATGATTGGTTAATATTAAATACTTTACATTGGTAAAATATCTAAATTATCCAATCATAAAATGTAGTCTAGATCAGGTTCCAAAACGCCGAAAAACGTTTTTTTAATTACATTTTTTGCTGCACAACATATTTTGCGAACTAGGGTTTTTGTAGTGTTCTGGAAGCACCTGTAAAATCCATTTGGTCGACCTTAAAAAATTTGACAAAACTTTTGAAAAAAAGTTGAAATATGGCCGCTTCAAAAAAGTGCTTGATCCAACGCGCCTTGAACATTCTGAATGTTATTTTATAAAACCGCTTGCAAAATGTCAATTTTTTTTCTTAAACATAACTTCCGAGCGTGTCGTCAGATACTTTAAAAATCTAAACAAAAAATGAGCAAGTGCTGTGCAAGTGGCAAAAAGTAGTCTGATCATAATGGTTTTTGAAAAAAGTTTTTCAAATATGGGTTTTTTTAAGATTTTTTTTGTTTTTCTCAATTGGCTGTCAATTGTTCTAACAAACAAAAAATTGACTTATAGTGGTAACTGCAAGAAAGAAACAAAATAATGCCTAAAGTAAAGTTCGAAATATATAAATTAAATTGGTAATTCAGCCTCTGATCATCCAAAGTCAATTCACGACTATTAGAGCCTTTTAATGATACAACATTTGAATCCAGACAAGCTTTTTTTGCTGAGAAACCAAGATTGAAAAAAAAACTAAGCAATAGCATATAGTTCGTTTTCATTTCGTGAAGTGGTCGGAAACCGGAGGTGCTTCAAATGCAAAAAAAAGTATAGCGAACAACGATAAGGCTCGTTATCTTATACCTATATAATAAACGAAAATAAAAATGCACTATGGACACAAAGTTTCACTGGATGCAAAGTTCTATCTCTGTCGAGCGCAACGTTAGATAAAATATTTTAGGCTCAACAATCAAAAACGCCATTAATAGTCTAAATCCTATTTTTTGAAAGAATTCGATTTTTCAGACAAGATGATTTCAATTCAAAATCAAATCTAGCCAGTTGCTGTCCTTTTTGTCCGAATTTCTGCGTGCACATGTTAACCTTAAACCAATTTTCTAACAATAGTAACTTCCTCGCTAAGAAAAGCTAAATTTTTGCACGCTGATTTGCTCGATGAATTAGCCGGAAGTGTTTAGAAAACTAAGCTACTGAAAATCGTTTTAACAAACTATTTTCAAACCTATTTGCTTTATGAAGTAACTTGAGATAAATTAAAGTTCCATCTCTTGAATCACGTTCTTGAAAACATTTTAAGCTTTGCTAAACAGTTCGATCTATGAAGGACCTCGAATTGTTTCAAAATTTTAATGCCTAACAGCTTGAAATATTCAAGAATTGTTTCAAGCGTCGAAAACAACGTGAATTTTAGCTTGATAAAAATAATTTACGTGCAAGTACTAGCAAAAAAGTTTGAAGAAAAAAATGAAACAAGAAATATTCCAAGTTTGTTTTGCTCAAAACCGTGCTCAAAAAAACTCAGGCTTTTAAAATAATTTGAATTTCATCGAAGTGTTATTGCTCAGTAGTTTGTCTAAAAAATTTTATTTCTTCGCAAAACAATTAACGCTACGAATTAGCTTGAAATTATCGCTTGAAGAGCTTGCAGAGAAAAATGAAGTTGTGGCAATCGATTAACGCTATAAAAAAAATTTCGAATATTTTAGAGGTATCAACCATTGAATGGCCTACTTCGAAAAACTTACTTATTGCAAATCGGGATCAAAGTTTCATTGCTAGAATGGTATGCTCAGCAAAGTGTTGCGAACCGTTTGAAGCTAATGTGCTTTGAAATATTCAACATTACATCGGTTGAAAGTATAACTTGCTCTGAAAAAGTTCAAACGCTTTTGCGGACAGATTTTTTTGTTCAAACAAAAATAATGAAGCGAGAAAAAATCGAAATACTTCAAAATTTCGTCGCTTCAATAGCTTACCCGAAACTTTTTTTATGAAACATCCTAAGCAATAGAAAGCAATTAAAATATTTCATTGTGTAAGGACTCCATGGCTTTTTTGACCCAATTTATTAAAATTTGAAGAACTCAACACAGCTTAAAATGTTTCATCTCTCAATTGCAGGCCGGAAAGACTTAATTTTTCGCAAAACGATTCAAGCTTTGAAAAGCAGCTTTTAATGTTCTAATGTTTTGTCGGTCAATCACACGCTTATCAAAAACTTGATTTGCGATCCGATTGAAATTACAAAAAATAAAAATCAAAACCCTGTTGTCGAAAATAAAATTTTTCCTACCGTGCCGATTCATGCTATGACAGCAACTCAATTTATTTCAATTTTCATTGCTCAATGATTTGATCGAGATAACTGAAGCATTTTGCGAACCGCATCAATCACCATGTTGTGTTTCAAAAGAATCAAGGCTTGTTTTTCTTGCTCAGAGAAACCTAAAGGTTTTTGCGAAACGCTCTGGTCTAGGAAATAATTTTTCTAATTTCAAAGTCTCATTGTTTGAAGGGTAGATTTAGAAAAACAAACTTCTACTACTAAGCTTTGAACCAAATCATAACTATTCAAGAGTCTCAAAGCTTGATCAGCATATTTAGAAAACTTTCATCTTGAGCTGAAATTTTTCTAAGCATGCTGATCAAGTCATAAGTTAGAGTTGTTTCATAGCCAAGCAGCACAAATTTGTTTTTCTAAGCTTGCCCTTTAAACGATGAGACTTTGAAGTATAAAAAATTTGCTCATAGACCAGATGGGGAGGGTTCTCATGCTTGAAGGACTGAATGCTTGAAAAGTTTCAACCAATGAAAATCGCTAAGCGTTTCTATTGGCTAAATGCCTTTCTCACAAAATCGAAGTCAATATTAACAGAAAAGGTATTAAATCAGTGGAAAATACTCAAAAATATTACAAATTGCGGGTTACAACCGCAATAATCATCATCAAGATTAATGAAGTCAAAATTATATGAATTTTTCAGTCTTGAAAACTCATCTGCTTATTATCTAATCGGTCAATATTAACACTAATGGCCTGGATTTATTTTCTTTCTTTGAGGTTTTCGCGATTAACTTTGAGATTTTGAATACTCAATTCTGATTGGCTGAAAGTAAGCTAAAAATAATTTCAAGCATTCGGTCCTTCAAGCATGAGGGACGCCACCGACCAGATCTAATCAACTAATGGAGCGATGAAACTTTGAACAAATTTAATTTATCCATATCGTGAAGCAGTGTGCTTAATTTTTAATTTTTGAGTTAAGCTATTTATGCCAGCAATCGATTTGCAGTAATTTTGCAAATCGATTGCCAGCATAAATTGTTTGCCTCAAAGTTTAAAAAATTAGCAACCTGTTTCACAATATGGCGTAACTTGAATTTATTCGAAACTTCATCGCTCCAATAAATTAATTAGAACAAGTAAACTTTGTTTTGCTGTTGCGAAACAAAATCGCTGTTGCATGAAGCAAATAGCTGTAGCAGGAAAAAGTTTTTCACTTGTGCTCTAGAAAATAGACCTCTTGAAAATCTCCAAAACAGCGCAATCATTCCGCATTGCTTTTTTGACAGTTCAAATGCAGTTTTGAATTTTTGATTACAGTTTTAAAGCCATTACACAGTCTCAAAGTCAGAATTGTTTCAAACATTTGAGGTGTTGTCCTCTAATTTTGTTCAAAGCTAAACGGTGAAGCTTGTTTCAGAATGATAGCATTTTTATGCCTTACTTAACATTATTGCCAAATTGTTGGCAATATCGGCAACCTTTAACAATTTATTTGGTCAAGAACAACAGCTTATAGGTTAATCAGTTTTTGGAATTGGTTTTTACGTGTGAGAAGCTAAAATCCGACGTCAAATTGGCAGTTTTAGGTTAAATAACTTTGTTCAGACTTGTTGACCGAAAACAAAATTGCCAAAAACTTGGCACTATAAATAATTGGGGTTGAAAAAACTCAAACTATTTTATTTCAATTTTCTATTGAAAGTGTCAATCCACAGTTTCTTAAATTGAAGATTTGAAATTTCAACTTTTTTTTATTTCAAAATAAAAACCACGACGCCTTTACAATTTTAACTCCATCAAAAAAACCACTCCTAGCACAAATTTATCATAATTTTCTTCAAAAGAGAGTACACTATTTTTCAATAAAAACTGCATGTAATTTTTTTCAGCACATTTGATAGATATGCTTGGAAAACTAAAAATTGTGTGAAAATTTCCAGTATTTCGTAAACGGTCGGTCATCGCTAACCGAGGCGTGGTTGAACAAAATTATAGCTAAGTTTTGGTTGACACGTTGAAGATGTCAATCAAAGCTTGGTTATATTTTCATTGACAGGACAAGTGATTAAGTTCACCAAAGCTCGATCGAAACATAGCTTTCAGATTTTGCTGAATTGAGAGTAGAAAACTTGAGCAGGCTCGACCTACACATTTGAGTTAATTGGAGTCTTTTTTAGAGGCATTTAAGGAAAGTAGTACGGGGTTGAATTTGCGATTTTTAGGTCGTATAATCGATCCCCTGCCATGGCAATGGTAGTGCGCGAGGACGAGCTCGCACTTGACCTCTAGCTTCAGGTCTACCGCAGCCTGACCGATTACGGCTGCAATAGTGGTACCACGTGCAAGTTCTAGACCCAAAAATTGGCCCTGAGTCGCAAAAAAAAAGCTGAGTCAGGTATGTGAGGAAATCCCGGGTCGAGATCCCGCTCAAAAACCGCTCAAGATATGAGCGGTTTGAGCGGTTTTTTAGCAAGATTTGAGCGGTTTGAGCGGTTTGGGCGGTTTGGGCGGTTTTTTTTGGAAAAACCGCTCAAACCGCTCAAATCTTGCTTAAAAAACCGCTCAAAACCCGCTCATTTCTTGCGGTGATTTTTGAACGGTTTTTCAAGCAAGATTTGAGCGGTTTTTGAGCGGTTTTTGAGCGGTTTTTGAGCGGTCTTCCCGGGTCGAGGTCCCAAACTCATGTCCATACTTTCGCGACAAATCTTTGGCATTTCCAGACTTTCCAGACCAAAATTAGGCATGTCCAGGCTTTGGCGACCAAAACATGGCATTTCCAGACTTTTGCGACCATGATGATCCGTTGCGACTATCGCGCCGAAGCAGAGGTGGCGCGACCAAAACATCGCTACTCATATTTGGTATGTCCAGACTCTCGCGACCAAGAGTTGACATTTCTTCAAGCATAGCATCAAAAGCGAGGCATCAAACGACTAGTGCTGAGCGAAATTAGACCATTTTGTACTAGAGTGTTTTGCATTCGCTTGCTCTTTCATACTTTTTTCTTGATTAATTCAGTGCGCCTCAAGTTCTAATTAAAAATTCGAACTTAAAAAAAACTGCAGCTTCA
>NC_087063.1:47560317-47718141 GCF_963678635.1 Symsagittifera roscoffensis | reverse complement strand
CATGCTTTTAAGTAGTGAGAAAAAAAGTACTACAAAATCAAACATTGCGTATAAGATAGTCAATCTTTCTAAGATGTAATAGGGCCATCGTCGAAAGGCTAGAAATACATTTTTAAGTGTTTAAAGCTAATGTAATTGATTTGTAAAATGTCTTGAGGGCGATGTTTTTCTCTGTACAGGTGGATGTAATCTTTAATGCGTTTGGAATACCTACTATAGTCTTGTCTACAGATATCGAAAAAACCGGCTGTTTCAGCGAGTTTTTGGAGATTTTGATCAAATAATTGTCGTTGGAAAGTATCTATTTTTGTGTGTAGTTTTGAAATTGTTGTGTTTTGAGTATATACCTATAATTTGGATATCTACATTAGTGTTACGAGCTATCGCTTGGATGCTCCCAGGTGAGAAGTTTTTTAAGGGTGTCATTGAAGTTGGGTATGGCGTAAGAATCATATTCATCTTCGTTCTGAATAATCTGTACTGTTTTGTGGCTAAATTTGGATCACATGGGACAGCTGCATCTCAGAAGTACGTTCTGCGTGATAGGGTGTCTACAAGATGTACTTTGTTTTTGTATGGTAATGGTTTTCTTTGACATAGTTGGGATACTTCTTTTGCATATATGATACCAAAGGATGTTACCTTCGTAATCGATAAAATTTGAGCGGTTACTTGGTAGGAGGTATAGTGCATCACGTATTTTTAAAACTGCTAGTGCGAAAGATTGTAATTTTTGTGTTCATTCGAGTTCATGTAAATAATGTTCCAAATTCGGATAGATAATTTTCTTGATGTTTTCTACTTATTGTATGATCAAGTTTCATATCGGATGTGAATTGCGCCAAAGTATGTGGTATTCTTTAGTGATATATCTTGAAAACCTGTTCTGTCACGCTTTTTTGGTAGAAGTTTTCCTCCTATGATTCCATAATGTTTTTCAAAGGTGTCTGGTTTCAAAAGAATGTGCATCTTCTCGATGTTTAGTAGGTTGTGCAGCGGGAGTTTTCATGTGTTTATATTAAGTTCCTTATCATACTCAACGAGTATTTATGAAAATTGTGTGCAAAAAAGCGTTTTTGGTTATTTACATGCTAGTTCTGTCTTATGGTAGTTTTGAAAACGTGATGAGTTCATTTTGATTTCTTTTCTTCTTTGAGTTTGCGTTTGATTGTTTCCTGTCACGGTTTAACTGTTCGAAAGGTATGAGTTCGAAAATGTTGTAGGTTTGTATGAATCATTGGCTGGTTGTTGAAATTCTACTTTTTAATACTTTTAATTGAGAAATAAAAACCTTATAACCATTTTTTTTTTGGTTGATTTCTAAGTCAAGATGATTGACGTTGATGTGTTTTTCATTTACTTCAGGCGGTATAATTTTGTTTTGTAACTTACGGTTTGTTCCTTGTTTTTTAGTTGTTGTTTGAAAAAAAAAAGATATACTTTTTGTTTTATGGTTGAAGTTCATGGACATTGCGTTTTCTTTTTCTGATAATTCTGATCTAATAATGTTCTGTGATTTTTCCTGTGTTCATATCAACCCTTTTGACATATTCAACGAGTATTTCTGAGTTTTGTGTGCGAAAAAGCGGTTTTGGATATTTACATGCTACTTCTGTATCATGTTAGATTTGAAAACGTATTAATTTATATTTGATTCCTTTAATTATATGAGTTTGGGTTTGATTGTTTTCTATCACGGTTTAACTGTTCAAACGGTTAAAATTCGATGAAACCTTTTTTGCGATTTTTAACTATTCTCGCGTAGAATTCAGCGATTTGAATTAAGTACAAGTGTCTTCAGGGAACCAAATAATAGTTGCCGATTTGCAAGTGGTACGATCGCAAAATCTTTGATCATTTTTACAAGGTAACGACTTCCATGATAAAGTACTTTGTCATCTTTAAAGTCACCAAATAATTGAACTTTTCGAGTTGAACTTTGCGAAAAACAACTTATTTCTTGATATACAGATTTCTTTATGCTGGCTTTATAGTTTGATGGGTCATTTATTCCTAATGAGGTATCCAATTGTGCAAGTAACAAAAAAAATCTTTCGTGTGCACCGTGATAAGAGATTCTTTTGTCAAGCTTTATATGACCTTGATGTGTTCAAGTTGTGCTTGGTGTGCTGAGTCTGGAAAACATGAAAAAATACAAGCTTACTATTATGATCTTTGTTTGTTAAAATTTTCAAGCGTCTTAATTCCTTTTTACAGACTTCTTGATCAAAATATTATGATTTTTGACATTTTTTCAGATTTATCATTCAAGGTCGAGTCTAATTCTGTATTCGTTTGAAGCTTGAGAACAATGTACTTTCTTTTCAGAAAACTTTCCTGTGATTTTATAATCTGTAAATGTTTTAGCGCGAGCTTTCGAATATAGTGTTGCAATTATGTTTGTTGATTCGATTTCTTGTGGTTCAAATTCGCGTAGTGTAACCTGTAACCTGATTAATTGCGTATTTGTGCAGTGTTTTTTGTTGATGATCTTCGCAATTGTATTGAATTACGCGAAAATCTTGGGGTCCTGTTCCAAGTGAAGGAAATTTATGTCTTGAGGGTTCCAAAATGACAAAAACGGAAAGAAAAAATACTGACAAAAGAGTTAAATTATACATGTAGACGATAGTCTCGAAAAGGGATTGTAGAAAATAAACTAGCTTATCTTCTTTTTACTGTGTATGTAGTTTCGGCAAATAAGCTTTGTGCATGTAAATGGAAGGGATAAAGATTGTACAGTTAGCTCTGATAGAGATAACATTAATGAGTGATGTATTAAGTTATTTAGTTTCACAGTTATTTCAAATTGTAGAACTAGACTCCGTTTTCAGATTATCTGAAAGTAATGGTGTTGAATGTCTTCATGAAAATCGTGTATATATTGTAATCTATTCAAAATCCATTTATAGAGATGGCTACTACCAAGATGTTGTCCAAAAAATGGGAATGGTATTACAAATTATTTATAAACAAAGCGGTGGGGTTTATTTGTGTTTTTTAATTCTTGATATCGTTCTTTTAATTGAATGGGGAAAGTTGTTTATGGTGTTATACCTATTAGCGGAGGTGTTGATGGAAGAGATACTGTTTCAGTTAAAGACAAAGTTGTATCTGGGGATTTTCTATTGGTTCATTTACAAGGTTGGATTCGCAGAGTAAATGTATAGTTCATCCAATGGGGTAGTCTACTTGAAAAGGTGGGATGGGATTAAAAGGGTTCTCTCTAATTTGCTCAGATGTTGGTCCTAAATAGTCTGATGGAAGATTTGATGTATTTTGTTGAGGTTTTGTACCTGTAGGTGGAGGATGGATTTGGTTTGTGGTACTTGAAAGATCGAAGGTTAGATATGGGCGATGAAGGTATTTTGAATTGAACTCTTGGTGTTTCGTCGTGGATTCATTATTTGGATGTAGTTGAGGTTTGATTTTGACTTTGATGTCTTGATTGATATAGATCTTTTTGTAATGATGTGTGAATTTTAGGTTGATTTGTATTGTGTTTCGCTTAGGGGTGCGTGGCGAAGGGCTGGTATCAATGGTTCTGATAATGGTGCGTGTCTTTCATCAAAAGTATATGATTGTTCTACATAAGAAATACGAGTAGAAGATTGGGGTTGCTTTGATTGACCTGTTGTATGTGCTTATTGGGGTATTCTGGATGAGTTGGTAGGTGGGGGTCTTTTTTTGGTGCTTGTTCAGCAATTTTGATTTCTTAACTTCTTATTTCATTCTGGCTTAATAGAAAAACGTGGTCCTGATTCCATTCTTCTACAAAAACTATTGTTAAACTTTTGCTAGTTTTAGTTTTAAGGTAATTTTTGGTTTTTGAATGCATTTCTAAAAAGTCAGGATGAGGGAACTTACTAAAAAAAGAAAAATCAAAAAAAGTATGAAAAGTTCTTTGTTTTTTAGGAGAGGTTGTATCTTTTTCAAGAACAAAATACTTATTATTGTACCTGATTAGGTAGTCAATGGTGGAAAAAAAAGTAGGTCTGAGGTAAGGAGACAAATTGTATGCAAAAACTACCATGATTTTATTATTTTGATTTTGAGAAAATTGCATAATAGGTAATTGAAAAAATTGAAATTTCCTTTCAAGGTAAGGAAAAATAAGTGTAGATTGAATAACTTTTTTCACTGAATTTTAAGAGAGTATTCAAAAGGTGATTTTTTTTCCGAATTCTATTTAAAAAATTTTTGAAATTTTTTGAGTGTCGTCGGATTGTTTATTGACTTTTGATAAGTGTGTTGGTTTTGAAGTTTTTTGGGGGTTTGGGTAAAGGTAGGTCTGGAATTTGGGGTATCAAGCTTCAGATTGTTGTTTTTAGTTATGGAGTGATTACGACTTTTTTGGAGGTAGATTGTTTCTAGTCTTATCAAATTTTTAATGTAGGCTTAGGTTTTACTTTGTTTTTATGTTTTTATGGGCAATAAATCTGTTAAATTTTGTTAATTTTTAGATCGATTGATTGTGGGATGATGCAACTTGTATGTGATATTTATTTATTTGAGGCTTTTGTCCTATTTGTTAGATTATTCGACCTAAAAATTGCTTATTTTTGATCTAAAGGTCTTGAGTTGGAGTTATAGATATAGTTTGTGTTAAAATTATATCGGCTTTTAAAAGCGGTGGTGTTGAAAAAAGAGTGAGATGATTTCGAGTGATATGATTGGTCGATTTGCCATGACTATTTCCGAGAAATAGCAAAAAGAAAAGCCTAAAGAGAGAACATTTACAAAACTTCCACAGCTTATTTTCAAATCAATGGTTTTAGTTCAGGGTTCGAAAATGATGTCGGGGTGTATGAATCAAATGGAAATTTGTTAAATTCACTGTTTTAATACTTTTAATTGAGGAATAAAAACCTAATGACTTTTTTTTTGCTTTCTAAGTCAAGATGACTGAGGTTGATGTTTTATTTATTTTTTCAGGCGGTATAATTTTGTCTTGTAATTTACGGTTTGTTCATTGTTTTTTAGTTGTTGTTTGAAGAAAAAACAGATATACTTTTTGTTTTATGGTTGAGGGTCATGGACATTGCGTTTTCTTTTTCTGATATTTCTTATCTAATATTGTTCTGTGATTTTTCCTGTGTTCAAATCAACCATTTTGACATATTCAACGAGTATTTCTGAGTTTTGTGTGCGAAAAAGCGGTTTTGGATATTTACATGCTAGTTCTGTATCATGCTAGATTTGAAAACGTAATAATTTATATTTGATTCCTTTAATTATATGAGTTTGGGTTTGATTGTTTTCTATCACGGTTTAACTGTTCAAACGGTTGGAATTCGATGAAACCTTTTTTTGCGATTTTTAACCATTCTCGCGTAGAATTCAGCAATTTGAATTAAGTACAAGTGTCTTCAGGGAACCAAATAATAGTTGCCGATTTGCAAGTGGTACGATCGCAAAATCTTTGAGCATTTTTACAAGGTAACGACTTCCATGATAAAGTACTTTGTCATCTTTAAAGTCACCAAATAATTGAACTTTTCGAGTTGAACTTTGCGAAAAAAACTTATTTCTTGATATACAGATTTCTTTATGCTGGCTTTATAGTTTGATGGGTCATTTATTCCTAATGAGGTATCCAATTGTGCAAGTAACAAAAAAACTTTCGTGTGCACCGTGATCAGAGATTCTTTCGTCAAGCTTTATATGAATTTGATGTTGTTCAATTTGTGCTTGGTGCTGAGTATGGAAAAACATGAAAATTTACAAGCTTCCTATTATGATCTTTGTTGGTTAAAGGTTTTGGGCGTTCTAATTCTGTTTTACAGACTTCTGAATCAATAGATATTAATTTGGTAATATGATTCAAGGTATAGTCAATTTTAGTTTCCGTTTAAACTTGAGAACAATGTGCTTTCTTCTTCTGTGATTTTGTTAACTGTAAGAGTTGTAGCGCGAGCTTTTGGATATAGTGTTTCAATTACCTTTGTTGAATCGATATTTTGTGGTTCAGATTCGCGTAGTGTAACCTGCTTAATTGCGTATTTGTGTTTTTTTTTCGCAATCATAATGAGTTACGCGAAATCTTGGGGTCCTGTTCGATAAGAGGGATTATTACGACTTGTGGGTTTCAAATTGACTAAAATGGAAAGAGAATTTACTGAAAAAAGAATTAAACTATACATATAGATAATAGTCTTGAAAAGGGATTGAAGAAAGTAAGCTAGCTTATCGTCTTTTTAATGTACATGTAGTTTTGATAAGTAAGCTTTGTGTAGATCAATTGAAGGGTTAATAATTGTACAGTTATTTCTGAGGGAGATAAGAGTAATGCGTGATGTAATAAGTCATTCAATTTTACAGTTATTTCAATTTGTAGAACTAGACTTCCTTGTCAGAGCATCTGAATGTTATGGTGTTGAATGTCTTCATGAAAATTGTGTATGTTTTATAATCAATTCAATACCCATTTAAAGAGGCGGCTACTGTCAAGACGTTGTCCAAAAATTGGGGTTTATGCTACAAACGAATTCTAAACAAAGCGGAGGGGTTTAATTGTGTTTTTTATTTCTTGATATCGTTCTTTTAATTGAATGGGGAAAAATTTTAATGGTGTTATACCTGTTACGAGAAGTGTTAATGGAAGAGATAGTGTTTCAGGTAATAAAAAAAATGTATCGGGGGAAATTTCTATTGGTTCATTTACAAGGGTTGGATTCGCAGAGTAAATGTATAGTTCATCCAATGGGGTAGTCTACTTGAAGAGTGGGGGCTGGATTGAAAGGGTTCTCTCTAACTTGCTCAGATTTTGGTGTTGGAACTGAATATTTTGATGAAAGTTTTGACGTATTTTGTTGGGGTTTTGTACCTATAGGAGGAAGATGGCTTTGGTTTGTGGTACTTGAAAGATCGATAGGGATAGATGTGGCTAATGGAGGTGCTCTGAATTGAATTTTACGTATTGTTGGGCATCTGTTTCGTCGTGTTTTTTTTTGTTTGGCTGTCTATGGATGTAGTTGGGGTTTGATTTCGACTTTGATGTCTTGATTGATTTAGATCTTGTTGTAGAGGTTGGTAAATTTTATAGGTTGGTTTATATTGTGGTTTGCTTAGGGGTGCGTGGCGAATGGCTGGTATCAATGGTTCTGATAATGCTGCGTGTCTTTCTTTATAAGAAAACGGATTTTCTACATAAGATATACAAGTAGACGATTGGGATTGCTTTGAATGAACTGTTGTAGGTGCTGATTGGGGATTTTGGAACGATTTGGTAGGTGGGAGGTTTTTTTGGTGCTTGATCAGCAATTTTGATTTTTTAACTTATTTTTTTATTTTGGTTTAATGGAGATTTGTGGTCCTGAGAAAAATCTTCTAAAAAGACTATTGTTACGAAGATGATTATTGTCTTTTTAATGCATTTTTAAGTAGTCAGGATGAGGGAATTTACTAATAGTGAAAAAATTATTTAAAAAATGAAAAACTCTTTGTTATTTAAGAGAGGTCGTATCATTTAGAAGAAAAGATAGTTTTTTATTTTGATTTTAGGAAAATCGCATAATGAATAAACGCAAAATTAGAAAATTGCTTTCAAGGTTGAGCAAAAATTGAGTGATTTTTGAAGCATTGGTTTCACTGAATTCAAAGAGAGCATTCAAAAAAATATTAGTTTTCCGAATTTTATTTAAAAAAGTTTTGGTCGGTTTTTGTAATGACTTTTGACAAGTGGTTTAATTATGAAGAGGTGTGGGTGAAGGGTAGTCTGTAGTTTGGGGTATCAAGCTTCTGATTCTTGTTTTTTTTTATGAGGTGGTTTGTGTAGATCAATTGAAGGGATAATAATTGTACAGTTATTGCTGAGGGAGATAAGAGTAATGAGTGATGTATTAAGTTATTTAGTTTCACAGTTGTTTCAAATTGTAGGACTAGACTCCGTTTTCAGAGTATCTGAAAGTAATGGTGTTGAATGTCTTCATGAAAATCGTGTATATATTGTAATCTATTCAAAGTCCATTTATAGAGATGGCTACTACCAAGATGTTGTCCAAAAAATGGGAATGGTAATACAAATTATTTACAAACAAAGCGGAGGGGTTTACTTGTGTTTTTTAATTCTTGATATCGTTCTTTTAATTGAATGGGGAAAGTTGTTTATGGTGTTATACCTATTACCGGAGGTGTTGATGGAAGAGATACTGTTTCAGTTAAGGACAAAGTTGTATCTGGGGATTTTCTATTGGTTCATTTACAAGGTTGGATTCGCAGAGTAAACGTATAGTTCATCCAATGGGGTAGTCTAGTTGAAAAGGTGGGGATGGGATTAAAAGGGTTCTCTCTAATTTGCTCAGATGTTGGTCCTAAATAATTTGATGGAAGGTTTGATGTATTTTGTTGGGGTTTTGTACCTGTAGGTGGATGATGGATTTGGTTTGTGGTACTTGAAAGATCGAAAGGGTTAGATATGGGCGATGAAGGTATTTTGAATTGATTTCTTGGTGTTTCGTCGTGGATTCATTATTTGGCTGTCTATGGATGTAGTTGGGGTTTGATTTTGACTTTGATGTCTTGATTGATATAGATCTTTTTGTAATGATGTGTGAATTTTAGTTCGGTTTGTATTGTGTTTCGCTTAGGGGTGCGTGGCGAAGGGCTGGTAACAATGGTTCTGATAACGTTGCCTGTCTTTCCTCAAAAGTATATGATTTTTTTTACATAAGAAATACGAGTAGAAGATTGGGATTGCTTTGATTGACCTGTTGTAGGTGCTTATTGGGGATTTCGGGATGAGTTGGTAGGTGGGGGTCTTTTTTTGGTGCTGGTTCAGCAATTTTGATTTTTTAACTTATTTTTTTATTCTGGTTTAATGGAGATTTGTGGTCCTGAGAAAATTTTTCTAAAAAAACTATTGTTAAAGCTTTTGCTAGTACGAAGATGATTATTGTCTTTTTAATGCGTTTTTAAATAGCCAGGATGAGGGAATTTACTAATAGTGAAAAAACTATTTGAAAAATGAAAAACTCTTTTTTATTTAGGAGAGGTCGTATCATTTGGAAGAAAAGATAGTTATTTTTTATTTTGATTTTAGGAAAATCGCATAATGAATAAACGCAAAATTAGAAAATTGCTTTCAAGGTTGAGCAAAAATTGAGTGTTTTTCGAAGAATTGGTTTCACTGAATTCAAAGAGAGCATTCAAAAAGTTATTAGTTTTCCGAATTTTATCTTAAAAATTTTTGGTCGGATTGTGTAGTGACTTTTGACAAGTGGTTTAATTATGAAGAGGTGTGGGTGAAGGGTAGTCTGGAGTTTGGGGTATCAAGCTCCTGCTTCTTGTTTTTTTATGAGGTGGTTTCAACTTTTTTGGAGGTAGATTGGTTTTAGTCTATGAGATCTTACAATTTTTTAATGTAGGCTAAGGTTGTATTCTGCTTTTGTTTTTTTATGGGCGATAAATCTATTCACTGTTGTTGATTTTTAGATCGATTGATCGAGGGTTGATGCAACTTGTATGTGGTATTTCTTTATTTATAGCTTATATGACCTTAATAATGCTTATTTTTGACCTAAAGGTCTAGAGTTCGAGTTATAGATATAGTTCGTGTTAAAGTTATACCGGCTTGCAAAAACAGTGGTGTTGAAGAAAGTGTAAGATGGTTTCGAGTGATATGATTGGTCGATTTTCTATGACTACTTCTGAGAAATAGTAAGTAAGAAAAGCTTAAAGATTTCTACTAAGAAATTGAAAATGATGTTGGGGTATATGAATCAAATAGAAGGTTGTAAAAATTCTGTTTTTGATTGAGGAATAAAAAATTAATAAGTTTTTCTTGGTTGATTTCTAAGTCAAGATTATTGACTTTGAAGTATTGTTTGTGTATTTCAGGCCGTACACTTTTGTCTTGTAATTTGTGATTTGTTCGTTGTTTACCAGTTGTTGTTTGAAGAATTTTTTTCCGATATACTTTTTGATTTATGATTGTGGGGCTGGGGCATTGCATTTTAGTTTTTTGATATTTATTATTTATCACTGTTTTTAGATTTTCAACATAAGGTTGTCCTGTTAACGACTGTAAATTTCTTAATTCGCAAAGAGCTTATTCTTTGGTGTGGTATGGTAAAAAGTTTTTTCTATGCTGTTTTAAATCCTTTTCGTTTTGATCAATTAATTTGTAAGGGTATTTCAATGATTTGGTATGGTCCTTTTTGAATAGGTTGTAATTTTTTTGAATTTCTTTTTTTTTGTCGTAAATTTTGTTTCTATTTTTAGATCTGAAGCTGGGGTAAAAAGTGAAGGTCTTTGTGAAAGAATATTCTGTCTTTGCATCAATTTCGTTTCGACTTAATCATAATTTTCATTTTTTTTATCTCTTTTTGATATTCATTGGGTGCGGGTATCATAGGGTAATCTTGAAAAATTTTGGTGGTGAAAATGATCTTCATCATGAGTATGAGTTTTCAAATTGCAGTAAAAGGAGTCTTTTGTTGGTTGATTTTTTCTTTGTGCGTCGGTACGTCGGTAGACCATTCGGTAATTTTTTGTCGTCTCCGTTAATTACATATCGGAAATATTCTCAACGGTTCATTTGTTCAACAAGTCCATTTGTCCATGGGGCATGTGAGGTTCTAGGTTTTTGTTTGCTGTTATATGAGTGACATAATGTGATTATTTCGCTATTTATATATTCTGTTCTATTGTCTTTAAGAAGGATTTTGGGTAGTCAAATTTTTGCAATCCAGTGCTCATAAATTGCTGTATATGTATAATAGGCGTTAAATTCTCTCCAGGATTTTTTGCTACATTATGTGTAAAGGCATCAACAATGACCAATACGTATGATTTTTTTTCTGAAGATGGTGATACAGGGACTTTTGTGTGAAATGAACTTCTGTGATTGAAGTACAAGCTTCGTCCGTTGAAATCTTGTCTTTTTGCGGTTTAATTTTGGTGTGCAAGAAATTTAATTAACTGACATGTAATACAATCGTTGCAGAGTAGTTCAACCCATATTGGTGCAGTGAATTTGTGATATGTGAATTTGTGATATGTTTTTCTGCTCATATATGTCCATTTGTATTCAAGGGGTGTGACGTATGAAATGCTATTGAGATTAAAATTCATGATAGGCAGGGTATTTTTATATCTGGCTGATGATATTTTAATTAATGGGTATTTTAATTTAAAGTGGTGTCGTTGAATTTTCGAAAAAATCTGATTAATGCCCTATTTCCTAATATAGTGATGTTGACTTTTATTGGTTTAGTCTTGTTTTGATGCTAAGATTTCATTGGGCGAATAACCGGGTCAATTTTTTGATATTTACCAAGTAGGTCAGTTTTTAGGTTAATTGTGCATGGCAAAAAGGTATTTTCATTTTCTTGATCTGATACGGGTATATTGTCTATTGTGTCTTTTAAGCTAAGTTTTTTTATGAATTGTAATTTTGTTTGTATCAAGTGGTCCTTCTAAGTTTATTGTATCAATTAGATCTTCTTCTTTTATCAGTGAAACGTTTTATACCGTTTTATGATTAGTTTTTTTTTGTTTTTGTTTGTGTATTGTTTTTAACCCAAGATGACATTTAAATAGGTTTAAATGTATTGTTTCCTATTTATTCTTCTTCTTAATGATTGTCCCGGCAATCTAACTAAAGGAAAATTGATCTAAACTATTTATTTGTTTATTGTATCAGTCTATTTTAACTGCGTATTTGCTTTCAATTCGCGGCGATGTTTTGTCTTTAGCGAGAAAAAAAGTTTTTATTTTGAGGTATTTTCTTCTGTTGTTTTTCTTGTAAACAAATCTGGTGGCGTATTGCGACTAAAGAGGTCCGGTTGGTCAAGGTTTATACTCCTAATGAACTTTCCAAACAATATGTAGGTTTGGAATATTGCTTAGAAACAATTGAAGTTTATATACTTTATGGTTTGTGTTAGATTTTTTTGTAAAGAAAGAAACATTGGGTTTATGATCATTGAATAAAACGGTGGGATGTTTTGTTCGATATATTAAAAATTCATATTCTGTTAAAAATTATCTCATAGCTGTACAGTCATTTATAGGCGTAGCGGGTTGTAGCTCTGCTTGTATGATAAATTTTTAGTTTGCTGATAATAAATTCATTTAATTTGTGCATTGGAGTGATTGTAAGAGAGCTGCGCCATTTCAAAATTAAAGGCGTCGCACATGTCATGGAATGGTTGAATGAGATCAGGGGTAGTGTTCAATATTTGTTCCGTTAGTAGTGTTTTGAGTTCATCAAAATGTTTTTGATGTTCTAGAGTCCATTCAAAATTATCTGGTTGCCCTAATTTATTATAAAACAGTCGGAGAAGTGTTTAATTAGAGAGTTTAATATTCCAAGAAACTCTTGGATTTTCTTTTTTGTTTGATGGTGCATGGAGTTTCAAAATTGCATCTAATCTTGATTTTAAAGGTGTTATTTTTGTTCCCTCAAAAAAGCCCAAGGATTCTTACACGGGTGAGGAAAAAAAAGTGATTTAACGGTAGCTGCTCCCAAATTTTCTTTTAATTAAAATTGATGATATGTATCTAACACTTTGAATATTTGTAACATCATTCGCCCAAATACTATACAGTGACGGAGCGTAAAAAAAGTACCTATATACGACGTCAGTTACCTAAATTCTACTCGTTTTTCACCGTCTCGACCTAGCCAATTGATTTTCTGGTCTGTCTAGGGCTAAGTAAAAAGTTACCATTTTTAGGCCATCAGTCAAAATACTTTTAATCAGCTTTCGTTTACATGCGAACACGACCACATAGCTGGGTCTCGGATCCTCAGACTACGTGATTGCTTTTAAAAACACGGCTCGAAAATCCTATTTTACTATGTTTTTGGTGACAATTCTATATTAAATCAATTGGAGATGGCTTGACCCTTTCCTCTTTCTAGCTATTCATACTCTAAAATATCAAGCAATACCGGTGTTAATTCAAATGTTTATGGCATCAGTATAGCAATACATCATACTTCACCGTGTATTGATCCTGGGAGGCCGAGCCTGCGATTCCGATGCTTTTTCTGTAAAAACGTCGTTATTACTCCCAAATCGTGGCACGGGAGGGTACTGCTTCTTCCTTCTTCCCCACCGAAGCCTCCTTTCTGGCTAATTACTTCCGTTATGTGTCTTATCGTGCGTGATTGTCACGATAAGAGGCTTCATTTTTTATATCGTTCTCGTCCGAATGTTTTTCACTAAATTGGTTGTTGTTGTGTTTTTGTCACTTTTCAGTCAAAAACGGCCATCTTTCGCATTTCTCAGAAATATAACGTCGCAATTCGAATTTTCGAAAAATTAAAAAATTCCAGAATATTCTAGCCTGGTTTTCATTCATGAATGCTTGTTAAGGCCTCTAACGTCTTTTTCATGCTGCGACGGAAGGTTCCGCTGTGCCAATCCGGGGGAATGGCACATAATCCCCGGACAGTCCCTTTCAATGTCTCCATTGATCGCATAACACCGGGTTATCGTGAAGTAGCGTTCCGGTTCTCTATAATCAACCTTAAAAATTGCCTTGGAAAATGAAATCTATCTACTCCACCTCAACTCACCGCATTTCACAAATGGCATCATACTACATCTCAATGCCTATCGACATTTTCAAAAAAAGTGGACTACGAGGAGTGTCCTATATAAAAATTCTTTTCTGACTAGTTAGATCATCTCGCCATAAAATTTCTTTTCGCCCTTGCTTGATTAAAAATTTGGGACGTGACACGGCCACGCACCCTTTAAAATTAACCTAATGTCACTCACCAAGTACAATCCTTTATCTATGCTGTCGTCCTCAATATTAAAACCAAGAAACTCTGTAGATAGGAAAAGTAATGAGATACTCACCTTCTTCGAGCAAGCATAGTCGAACCCACCAGGTCGCCACACAGTGAACACGTGTCTTACACAGGTTAAAAACTTCAGTCGGGTTTTAATAGGTATAAATACTCACCTAGGCTCTCTATTTATTTGTAAATAGCATCAAGTAAAACTTTCACTGTCATTTAGCAATTGCAACAATTTACCAAATCTCAAAGCCCGGTTTAACCAAACTACAGCAAAACAAAAAGTTTAACAGCTGCAATAACCAAACTCAGTTGATTGGTATAAGTTTTAGCGCACAAACACAATTAAGTTTTTCTCCATCTCTCTTTACTCTCACTCCATCTGGTGTTACATCTTCGTCTTCACTCCATTGCTTCTTGTCCTTGTTCTTCTGTCTCGCTATCTTCTAGGACTTTCTCCAGCATGTCAACGGAGTTGCGGGCCGTGTCCCAACTCTCCTGCTCTGACAGCCTCGATTTGCAACAAGGTAGAAGGTCCACATTCACCTTTTGATCCCGGTTCCTGCAAAAGCTGTTGTGCAGACACAAGCTCACATTCCGTTCAAGGTCAGCTTGTAAGACCTCTCCCTTTTCGGCTTCAGTAACACAAGCCGCTCCAGCTATTCGCTTCACCGCCGTGGTAACAGCGTTTCTGTGCGTTAGGAATGCTCTCTTATAGACTCCCGGTCCTATATCTAGCTGGAACGATTGATAGGCTTCCGTGTTCCTAGACATATGAGGCTTCGCGCGTTCATACATCCATTACGTCATTACTGCACGGAACCAAGGCATCAACCTTTGCTTTGACCATGTCCTCTCAATGGCTTTGGGTATCCTCAGAACCTTGCAGGTGGTTCTAAAAAGATCTAAGTTGTTGTTTATCTTCACGTTGTTTAGTTACTCAGGTGTTGGCACGGCCGTCTCGCGCTCTCTCGTGCCCGCGTTAGCTTCTAACCATCTCACCGCCAGCATGTCACTAACCGCCACAATTGACACTGGTTGATTTTGGTCGGGAAACAGCGTGGAGTACAAATCCTCCACGTTCCACACTAACACCAGATTCCCCTGTTTGGGGCACCATAACGCCTGCGCCAGGCAGTGACAAGATACTCCCAATGGTTCTTCAAGATGTTCCTTCGGGTCCGGTACCCTGAAGCTCCCAGCAACGGTTCCACTTCTGTCATGATCCTGTGTACGTCATTTTTTTCATCCATGATGGGGAATTCGGTGGGCAACGCTCCGCTCGCCTTCTTCTTCTGGAATTCACTCGCAGTACCCTCACTCAACCTCGTGAAATCTTCTACCAATACGTCCTGCAACTCGCCTCCAGATCTCTTCGGGACCGCCCGAATGATCTTCGTCAGTAAATCATATGACCTCTCCGACATCCTGCTCAATCTCACGCACTTTGGCACAGAGAAGAGTTGGTCGACCAACACCTGATGCGTCATCGCGTCCATCACCACCATGAGCGTAGGGTATCTACTATTGCAAAATGGTGCGGAGCTCGAATCCACCAGATAATTCGAAACAGTAGGTCTATGATAATCCTAACTGTCTTTCAAACTCATCTCGTTCTCCAGAGCCTCTAGCCAACCTCCAATCTTCTGCTTAGTCTGCAATGCTCCAGGGAACACTTCCACACTTAGGGACGTAACTAGCCCATGGGCACGCTCCAGGCGTTCCAGTGATTCGATAGAGCTCGTCATACTGTAAAATCCCACGGCAGTGATCAAATTCACTTCCGTTACTCCGTGACAGTCCGCAATCAACTCCATTTCTTTTTTATCCGACATGCTTAACCTCGCATACAATTGAGCTAGTTGGCGATGTTGCTCACTCAGCGTATTTTGACAATGCCCCGAAATACACACTTGTCCGTCCATTCCACTACTGTAGGCTAGGCAGGTGCCCTGTCTCAACCAATCACTGGAGGGATTTTCCTCGGCTGGTTCCGTGGATGGTCTGCTCTTCTGCTTCGTTATTTTCAGGGCCAGCAGATGGTGTATCATGGCCAAATCGTGTAGACTCGAGTCATCATCCAAATCGAATGCGACATCTGCCGTCATATCCCAGATTAAACCGGCCTTTGGATGTGGACACCGGGAAGGCTCCATGAGCTCCCACATGGTTACTAAGCTGGTCTTCAAGGGACCGTCCCAAAACAGAGAGCTCACTTGTTCTTTAGCTCGGGAACCAAGAGTTCGACCACTCGCTCTCCAAAATGAGTCCTAGCTTGGGTTGTTCCACCATCAACATGCCAGTTTCCTTGACTCGCTCGACCCAGAAATTAAGTAACATAACCTGCTCATAGTCAAAGTATGCTTCCCTGGCTTCCTCGTCCACGAAAGGATGGTACGCCATCCCTTGTATGCCTGACACATATTGGAATGACTTCAACTTCCCCAAGGTTGCATAGTCCTTCTGTCCCCTGACTGCTTCAATTGACTCCCGGCTCACTTTCAACTCCTTGTTGGAGTATCTTCTCACTTCTTCCAACCTGCCATAGCTTTCTATGCCGTTAGATTCTTTACTTGGTATGAGCAGCGGCATGTCCTGATATAGCTCCAGGAGTGCCCTCAGAAAGTTTCGTTCACGATCAACTCCCCCTTGCCGAATGGTTTTTGTGCATTCTTTCAACTTAAGAGTGGGGATACTATCCACCACGAACCTCGCAAAGCAAAGGGCATCTTTACGCTTAGCCCAGGCTGTCGCCGAATCGTCTTAAGTAACCAACACTCGCAGGGCTTCCATTAATTCCAGTTCCTGTTCCTTTTATTTCGAGTCATCGCTGGCCTCATATTTCGATTTCTTGATTCCCATTAGGCACCAGGCAAGTCAGTTCTTTCACACGGATAGGCCAGGTATGCTGCCACCGTCGCAGGTGCATGCATCGTCTCGTCAAAATATCATTCGAGAGCAGCCCTCCAAGAGATTTCCAACAGTTTTTCCAGCCCAATTTCATTTGCCTCCGAGGACATCACAGTGCCGTAATCCTTCCGATTCAAATTCCGAGTTCTCCGTCAGTTCTTTCAAATGTTCTTGCATGGCGGGCTTCTCGCTCCAGGCCATCAAGTGCCCTCTCGCTGAGTTCCTCGCCTTGAGCACCTCCACATAACCCCCTGCAGGATCTCCCATGTGGACTGAGTCGGGCACTGTGATCCGACTGTACTCGGCCACACCGATTTGCCCCTCCGGTTTCATCCGGGCCATGTTGATTCGTGAGGGCTTGTAATCGTCGAGTCCTCCAGATCCACACTGACTGATGACTTCCATTTCGAGCTTTGTGTCCGCCAAGGTCCGTGCGTTTTTCTTTGACCTTGTGGCTGTTGAGGTCAAACCTGTTAATAGCATAGGGGGTATCAGGCTTTCTTTCTCTCCCCCAACGCCGCACCATCTCCTTGTCCACTCTCACTTGGACAAGCCACTTTTGCCAACGAGGCCACTATTGCATTAGCCTTCGACTTCACCGCTTTCTGATTCACGGACTTGCTTCCTGTTCTCCCCTTCAACCTCTTCAGCACTTTTTTGGCTCCCCTGACGGGCACATTTCTCACAACCTAATTTTCATCGGCACTGTCTTCCGAAACTGACTCGGTCAGAACGTCAGACTCTACGGAGGTCATTAGCTTCCCTAGAACCTCGCGCATGATGGGTTGATTCAACCCCACCTTCATTACAGACTGCGTCCCGTACCTGCGTATCACGTCCCATGTCCTTTCCATGAAGGTCACTCGGTTCCAGGTCACTCCTACCTTTCGTTCAAGTTCTCTCTGGTATCTCTTGAACTCCTCTTCAGGCAACGTACACAGGAGGGATACCCTCATCGTCTCGTAGATTCTTCTCCTCCTTGGTGACTCATGGAGCAGTTTCTGTACGTCCTTTCTTCGGTAATCCATTGCCAGGCCGAACTCCCTTTCGTTGAACAAAATTTTCAGATATGCGTGTATTTCCTTGATTACTGCTGGCGCGTGCTCGAAAGCATCTTCTCCTAAGGTACACACTCTCGGCGATAAACACAACCATAAATTGGTAGGTGGCTTCTTCCTCAAGGCTAAAGCCATGCGCTCCTATTCTGCTGATGTCAAAATTCTTCTGACCGTCCTCTCCTGCTCATTTCTAGCATAATCCACTTGTCTGAACCAGAGGTGATCTGCCACCTGTCGCGCTAACAAGTGATCGTCATCTACTCCTGGCCTCAGTTTTAGTAACCTGGCGAAATTGGACAGTTCCAACTCCAGGACTTCCCTGGATGGCATTGGAAATGTCCGCCCAGACGGCAGTGAGTTCAGAACGGAGTGGATAATAGTTATTGGGGTCAACTATTCTGTTCGGCGCGGGTATGATCACGCTGAATCGTCCCTCTGCTAGAGTTGTAACCATTATGTACACAAATTGCAAGGGTACTGGCAATGCGGCGTATCGCGGTGAAAGCACAAAAGTGATCTTCACCTCGTTCTTAGTGAAGTGTCGCTGCACTGATGTATCTACCTCGGTCATGGCTGAGAGCAACGTCATGATTGCCTCCCCTATGACTTCATTGTTCGGGATTGCTCTGCAGGTAGTCATTCGGGCCGGCAATTACTATCATCTGCAGATCCATGCTGATCGTCCGCCGCACGCTTATTGTCATGCCTACTGATTGCCCCCAGTCCAACTTAGGCGCTGTCAAGAAAATCACGTCGGGCCAAAAGTGGGAACAAGGCGTATAGAAATAATCTGAACTGGCCACTATCAGATATTTGGCAGCCTTTATATCCAGGGGATCGTAGGCAGCAAACAGGCTGTCACCCACTGGTGCCTTCAGTCCCGCGTATCTCCTATCGTCCCCCTCCACCGAGGTCGCTCGGGGATAATCTTTCGAATTTTCCCTTGGCGCCTGGCCGGGTGGTTTAGAGAACTGCCTGTACATCTTATGATGCTTATTGTTGGGCTTATTCTCTGTCAGAAATTTACCCCTCTGGGAAGGTGGTGTCAATTCCCTGGCTCTCCGACTGACGTCCGTAAGAGATCGGATATTCAAGGGTCCAAAGGTAATATCTTGCGGCAATCCATCAAGGTCCACGAACCTAAGCGTGGTCGCGGAGCTAAACTGTTCCTGTTCCTCTAATAACCAGTCCACGCCCGGTATTCAATATAATCCCGACACTGTGGGACCGTCTCCACATCTCATCCTCCTTGCATCCACTCGACATGTCAACGTGTTCATGTTCAAATTCGTTGTAATATCCCTTTTATACTGTCCCCAACCGCTGGGACCTGGACGGTTCCAAAGCAGCTCACTGCTTGGCTCAATTCCTTCCGCCGGCGTGGTGCTCGTCGATGGGTTTCCTGTAGAAGCAGGAGTTGCCGTGGCGGGTGTCTCCAACGGTTGTCTTCTAGGGGGAGGAGCAGTCCCCAACCTTTATCTCACAGCTGAGCTTGTTGTAGCGGTTCCACCCGTTTCCCTTGCCAGGTGCCCGAGGCGATTGGCGAGTGGTTTTGGCACATTACCCCTCACTCTACCTCCTCCAGTCGAACTGGTCCGAGCCAGTGAGTCGGTTGTCCTCAATTCTTGCTCCATTTCCTCTATCTGTGTCTGGAACACGTCATTTATCCAGCGTCTCTCTTGCTGAGTATTGAAGTGTATCCCATCTGTGGTGAGTTCGAGATGATCAGTCATGCGCAGCGTATTCTCAAGATCCATGAGTCGCAGCTCGCTAGGATTGCTTCCAACCAGACTGCGGGTCATATCGTTCCATCGGGTCACGTTGCCATTCATGAAGTCCGCCACTGGTGTGCCCACCTCCCGCTTCTGCGGTATTCTGCACAGCACCACGAGTCGGGGTCTGTACTTCTCCTTTAGTTCGTTCGAAAGGCAGACTAGTAAGGGCTCCCACTTGCCTTCTGGGGTAACAGGGACCCTTGAAACGTCATTGGTACCGAGCAATATCTCCAGTAAATCTAAGTGATCCTCGCCCCGGAATTCAATCATTTTAATGCCCTGAGCCACGGAGGCCCCTCCAAAAGATAGAACAGTGGTCTGACCACTCACAAAGATCTCGTTCAGATCCCTCGCCAGGCTGTCTCCAACAACCAAATGACGACTCCCTGGAGGAATTGCCTGGTTGCTTATGTCAGGGTTCCAGCTCATGCCGTTCAAACAGCCTCGAGGATGCTCTGCAGCTACTTGAACGAATAAACTGCGTACCGCTAAATTCTTTCTGATATCCACTATGCGAGATCTCAAAGCAGTCTGGCCACGTGCGGGTCCCGTCGGCACTATGGTCCGTGACGTTCATTCCGAGCTACTCAATGTCCTGTTGATCCCATCCATCGTCGCTCTGGCTACCTTATTGAATAACTCCTGAATCTGAGGAGCAAAGTAGGTATCTGAAGGATCCGATATCGTTATCCTCGAGTTGGAGACAGATTGTGATGTCGGTTGAGGATCCTCGGGCTTCCTCGGGGCGCACTGCTCTTGTGCCTTCGTCCTGGGACGTGTGTCCCTGGATCCACCCGAGGAGTTCATCGTTGCCAGAGCATCCGGTAACACTTGGCTCACCCTCGCATTTATATAACTCTTTCAGGTGTCTTATCTCTTCCTCTATGAGAGCTATTCGTGTCTCCTCGAATTTCTTCTTCCACTCGTATCTTTCTGGAGCTAATGCCTTGTAGTCCTCCAACTTGGCATACAGCTACCTCTGGTCCATTTTTTTTTTCCAACGTCTCAATAGTCTCCGATGTCTGAATCTCCATCTCACTCATCTTTACTCTCTTCTGTGGAGGAGCAACCGTTGGAGAATCTGCTGAGTGCGACGGGTCCGGCCCATTACGTGATCGTTTCGCTCCGATAAGAGGCTGCACTGGTCGAACAGGCAAGGGTATCTCACCTAGCCCGTGATCCCTCTGCTCACCTACTCCCGGCTCATGAGCCAGGTCATGGCCAGAAATTTCTCCTCGCCGCCATCTCATCAGTCGGTTTCGGCCTCTCTCGGCAGTCCCGGACTCGCCGTAGGCCAACATTAAGACCACTTCCCTGGGGCGGTCACCACGGCCTTCTCTTCCCATTGCATTCAAGAGTGCGACGGTGATCATCGCCTACTCCGGGTCTTCTAGTGAGAAATTGCAATCCACCAGGCATTGGTATATCTGGCCTAGAGTCGTTCCTAGGCTCGCTGAGTTGAAATCCATCAAGTCGTTCGTGTCACTCATGTTTCTTCGTGTATGTGTTGTCGCAAAGTCGCAAAGTGTTGTCAATAAGCAAAGTGGGATCAATCAAGATCTAAAAAACAAGTCACGATTTAGAACCATCATTCCAGGCTGTTCCTCTTCTGAGATAAAACATCATTCACATCTTTTAAAAACAATCCATTGAAACTCTCTTTCGTTCTTGATTTAAAAACTAGCACCAAGGTGGATCGTCCAGCTGCGATCTTGTCAAGATAACACAAATGAGCGCTGTCACCTTTCTTACCTGAAGTGTTCCAGGTTTTCATGACAAGAACATCAGATGAAACATAACCTAACAATCACATAACACACAAATACCACACATCAACACTATCACATAACAATCGAATCTCTAATAGTTAACCTAAAACCTAATCATAGTGCCTAAAGTGCAAACCTAACAAAGACGACTCAACACCTAATGTGGCTCTAGCATATGCTCAGATAATATTTTTTAAATAAGTATGTCTGTCTCTGAAAACATTACTTATACGAGGGCATACAGCTCTCTCGATTGCAGTTTTCCCCTATTGGGATCATAAACTGGTAAAGAGAGTGAGGTCATTCCTCTCTCAACCAGGAAATCTCTAAGTCGAGTTAAGGCCAGCTCCAAGTTTTCGGGATTTACATGTTGCTTGTCAGTGGCCTTAGTTACAAGAAAACACAAATATTTCTCTGGTATCTATGATGCGACAGGGGCAGCGCTATCATCCCTCCCACACAAGGCCTCCGCTTCCACAAAAACTCGATATTCTTATACTCTCTCTTAAAGTCGGCTAATAGTGCTGTCTTATAGCTTACATCCGCAGTTATTCCTATGGCGCACGTACGTTCGGTGAGTATAAAATTGCTGTCCGTGACGGCGACATTGTTTGAGTAGTGGTTTGGTAGATCAAAGTAAGATTCAAAAACCCGTCCGATTGGTGGTTTTTTTTAGCATTTTCGCTCTCCGTTTCCAGCTCTCCAGTTTCCCTAGCCAATTTTAATTTTTTTGGTGTGGGTGAATTAAAATTCACCTCGCAGGCAGGATCCACTCAGATTTTTGGTGTGGGTGAATCCTAGCCCCACTCCCCGGACAAAAATATCCATCGACGCCCCCGTCGATCGCCCAAAATAGAGCAGATCGCGATTGGAATCTGAAACGTGTAAAGGACCATCAGTATTGTCGTGACTGATATATTTGATGCAGTTTAGGCCGACCCCTTGAATCAACAGTATGGTCTCTTTCGGGTCTGTTGGCAGATCATGGAGCCATTTGAGTATTCGCAGATTTGTCATTTCTTGATCAGGCATCTGTTCAGTCTCATGTTCGAATTCTCTTTCCGGTTCAGAGCAATCGTCTATTCAATCCCGCTCCATATCGTTGACTAGGTCGATCTTTTGTGGCACCAGCACTTCGTCAAGTCCCACTACCGACTCCATCATGTCGCTTAAAACTATCCTGTCTATGACAAAATCCTCGCCATACGGAATTTACTTCTTCATCCTTTTCCATCTTTTGCTTTGACGTGTTTCCATGGTGAAGGGAAAGTCAGGATGTACACCTTTGTCAACTTCAGTTTGTTTTGGTCAGTCACAATCCTCTTCGGCATAAGGTAGATTTTCGTCATCCACCTCCACTCGCTCGGTCAATTCTAGGTCCAGTGGTAGATCGCAACCATCTACCACCTCATTCCCGTCGTTTTTGCCACGCGTGCCTCTTTCATTCACCTCGCAGGCAGGATCCACTATCAAATAGTCTCCCTCTTGCATGCGAGCTGGGATGCACCAGTCCTCTGTTGAGGCATTGTGAGGTTTGATGTTTTCGTAATGAGCTGCTCGTCCGGTGCTCAATCGATAAAAACGAACCCTTGGTGTACTTCAGTTATTTCGAATGGACCACGCCATTTTTTTCAGTAAGTCGTGGTACCAGTTCGTTTTGGTGGTTGTTCGTTTTGGTGGTACCACTTCCTGGAACACCCAGACATAATCTCCAACCGGGTAGGCTTTTGCATCCGCAGTCCTTTTATCAAATCTCCTTTTTTGTCTGATTTGCGCCTGTTGTGTGTTCCTCCTGCATAAGTCATTGAGGTTCTGCTGTCTTCTAATAACATCACCCACGTACGTTTGCGGTGCTGTTTTCTTTCAATTGTACTTAGGGTAGAAGAATGTTATCGGAAGAGCTTCCTCGTGACCAGTTAGCATCTTATGCGGACTTATTCCCGTGGTAGAATGTTCTGTGCTGTTAGAAGCGCCCATCACTTGCGGCAAGTGTCTATCCCAGTCATCCATGTAGCGTGAGCAAAAAACTCTCAACATGATTACCAACGTGCGATTTTGCCTTTCAACTAGGCCATTCGTGTCAACTAGGCCTCTTCATTAACTCCTTCGTGAGATCACCCACGAATGCTTTGCTTTTGTCTGATTGGAATGTGATAGGGCAGCCGTGTCTCGCTATCTATACATTTATCCATGATTGCACGTTTCTTCCGCTGACGCTGTTATGCAGGGTGCTGCCTTTGCGTATTTCGTGAAATGATCAATCATTATCAGCACTTGATTGTAGCCCATCGCTGTCATGCATATCTTCTGATGATGAATTTGTACCACTTTGTTGAATCATGGTGACTCTATTGACTGCAGGGGAACCTCAGTTTCCTGGGATTTTTCGCCTGTTGACACGACAAGCATGCAGAGATCCACCTTTCACAAGCCTTCTTTAATACAGGCCATTCGAATCGTTCCTGTATCCTGCTGTACACTTTGTCCACGCCTTGATGGCCCATCTGATCATGTGAACGAAAGAGCAGTTCGTGCGTTTACAGGCTACAACTCCGTCTTTATTCGAGTACAACATATCTTTTCTCTTCATATAGAATTGCTTGAAGATCTAATAGCTGTCTTCCTCTAGATCTCCTTTATCAGGTGCTCCGTTCTCGATCCATCTCTTCAGATTTCTCGTCCTTCTATCATTTCGTTGAGCCCATAAGAGATCCGACAGCCGGTATCTGGCTTTCAGATACGTCTTTACCACGTTTGAGTGTCCGCTTAATAACTCCGGGGCATGGACATCATCCATCAACTTGACACACCATATCTTCTTCAAAGGTGTTGCTTCCTGCACAGATGATTCCAGGTTGGTACGGACGACCGTACCATGTGGAAGTAGTCTGAATGGGATTTTCGACACTGCTATCAGTGCAAGCTCATCTTCGGCATTATCCACTACAGTGCCCTCCTCATCGGAGGTATACCTGTCTCTGTCCGGGTCCTGATTCATTTCCCGGTACAACCCGCTTTGTTTCCATTCCACCAACAAGGAATGAATCGCAATCTCGGAGACATCAGAATTGGAAGTAGTTTTCGATGTATACCCCAGGACTGAGTCCCTGAGTCATCACTCGAGCCGGCGGATTCTACATCATTACACTCCAAATTGTCTGTGATGTTTCTCAACTCCACGGACAAAAATCTGTCCCTTGGACGCCTTGAATTCGACTCCCCGGACAAGTCGTCTTGTCCCGGCCCGAAAACGCATGACTCCCCGGAAAATGCCTCGTCTCCAGATGAGCTGTCTCAGCACGGCTCGTACTTTTGTTGTGCCTCGGTGAATTGAACTATTTTTTCATCACGCTGGATTTTGACTTGACTTTGACTTACTCAGTGGTTTGAACGTTTGCTGCTTCCCTATGTTCCGTGCACGAAGTCCTCAACACGACATCCTTGGGCATTGAGTTCACTAGCTGATTCATTATCGACCGGCAGTCCCGTGCAACATCCCGACTCCGGATGGTTACCGGCATTTTCTCCGTTCTTTCAGTGATGGTCAACCGCTGAATGGTCTCCATCCACTCAGGATCATGCCGTTCAACCTCTCTGGCTAGCAGGTCACGGAGTTTCAACATGACATCCGGTGCCACGTTCACCGTCTTGTTCAGTAGGGCTATGCTGTTGATGCCCAGCCTGGTCAGTTTCTGCTGAACCAGGTTTGATCGGACCAGCAAGTCCAACGGGACTGGATCTCCTTGCGACAACATTTTTATCTCCGCAGCAACTTCCACGGGAAATTCGGGATGTCCTGGTGTGGGATGCCCTGACTTCTCGAGCCATCTAGTGAGTGGCAATTCGTCGTAGGTTTCTTTGTCCAAGAATGAAAATCCATCCTTAACCTCCGCTTGGCTGGCCCGCCTCTCTTCTAGTTGCTCATAAAATTCCGTCTTTTTGCTGAGGCTATCGGCATTCTGGTGCTGATCACCGGTTCGAGGCTCTATGATTATGTGGTATCCATCAAGGCGCACGATCCAACGACCAATATAGCTTTGGTCCAATGAATAGGTTTTTAGCCAGGCAATAACACGATTGTCCACACGCAACTTAAAGGGAGCACTCCCTAAGAAGCCTCTGTATTTTTCCACGAATGTAATCACCGCAAACATATCCGCTTTTGGTGCACTGCATTTCATTTCAGTGTCGCTCAAGACCTTACTTTCATAGGCTATTGGTCGGAGAACGGTTCTCCCGTTCCACTCTTGTTCTTGGTGAAGTATGCCCGATTGTGCCTCATCAATCCAAGTGAACTTTTTGCCCTTGTTTCTCATCAACCACTGCATGGGGTATATTTTGTCAGCATATCCCTTGATGAACTCTCCATAATAATTAGCGAATCCCAAAAAACTCATCAGCTGTGTATCTGTTTTAGGTGCCTTCCAGGTCAGCACCGCTTCAACCGCTTCAGGATCTGGTCTCACTCCATGTTAATCCATCAGGCGGCCCAGATACTTTATGGAATCTCTGAGGATTTCACACTTAGAGGGTTTACATTTCAGACCCGCCTGCTTCATGCAAGAAAACACCTCATCCAACCTCTCTATGTGGTCTTCTAAGGTTGGTGTTGCAATCACAACATCATCGACATAACACATGAAGAGATTCCCGTATTTCTTAGTGACGCTCGTGAGTGCCTGGGCCATCAGTCGCTGGAATGTGGCCGCCGCGTTGCACAATCCGAACGGCATCCTCTTCCACTGGAACAATCCCAGCGACGGATATAATCGACATTGTCATGCCGAAGATTTTCCCCGAGATGACATTCAGCTTTAGACCCTCTTTCCTGGGTTTCTTGTTATCCTCTTTCTTCGTCGATCTTCCCAGAATGTCAAGTTTCTCACGTCGCTCTGTGTTCTCTAATTCTGACCTTACCCATTGCTCAGCCTCTTTGGTGGCCAACTCTTGCTGGACTTTCTGTAAGGCGGTCCGTGCCGCTAGGCCATAATCCACCTTGAGCGCGCCGGTTGACTCAGCCTCCAGGCTCAAAGCAATAGCTTCATCAGGTAAGGTTTTCTCCTTTTTGGTTGTAAAGGTGTCTGTGATCACCGCTTTCTTCCTTGACTCGGCTTCATTCATCAGGCGGGCTCGACTTGCCTTGACCCTCGAAAATGCCTCCTCATGGCGGGGATGATTCGCGTCCGCTACTGCATCCCAGAGTTGAGTGCAGTCCGACTTGAAATGTCCATCCAAGTTGCAGAAGAAGCATCTTGGTTCATATCTCATTATGAGTCCTCTCACATACTCTTCCTGGTCCTCAAGGTCGTCAAGAAAATAGCCTATTGCCTTCATCTTTTGTTTGTAAGCAGAACAAGCGGAAACATGGTGGTCTATCGAACCACAATTTGCTCATGACCTCCTCATATCCATGTCGTCACAAGATCTATAGCAACTGGAGTTCGCGCCAGTGTTTGTTCCGCTGTAGTTGCCATAATTGCTGTAACGGTTTTGCGCCCTCGGTTTTATGAGCAAGTACTCACGTGACTTCATACACAAATCATCGAGCGTGGGCACCTGGTCAAGCAACAGGGTGAAGTGTGTGGCCAGCATGGTTTTCAGCTCATCACTTTTTACTCCATCCATGAACTTCGAGGCGATTGCCCAGTTTCGCTCCGATATTCTCTCATCGGGATTGATCCTCCTGCTGAGTAACTCAAGGTCATCTAAAAACTTGTCTATGGATTCGTCATCTCTTTGACGCCTCTTTTCAAATTCACCATAGCTTGATGCCTTTGTACACCAGAGCCAAAACGATTCAGCAAGATGTCGAATATCTTGCAAGCGCTATCTCAATCATTAGTCCTTTTTGCCATTACGCAACTTAGGGCGGTACCCCCTAGGTTGCTTGTCAATGAACTGCATTCCTGTTTCTTTGAGAGATTCTCTTCCTCAAAATGTAATTTCATCACCTCTATCCAGGTGTCGATGCAGCCATCTGACTCGTCTTTGTATGACTTCGGCTTTTTGAGTGTCCTTCTTGACCTCTCTCCTCTCTCGGTGGTTTCGAGATTTTGGTGATGAATGTTTCAAGATATCTATTCAGGGGCTCAAACATTGAGGCATACATCGTTGTGTCCTTCGAGACTGTAGTCAGATCTGGCACTGATCTGACTTGTGGTACAGTGGGCAATCGTGTCTCCAGGGGGCATCCGCTTCCGGCGGGACCAGGTTTGTCCAAACTGGCCTCGAGGGGGCTGCCCTGGTTTTTCGTTCTCGAACTTGGCTGGGCCCCGGCATGACTGCGCGCTCTGTCTCAATCATTTGCCTGGCATGAGCGCTCTCTTGGGGCGGAAAACTCTTCCCAATTGCCTCCGTTTAAGATCTCGTCAAGCTTCTGCATCATCAGGTCATATTTGGCAACCAACCGTTTCTCCAGGTTAGTCATCGTATGAGCATAAGTATTGTCATGGTCGCTCAAGAGTCGCTCGATCTCTCTTCTCATCCTTACTTCTCTTTGTTCTGACACCTTGGTTGCTTGAGCCAAGCTCTCTGCTAGGCATTTATCGGTGTTACGAATCAATTGGGCCTGATCGACTCTCGCCTGTGATTTCACGTTTGTTAGCTCATCTCGCAACCTCTCTTGACCCTGGTGAGCTCTCTCTTCGATTCGATCTACTCTCTTAGTCATGACCCGTCGCAGCTCTTCAAGGCCTGTCATTACGCCGGCAAACTTTTCACTTGTATCACCAGCCGCCCCCGATACCGGGGTGAGACACAGAGAAGATGAGGTCAACTGAGGTTGTAGCCTGGTACTTGATGTAGCCCTTCTGCGTGCCCATCAACGTCATCAAGTTGTCGAACGTCGAGAAGACTCTTACGGTTATCCCATCAGACAGCGGCCTGGTCGGCGAGTTGGACAATGCAATCTTGCTCTTATCATTTCTTGGGCTCGGCGTGAAGTCCACATCCGAATGAGCTATGTCCGGGTGGTCATCACTGGAAGACAAACCCTCAGTTTAGAGTGACTCATCATACAAAGACTTCCAGCTTTTCTTGGCTTTCGAGCTCGTTTGTTCCTCCCTCGGGCTTATACTTGACATCATCGCATTCTTGCTCTGGTTGACTAGAAATGATTGTTCTTTTCTCCACTTGTTACACTTAGTTTCTGACTTGGACAATCTCCTGAGCAATAATTCTTCTCGCGTTTCGACCTCTCGATGCCTCCTCCGTTCTTTCAACTTCATCCCGTTCAGAGACCTCGCCTGGCTCTTCCAGGTCCGCATGATGGTAGTAGTCGTCTCGGATCAGCGTTTGCTCCCCTTCCTCGAAGGGGTCCATAAGCGTCTCGCTCGCCTTACCGGTCTCAACGCTCCGCTCTTGATTGCCATCGAGGTTCTTCTCGCTTCTCAGTTTCATTCCGCTCACTGAAAGACCAGCTTGACCTTTAGTCTTTGCTTCGTCAGCAAAAACGTCGGAAATGCTGCTAACCGTGGATCGGCTACGCCGTGTTTTAATCTTCGTGTAGTCCCCGTGCTCAGCCTGGGAATCTTAGTTGTTGCTCCTAACGAGTCTCTACGCTGCATGCTACGTGATAAAACAAAAAGTTCCACGGAAATGCACAAGTTTCAAAATTAAATTTAAAAAAAAATTTGCCCAAGTCTACCCTCTCGAGTCCTCTAAAATCAAAAATACACCTTCGATCTCGTGGAGATACTATAAGTAATTCAGCTCAAGCTACACAAAGGGCCTGCTTAGTGTTTAGATATTACCAACTCCACTCAGTTACCTAGTATAACAGTATCATAAAATTTTCACAAGATATGATCAATACACAAAACACAATTGATAATCCGATAAGAATATCCTATAGGTGACAGCGACCTTTCGTTCAGTATTAATTTTACCGCCACACTCGTATCAAATCACTGCTTTGTTAAAATCAAACAATCTTTTGTAAAGGAGCAGTGATGATTCAAGAATAGATAAATAAAACTTAGTCTTAAAGAAAAAGACTTCCCTCGATTGGAACACTCCAAAGGAACGAAGTCCAGGACACTATCTTCACAAATGAGCGTGTCTTGCCTAATAAACTCACCGAGGTCTTCCTTCAGGTGTCCTGCGATTGCCCGAGCTGTCCGACTAAGTAGCTCAAGACAACCTCTGAACGAAAATTTCTAAAATCTATGAAAAAGCTCTCCCTCACCCGGGCCGCTCCAAGTGCACGAGAGCAGGGAACAACTTTTCTTCTCAAGTGAGAGTGTACTGCCTAATACACTAACAGAGGTGTTCTTTTATATGTTCCCGGATTGCTCGAGCTTTCCTATTAAGTAGCTCAAGGCACCCACACAACCAAAATAACAATCGAAAAGAATTTGTTTCGGGTACCTCTGATAAACCCGATCTAGAATCCAAAATTGATCGCAAATTTCCAGGTCAAATGGGCTCCTAAATTCCCAAAATTTACACCTTGTTAGTAATTGACCTTCTATTCCTTCCTTAAATGGATATTTACGACGTTCGAACTGCCCCGGAGGGTGCCTCTAATTCTTCACTAAGGAGGGTTGTTAAGGGGTTTAAGTTACTCCGGAGGGTTATTTCGGAGGGTTGTTAGGACAATTAGCTTACTCCGGAGGGTTAATTCGGAGGGCACCTTAGTCACCTAAGTACTTTCAGAGACTCCCCTTAAGTTTACTAAGGAGGGTCAATAAGAGGCTTAATGCGCTCCGGAGGGTTGCTTCGGAGGGTTCCTTGAAAATTTTTCAAGCCTAACTTAAAAGGGTCTCCAACTAGTCTCAGAAAATGTAAAAACAAGCTAAGTTCACTCCGTAGAGTTATTTTAACTTCTTCAGAGGGCTGCGTGGAAAGATTCTATTAAGGAGGGTTGCTAAGGGGCTTAGCTGACTCCGGAGGGTTATCTCGGAGGGTTCCCCAAAAATAAAAAACAAAATGGATGATTTCACCGCTGTAAAGCCTCCAATTGCACTCTAATTGACTTAAAACTAGGTTGGCTGACTCGGTCAACGCTCGCATTAGGATAAAAAGCTGATCTTATAAAACTTTCTGCCGCTCGGACGGTTCCCGAAAAAACTTGGCCCCCCGAACCAAAAAATTCTAAAAAAAAATTTCTTCCCTAGAGTTATCGACCCAAAAAACGGTCGCGGTGATCGGAAAGTGATCAAAAACGGCGACTTATGGTACTAAAAATATTCCGATCGGTTGGCTAGTCTTTGAGAAATTGTCAAAAACGCGTTCGTCAAATTGGCCTTTTTTCACCACCTATACAGGTTCTGAAAGACTTTTTCCGCAATTCGTAGTGAAAGTGCCTAAAATAATTGAAACGAGCGTAATAGCCCCGTAAGATACTGGAATATTGCAAAAAAATTGGATCAAAACTGGTTAGGAATCAAAACTTTGGCCAAAAACTATAAAATTTGGACCCTCCGGTTCCTTCCCGTTACTATTTCTGAGTTGTTAGTTCTATCCACGGAGCTATTCGGAGGGTTAATCAAAAATCTATCTTACAACCGAGCACAATATTCTAGCACGCTCCTAACACAAAAAATTTTATCGCTCTAACTTCAAAAACTCTGAAACTCGATCTTCAAAACATATTGACGAAGTTCGGAAAATTACAACTTTTTTGATCGAAAAATTTTTGTTTTCGCCAACTTCTTTTAAGTCTTTTTCCGCGGGGTTTCTTTAGTTAGAGGGATTGAACTACGTAGTAGCTCACTGTATAGATGCTTTTTGCTGTTCGGAAAAGCTCGGATATCTGAAATTTTGGGGTTTGACAGTTGGGTCGAAAATCAGTAATCTTCGACAAAATTGGGGTGTTTCTCGGGTCTGAATAGGAGATAAGTAATATATAGTAAGGATGATAATCTATTAGTAGTCGTTAGTCAATATTACTATACACTCCTCTGCACCAAAATACCCAAATTAAGGCCCTTAACTCGGAAATTCGCAATCGATGGAGGGTGCAATCGGACCGCGCCAATTGTGCACCCCACCACTTAAGTTTCAATGAAATAGTACTCGAGCGATACTAAAATTGTGTCAACGATACCCAACATTCGTTGTGGATGTTGTCCCTGATGCCCCCGTTGAGTATGGAACACGTCGGTCAGCTTGCCACTCTACCCTCCGGTCACCGGCAAAATCACCATTAATGTGCTTAAATGCTCAAATAACACTCAAGAGAGGATACCTAACCCGCCACCAAAACACTCAATCTTTCTATCAGAAATGATATAAATCAATCTGACACAACAACAAATAGGAAGAATAGATCGCATCTCGCCCGGAAATAACATATAAATGTCACTTTATGTTTTTTATTATTTTTGGTCTTTTTTGGATTTTTTACTGTTTTTCGTACTTTTTTCTTTTCAGATAAACTTGTTTTTGGCTTTATCTTGGTTATACACTGATTTTGTTTGGTTTTACGCTTTCTCTTTAATTGTTTTTGGTCCCAAGACCTTGGGATCAGCAAGCTCATGACTTCCCACCTAACCCTCCGGGCCCCGGAATTTTCGGTCTTAACTAAGTTAAAAAGCCAAGTAGTATTAGGCGGAGGGTCGACACTTTCCCTCTAGTACAACAAAGGTCATCAAGGCCTCTAACTCGGGCATACGCCCGGAGCGGAGGGTTCGTTGCTGAAACGTTTGCTGATCATGATGGTCTTACGCCTTTGACAGGCCCACCCAGGAGCGCCATAAAAACGTCTATGTAACATTCGCCCAAATACTACAAAGTGACGGAACGTAGAAAAAGTACCTATAGGCGGCTGGCCGGCGTCAGTTACCTATATTGTACTCGTTTTTCACCGTGTCGACCTAGCCAATTGAATTTCTGGTCCGTCTAGGTCTAAGTAAAAAATTTTCCATTTTTAGGCCAACAGTCAAACGACTTTTAATCAGCTTAAGTTTACTTGCAAACACAACCACATAGCTGGGTCTCGGATCCTCAGACTACATGATTGGTGTTAAAAACACGGCTCAAATATCCTGTTTTACTATGTTTTTGGTGACAGTTCTATATCAAACCAATTGGACATGGATTGACCCTTTCCTCTTTCTAGCTACTCATGCTCTAAAATAACAAATAATACCGGTATTAACTCAAAGGTTAATGCCATCAGAGTAGCTGAAAAGTCAGTGCTTTACGATCCTTCACCATATATTGTTCCTGGGGGGCGAGCCTCCGATTCCGTGCTGTTTCTGTAATAACGTCGTTATTACTCCCAATTCGTGGCACGGGAGCGTACTGCTCCTTCCTTCTTCCCCACTGAAGCCTCCTTTCTGGATAATTACTTCCATTAAGTGTTTTATCGTGCGTGATCGTTACGATAAGAGGCTTCGTTTTTTATATCGTTTTTTATATCGTTCTCGTCCGACTGTTTCTCACTAAATTGGTTGTTGTTGTGTTTTTGTCACTTTTCAGTCAAAAACGGCCATCTTTCACATTTCTCAGAAATATAACGTCGCAATTCGAATTTTCGAAAATTAAAAAATTCCAGAATATTCTAGCCTCATTTTCATTCATGAATGCTTGTTAAGGCCTCTAACGTCTTTTTCATGCTGCGACGGAAGGTTCCGCTGTGCCAATCCGGGGGAATAGCACAATTTCTTGTTTTGTGTGTGGTTATATAAAAAATCATCTAAATTTGGATAATAGTTGCTTAAAATGAATGGTCTAAAGATTTTACTCATACATGCAGAAAGAGCTGTTGGTCCTGTGAAGATACCGTAGCATAGTCTTTTGAATTCGTATTACTGGTTGCAAATAACAAAATGCAAATTGTGTTGAGCGGCGAGATTGTTCAACTAATGGCATTTGGTTATTTGCACTGTACATGTCAGCAGTTGTTTAGTATTGTCCATTTTTTTGTGATTTTCACTGGTTTTGGATCGATAGGCCAATTGCATTAAGATTCATCGATTGAGGAGTTTATGTATCTTGCATCTAATACTTTATGTCAAATCTTCCTTTACGTTGTTTTTCTTCATTTACAGGTGAAATGTTTTTTTTTATTGCTCACGGAAATCTAGAAGCTTGTTTACTTTGTCTTTTAAAAGTATTGAAACTTTGCTTGCGCGTTGTTTTTAAAAAACTGCGTCTGGTTCAAGTGAAATATATAATAGTGCGTGTTTCTTTCCGGCATCAAGTTTTGATGTTGCGTAGACCTCGGTGTGTTTGAATAAAAAATCTGCTAATTTTTCAAATTCTTTTTGGTTTAGTTAAGAAGAGTGTTAACTGATTATTGTTAAAAACTGTTGTTTTTTGATTGTGTACTTCAAAATTTTAAACATAGGTTTGAAATAAGGTTTTTTGTAAAACAATCTCCGTTCCGTTTTAATCATTTTGTGATATTGTAATAGATAATTCTTCGTTTAGAATTGTAGATTGGCAAATATCCAATATATTTTTTTTAAAAATAGCCTGCTCTGTATGCTTTTATTTGACTGGGGTACAACGTTGCTTTTGTTTTGCAATATCCTAATAGTCCTAAAACAAGCGTTATCTTGTATGAAGGATTGTTGTCAAAATATACTGCGATTGTGTCTTTTCTTGTTTTTTAGCATACTTTGTGGATGATATAGTTACTCTAAAGAGTTTGTGGATTGGTCTAATTTCAAGATCGGACTTGTATAAATGTTGTGTATTTTGATCCTTAAGGTTTTGATGAACTTCGTTGATTGAAAAATCATATGCGTGTCCAGTTAATGTTTTTAAATTTTTTCGTTGCTGGTTGTAAATTGGGAAACATTTTTGAGAAAAACGGGTTTTTTTTTATTAAATCTTTGGAAAACTGTTTAAAGTTTGTTATTGTTCTGGTGTATTTTTTTGTAATTACTATTTAGGATGTTAATTGTTGGTACATGTTTTTTAATAAAGGTTATTCCGACTTTTTAATGTTTGATATCTGTTATCTGGAACATTTGCTTGAAAGGCCTATAGTAAAAGTGTAGTTTAATACATTGTTCGTGTTGGGATAAGGTATAACTGAGTTTTGCCGTAGTTTATCAAACTTGACTTTTTGCTGTGGCTAGTTTGCTTTAAGTTTTTGAAAGCGGGAGATTGAGATGTAAGAACAAATTTCATTCCATGTATGAATATAAATGATGTTGTTTGATTCTGCTCCGGAGTCAATTAAAAATCTAATTCAAAATCTGGTGGCTGAAAGTTTTTATTCCTTGGTCTTTCTAAAAGAAGTGCGAATGTCCGATTTTTTCTTTAGGAGGAAATGTTTTTGATGTTGTTTTTTGATTTATGTTATTCATTTTTTTTTGGTTTTTGATCATTTGAGGTATTTAACCCCTTTTGGGTGTTTGACCAGTTTTTGTTTCATTGAGATTTCAGTCAAGACTTTCATTTTGATAAAATTTTGATCTGATTCGAACTGCATCTTCGATTTTCAATATGTTAGTAACTATTTTCATCGTCTATATTTTCACATTTTATATTATTGAGTTGCATTTCTAAGGTTTCAGCATTATCTAATCCTGGTGGGTCTGGAGTTGTTTCATCTGTAGGCAGTACTTAATCAAATTGTCGGTGTTTTTTAGGTGTACTTCTTCGATAACTATGTTTTCGTTTATGTGGGTGTTGTGAACTATTTCGTTGTGGCGATTGAGAGTAGTTTCGTTATCGGTTTTGATAGCTATTATGTCGGCATCCAGAGTTGTCTAGTGATTTATTGTTTTAGGATGTATTGAATTTATGTTCCGTTGATTAAATAGCTTCTAGGTTCTAGGTCTTTTATTAAAACGATTCCTATTATGATTAATTGAACAATTTTTATTACCGTTATTCGAAAAGATGTTTTTTGATCGATTAATTGAGTAGTATAAATTTTGATAATTTAAGTATGATCTGTTTCTATAATAATTTGAGTTGTTGTTTCTTTTTGAGTTGGATATTGAGTAATTATTTCTGTGTTAGTTTTTTTTGCTACTTGATCGGTTTTATCTATGTTGTGAATAATTTGGTGAATTTCGTCTATATGGAGATCGTCCCAGAAAATTATTTGACTTAATTGATTGTGGTCTGCTAATACAAAATCTAGATGGGAGTGGTTTTCCCGAACTGTCATTACTTGAATGTTCTTCTTGGGTAAATTATTATCTTTTTTCTTATTTTAGTAGAAAAATTTATATGGTTCTTCATATCACGGTGGTCGGTTTCGTTTAATATTGTGTACATTCGGCAATGCCATGTCCGTATCTACGGCAAAAGATGCACCATTTCTTGAACGAAGGTTTCCATTTGCAATTTGAGTTCGTTTCCTACATAAATAGGATTTGAGTTTTTTTTCTGCTAGTTGTTAATCAGAGTTTAAGTTTATATTCATGTGTGATATTTTGTAAGGATATTGTTTACAAATTTTTGTTTTTTTTTCTGTTTCCTCTAGTTTCATTGTAACTTCTGCTTGCTCTAGTTTGTCTACGAGTAGGCGGAAGTACATAACTGGTTCTTGGGTTAATGATGGATGTGATGCTCTCTTTTTTGATTTTTGTTGTGTTAAGGTCATCATGAGATTTTTCGTCAATCTTGTAATTTTTAGTCGTGTGTATTTAAGGAATATGCGTTTCTCACTAGAGTTTCTAGTCGTAAAGCGAGTTGTTTTATAATTTTGTTTGAAAGTTTGCGAATTTTGTTGAGTTTTTGTGTGAATCTGTTCCAGTCGGATTTTGTTTCTATAGGTAAGACTGAAAACCATTTTTGAGCTGCGCCGTCGTGTTTAGTTTGTGTCAAGGCTGTTTGTCTTTGAATCCATTTTTGGTTAAGTGGTGTATTTATAGATGTATTTAGGTTATATGTTAAGCTTAAAGATAAATTAGCTGTAACAGCGCTACAATAATCTTCTACCGAACATTCAAGATCAATTAATTTTGGTGGTTTATTAGACGTTATATAATATGGCTTCATCGTCATTTAGAGTGATTCTGCTGTGTTTAGTATTTATGCAAATTTTGTAAGTTGTGGTTTGGTTATTTCGTAATGCTGCAAATAATAATGTTGTGGAATTTCATTTCTCATTGAATTGGGTTGGTAACCTTGAGTGTTCTTTTGGTACTGTGATTGCATGTTGTTGCCTGATTGTGCAAAAATTTGTCTTGCACAAAAACGTGTTTTTGTTGTGTTTGCCGTGGTCTTTGTAGATTCATGTGAGGTTCACAAAATTCTTTTGAAAAATATCATTTGTTTGGTTTTTATCATTCCAGTTTTTTTTTGTTGGTTACCGTTATTCTGTTGTTAATTTTTATGCAAATAACCCTAATTTTTTGAATTGTGGCTGGTTTTTGATACATTGCCGATTATTTGAGTAAGGTTTATTTTGTTAAAAAAATGGATAGCTCTCAGTACGGTTTTTGATTTTGATGGAAATAATCTTCAGCTTTTGAATTATGGCTGGTTTCTGGTAAATTACCGATTATTTGAGTTAGTTTTGTTTTGTTAAGAAAATAGATAGCTCTCAGTACGGTTTTCTCTGACCGTTAAAAGTTGCAGATTCGGGTATAAGGTTTTTTGGTACATTTTTGGTATAATTACATTCTTGAATTTGATTTTCTGAGTGTGGTAACAAGTGGCTGTGTTATTGGATGGCTGAAACTTTTGTTTGCGAAAAAATCGTGATTATGTTTTTTGCAAAATTCTTACTGTTTGTGTATTTTGGTTTACTCATAGGGCGTTTTTTGTTATTGGTCTATTTGTGTAGTAATTTATGTGTGAATATTTTGGTACGACTGATGGTTTGGTTGCTGACTGTAATGTTGTAGGTTGAAAAGGAACGCTATTTTTGTTGAGTTGGGTTGTAATTGTTGGATATGTGAGGTAAGGTGTTGTGTTGTTGCAGGTAGTGTTTCGACTATACCTTCGATTGCAAAAACTGATGGTGTTTCGATATTTTGTTGTGTTAGATTTTTTGTTCCGATCAAATTTCCTTGTGTATTTAAAAATGTCGAAATTAGATTTTCGTTGAATTTTTTTCATTAAAATGAGTGTTGTAATTTAAAGGTGTGGTATCAGTTGTTGATGGAGTTAATTATGGTTATCGTTTGGTAAGTTAAAAAATATAACGTGGGACCAATCCGGGTCCCATACAAAATTGGTTTTATCTGCTATTACTGTTTCGTTGTCATTTTGTGATCTAAAATTTTTTCTTGCTTTTGAAACGAGTTGTAGATTATATTGCGACTAGTTTATTATAAACCATGCTAGAAATTTTTGCAGATCAGTTTAATCTATTTGCGGTATTTCATTGTCATGAGTATTTCACGAATTGAATCTAAAAACTGTGAGAAGAGAATAAGTTTTTATCTGACTTTTGCCTGTCGAGATATTTGTGGTGGAGATGCGTATAAAGTATCATTTGTTTTTAATATGGAAACGTAACTATGAATAAAACAGAAAACACCATTAGTGAGATTGAGTTTGCTCTCTGTGAAATTTGATGTGGTATTTATTTAACTTGCTGGCGAATTTTCAATTGTGAACATTCAGTTTTGAGAGGTTATATTATATTTTCCTGGTAGATAGTAATGTGTGTCATGATTTTTACTTCTGGGAAATTGTGTTTCCGCCTTAAAATTTATTGTAAGTGTTAAACATAGATCATGATTGGTTAGTTCTATTGATTAGTTTTATCCAGAATCAATTTATCAATAAAAAAATTGGTTATAAATACTAGTTTTAAACTGATTCCAGAAGGTTTTGACACGGAAATACACGTAAGTTTTCATCACGCAGTGAGGAAAAAGAAAACAATAGGCAGTTCTAATAGAAGTTGTATATTCCTGCTTCTAACTAAATTTTACAGGTTTTTCTTTCTACACCGTTTTTTTGGTTCGCTTGACTTGGCTTCAAACTGAAGTTTAACCATTGATAGCAAAACTGCTTTAAAAGTCACGACCAAAGAAAAGGCGGCTAACTTCAAAAGTTTCAATTTAGCTGAAGTAAAGAAAAATGTCAATGCTGAGAGTTCGAACAGGTTAGATTTCGTTTTCTCATTCAGTGATGAACTAAATCATCCGGAATGAAAGCCTCAAGATTGAAGCTTCAAATGCATTGTTCTCAAACTAAGTTGAGGTTAATTGAAAAATGATAAAAACAAAATGATCAACATTTCATTCAACCCCCCCCCCCCCGAATCGATTTAGAAGAGGGCGTAGGGAAAAATAGATTTTTTCCTGAATTAACTTTAAGAATGATTTAGAGTTGTTCAAAATTAACCATTTTACTGAAGAAAAAACATTAGTGTAAGCAAAAAAAAAACAGTAAACAACTGCGATCCCGCATAAAAAACATAAGAATCACTTTTGTTTGCTCAGTTGCATGAAATTCATATTTTCTACAGCAATAGATTTTAGATTCTTTACATGCTTGGGTAGGGCATTTTACGGTAGCTCATTTAGGGGGGGGGATTATACGGTTGATCCGACAAAATTTGGTTAGGAACTAACCAAAAATGATTTAGGTCAATTTGTCCAGCAAATTTCGGGCTCCAAACTTTACGTAGCTCAAAAAATTAAGGAGAACAATATCCAAATCATTGGTAAGATTAGTTTAATTTTATTTGATAGACGAAAACTTTGTTTTTATTTTATAAAGAGCTTATTATTCGAAAAAAAATGCGCAAATTGTTTGAAGACTATACTCCTCTTAAAATTGGTTCGGCGAAATAAAATGCTCGCTTTGATATTTTTGTAGGTAATTGACCGGGTAATTTTAGAGCGTTTTCATTTGACTAAAAAAACTATAAACTGATCTATTGGTGGTGTTAAATTTTGGACCCGAATTTTGCAAAACAAATCTATCCTTAATAATTCTGCTAAAATTCAAAGCAAAGTTTGTCTTCATCTTTTTCTACAGAAATTCTATACAATTTAAAAAAATGCGTTCTAGTTTTCAAATTTCATACGTGTTGTTCGGATAATCTAAGTCAGCGTTGCACCCGCACCGTGGATTCTAATTGATTATAATGGATTCCCGAGACAAAAATAATACAATATAATCCTTTGAAGATGTAAAACTCAGACCAAGAAAATGACTAAATTGCCAATATAATCAATTATTTTTGATGTAAAAATCTATCACAATCGATTATATTTCATTTTTTTAGAAATAAATTCGATTAATTTTGCAAAAATTTTGCAAATTTTGCAGGAAATTTGCAAAATGTTTGTCATGCCTTTCACCGATTGCCATTTCCCAACCTCACGCCCTCAAATTTTTTTCTGCGTTTCCCCAGCTAAAGAGGGGGTAGTAAACTGGGGGCTGTCAATCATCAACCCCCTCCCCAAAATAAACCAATAAATAACCCCCCGTGTTCAACTATAAGGGGGGCGAATGGCACAAGTCTTAAAACGTAGACTGGTGGAGGCTTGGTTCTAAGTAAATTGGGGGGAGGCGTTCAATTAACCGGCTTGGAGGTAGGAGGACAAGGTAAACAAAGCGGGGGGGGGGGTAACAAATTGGGGGTGGGGTTCAATCAGAATATACAAGACTTATAAAAAAACTCATAAAAATTTTGAGTATGATCTGTTTCTATAGTAGTTTGAGTAACTGCTTCTATTTGATTTGGATATTGAGTATTTGTTTCTGTATCTGTTATTCTGGCTATTTGATCAGTTTCATCTTTTTTGTGAATAGTTTTGTGATTTTCGTCTAATGGAGATCGTCCGCGACAATTATCCGAATTTGGTGAGTGTGGTCTGTTATTACTATATCTAATTAGGAGTGGTTTTCCTGAACTGTTGTTACTTTGAATGTTCTTCTTTGGTAAACATTAATTTGTTTCATATATTGGTAGAAAGGTTTATTTGGTTCTTCTTTTTTCGGTGGTCGATTTGATTTGTCTTGTTAATTTTCTCTACATTCGTCAACGCTACCTCCGTATTTACGGCAATAGTTGCATCATTTTTTGATTGTAGGTCTCCCTATAAATTTTGGGTTCTTTTCAAAGAGAGTTGGGATTTGAGTTATTTTTTCTGCTAGTTCATTACCGGAGTCTAGGATGTTATTTATATGTGATACTGTTGTAAGGATATTGTTTACAAATTTCTTTGTGACTTCTGCTTGCTCTAGTTTGTCTACGAGTTTACCAAAATCTATAACTGGTTCAGGGATTGATAATGGATGTGATGATCTCTTCTTTGTGTTTTTTTAAATTGTGGAGTTAAGGTCATCATAGAATTTTTGTCATTCTTGTATTTTGTAGTCGTGTGTATTTCAGGAATAAGCTTTTCTCACTTGAGTTTTTTTTCGTGCAAAGCTAGTTTTTTCATTTTTTTGTTTGGGAATCTGCGAATTATTTTACACTGAGTTCTTTGATGTTGTTTGTTTTTTTTTCAGAATCAAAAACTTTAGAAAGTTTTTTTGTATGAATCTGTTCCAGTCGGATTTTGTTTCTATAGTTAAGACTGAAAACCATTTTTGAGCTGCGCCGTCAAGTTTAGTTTGTATCAATGCTGTGCGTCTATGAATCCAATTGTGGTTAAGTGGTTTTTATAGGTATTTTTAGTTTATATGTTAGGTTTAGTGTCTTTAATACGGATACGTAACTATGAATAATACAGTAAATATCATTAGTGATTATTGAATTTGCTCTCTGTGAATTTTGATGTTTTAATTTTTTATTTTTATATTCCACAAACACTCGGCTTTTGTCATCTGTTTGTGTTCGATGTGGTGGTTGATTTGATTAATTTGGTGGTAAAATTTCAATTGTGAATATTCAGTATTGAGATATTATAATTTTATTGCTGGTAGAAAGTAATCAGTTACTTGTCTCCTAATTTTTTTCCTGGGAATTCGTGTTTACATAGGCTATTGCCTTTTTGGAACAAAATTAAAATTAGTTTATGAAAAAATTGTACCTGAATTGTTTTTTGTGCGGTATTATGGTTACTGTGTAAATTTCAATATGTCTTATTCGTTGAATCCAACTGTATAATTTCTTTGGTGTACGATTATATACGAATTTTTAACCTGCGTTTGCCTTTTGTGAATGATGCTGTTGTTGGTTCTGATTCCGAAAAAAATCTTTGGCTATCTACTGGCTTACGTTTAACATCTATTAGAACTTTAAGATTTTTTGAAGTTTTTTATTGATGTCGAGTCAGATTCCGAAACTGCGTTTCGTGTTCTGGAACTTTAATTTGTTAATTTGTTTATTACTTTCTTTTTTGTTTTCCTTTTAATCTAAAATTTTGATCTAATTTTTTTTGTCGATGCGGGTAATTATTAGATCGTGTTGTGCTTCTCTGATTAGGAAAGTTTGAAGTATTATTGTTTGTTTGTTTCCCAAATTATCTATTGACATAAGTGTTAGAACGATTGATGCAAATTCCGGGTGTCAGTGTTTTGTTTTCCTAAACTGTTATCTGATACGTTTTGGTGAGCTTATCTAAATCCTCTGGGTAGATTGTCGTGAATAGTCGGGTTGGAGAAGAGTGCATCAGTTTATTTCTATGGTTTTGTAATGGTCTCAAGTGTATAAGTTTTATCTAAGTAAATTTTAATCTTACTTAGTCAGTTTTTGATTTGAAATGGGTTGGAGAATAGTAAATCAATCTACAAGACTCAGATCAATTAGGAATGGGTCAGATCAATTTAGAGGAGGGCTCAAGTGAAGGATTAGTAACCGAAGTTCTTCTCTTTTTATCTAAATTGGATTGGTTAGTCTTCGAAAAATAACCGTCAGTCCTGGGTCGCTGTAGGAGTTGCACAAATGATTCGAAATTTTAGATCGTTAAACACTATTCAATAATGGTGGGGGGTTAGAAAATAAAATTTTCTATTGATTCAAACAAAAGTTTTTATGATCAAATTTTTAGGTGGCTATAAGATTAAATTATGTATGAAACTATAGGTTTTAAAATTTTGTTAAGAATTTAGAAATTCCAGGGTAGCAGGTTCCAATTTCAATTTGAATGAGTTTAGTTATTTGAATCATTCTTGTATGTTTCAGATAGAGAAGAACAATAAAAAGACAAGAAAGTCCTCGGGAAGCAAGGAACTTTTTGCTTTTTTATAGAACTAATCAAAATATCTTTAACTAACTAATTTTTGTATTTTGCTTATTCAATAGAAATGATTTCTTAAAAAGTTTTTAGAAATCAACTGCATATTTGAAAGTTTTGAGGTAGTTAGTAGGATTGTAGTCGACTGATAATATAAAAATTAATTGATTATTGTTTAGAGCTTTGAAATGAATCTTACTGCTTATTTATTGCAAATTATATCAATGAGTGAAAATATACTGCATGAATGGTTTTGTAGATAAACTGTCGTTGTGGTCTGTTTCTTCATTTCACGATGGAAAGGCTCGGTCTGTCGTTGTGTTTGTAACCTGGTGTCAGCCTTATCTTTCGTTTGATTTGATTATATTTATCGAGACGTGTAAATAAGCTAATTGATTGGTTAATTTGAGTTTTCACCTGTTTTTGGCATTTTTGATCTTTTCGCCCACATTTTTTTGTTCTGTAAGGTCTAAATTAGTAGAGGTCTGTTCGAGATTCTTTTAGTCGCACCAGATGAGTTTAAGTCCGGAGTGGCTTTCTCATAGAGTAATTATGGGTAAGGTGCACTATCTGTTTGTCACGCTACCTTAATTTCGGCCGGATTTGTTGGTGCAACTTCTTACTGTAATACCAATCCTAATTTTACTCTAATTTTTCCTAGTCGCAATAGATCTAGAATTTACTGGTTTTTTTTGCGAACCTAGTATGCAGAAGTGGAACTTGGGAAGAGCAACTGTTTGCAGGTTAAAGTAATTCTTCTCTGGCTGAAATTATAATAAATTCAGTCTTACAAATTAATTTTAAGTATTAGTCATGGATCATGATTGGTTAGTTCTAAGTTTTTTCCAGAAACAGTTTATCAATAAAGTTATTGGTTATAAATACTAGTTTTGAAATGATTCCAGAACGGTTTGACACGGAAATACACTTCAGTTTTCATCACGCGTTGAGGAAAAAGAAAACAATCAGCAATTACCTTCTTCTAACTAAATTTTATATGTTTTTCTGTATATACCATTTTTTGGTTCGCTTGCATTGGCTTTAACCTTAAAAAGTTGGGGCGGGGTGGTTCAGCATGGGGAATCAAGTGTGGGGGCGAGCAAGAGGCAAACGTTGGAATGGGGGTTGTAAGGGAGCGAAGGGCCAAATGTTATGGGTGAGAGGTCAACGAAATCTTTTTGCAATTTGAGTTTAAGTTTAGACAAGTAGTAGGACGTACATTCACTTTGCAAAAGTTTTGCATTTCTCATTTGTTAAATGATAAATTCATGCGAAATTTTGCACGACGCGAAACGAAAATAAAGTAGAAAAAAATCTATTTTAATAAGCTTTTTGTACTTGTTTTGTAATCTATTATAAGGGATTTCAAATGAATTATAAGGCATTATGTTTTTGCCAGAAAAAAGGATTTAAATCAATGTTTTTGTTAAGTTTTTTTGTCTAAGCCTAACATGAGAATCGATTATATTGACAATGTTTTAGAGCTCAAAAATCCATTATAATCAATTTTTTTTCACTTTTAGATGCGGGTAGTTCTAAGTATTTTCCAGAAACTGTTGATCAATAAAAAAATTGGTTATAAATACTAGTTTTAAACTGATTCCAGACAGAACGATTTGACGCGGAAATACTCGTCAATTTTCATCACGCAGTGAGGAAAAAGAAAACAATAAGCAGTTCTAATAGAAGTTATATAATACCTCTTTCTAACTAAATTTTACATGTTTTTCTTTCTATACCGTTTTTTGGTTCGCTTGCATTGGCTTCAAACTGAAGTTTAACCATTGATAGCAAAATTACTTCAAAAGTCACGACCAAAGAAAAGGCGGCTAACTTCAAAAGTTTCAATTTAGCTGAAGCAAAGAAAAATATCAATGCTGAGAGTTCGAACTTAAATCATCCGGAATAAAAGCCTCAAGATTGAACCTTCAAATGCATTGTTCTCAAACTAAGTCAGGGTTAATTGAAAAAAGATAAAAACAAAATGATCAACATTACATTCAAACCCCCCCCCCCCCCCCCGAATCGATTTAGAAGAGGGCGTAGGGAAAAATATTTTTTTTCCTGAACTAACTTTAAGAATGATAAAAAGTTGTTCAAAATTAACCATTTTACTGAAGAAAAAACATTAGTGTAAGCAAAAAAAAAACAGTAAACATTTGCGATCCCGCATAAAAAACATAAGAATCACTTTTGTTTGCTCAGTTGCATGAAATTCATTTTTTCTAGAGCAATAGATTTTAAATACTCGTCAATTTTCATCACGCAGTGAGGAAAAAGAAAACAATAAGCAGTTCTAATAGAAGTTATATAATACCTGCTTCTAACTAAGTTTTACATGTTTTTCTTTCGATACCATTTTTTGGTTCGCTTGCATTGGTTTCAAACTGAAGTTTAACCATTGATAGCAAAATTACTTCAAAAGTCACGACCAAAGAAATGGCGGCTAACTTGAAAAGTTTCAATTTAGCTGAAGCAAAGAAAAAAAATCAATGCTGAGAATTTGAACAGGTTAGATTTCGTTTTCTCATTCAGTGATGACTTAAATTATCCGGACTAAATGCCTGAAACTTGAATTTTGAAACGTTTTGTTCTCAAGTTAGGTTGAGTTTAATTGTAATAGGATGAAGAGAAAACGGACCAACCATCCCCCCAATCGATTGGGGGGGGGGGGGGTTAGAAAATATGGGTTTTTCATGAACTAACTTAGAGAATAGCCTAGAGTTGTTCAAAGTTAACCGTTTTACTGAAAAAAAATGAATTAAAACATTAGTCTACGCAATCAAAAATAAAAGAATCAGTTTTATTTGCTCGATTGCATGAAATGCATATTTTCTACAGAACTAGATTTTAGACTTAATACATGCTTGGGTAGGGCATTCTACGGTAGGTCATTTAGGTGTGGATTGTACGGTTGGTCCGACAAAACTTGGTTAGACGTTTACCAAAGCTAATATCGGTAAAATTGTTTTGCAAAATTCTGGCCATAAACTTTACGTAGCCCAACAAAATGTAAGAAGAACAATTTCCAAAACATTGTTAAGATTAGCTTCCTTTTATTTGATTGACAAAAACCATTAATTTTATTTTATAAAACGCCTATTATTAGAAAAAAAAGCGCAAACTGTTTGAAGACTATACTCCACTTAAAGTTAGTAGTTGACCCAGTATTTTAAACGCATTGTCAGTTAACTAAAAAAAGTGCCTCTTTTCCAGTTCCCCCTTTTAAAATTCCGAGTTTTATGTTTGTTTTGTGTTATTATGGCTTAATGCGTGATGTAACAATGTGAAGTATGAAGAACAAATCTGTTCACAGTTGTGGATTTGTTCGTCACGCCAAATTTCATTGCATTATGACAACGTTAATTAAGGTTTTCAAATTTGAACATGAAAAGGGGGGACTGGAAAAGAGCCAAAAAAGTAATAACTGATCCGCTTGTGGTGTATAATTTTTGACCCAAATTTTTCAAAACAAGTCTAACCATAATAATTCTGCTAAAAGTCAAAGCAAACTTTGTCTACATCATTTTCCACATAAATTCTCTACAGTTCAGAAAAACGCGTTCTTGTTTTCAGATTTCATGCGTTTTGTCCGGATAATGTAAGTCAGTGTTGCACCCGCACCGAACGCCCATGGATTCTAATCGATTATAATGGTTTCCAGAGACAAAAATAATACATTATTCTCCATTAAAGATGTAAAATTCAGACCACGAAATTGATTATAATGCCATTATAATCAATTTTGTTTTAAAAAAATCTATTACAATCAATTATATTCCATTTTTCAGGACTAAGTTTGATTATTTTTGCAAAAATTTTGCAAATTTAGCAGGAAATTCGCAAAATGTATGCTATGCCTTTTACTGAATGCCATTTCCCAACGTCACGCTCTCAAGTTTTTTTCTACTTCCCACCAACTAAAGGGGGGTGGTAAACTGGGGGGTGTCAATCATTAACCCCCTCCCCAAAATAAACCAATATTCAACTATAAGGGGGGCAAATGGCAGAAAAGGTGGTAAACTGGCAGAGGGTGGGTGTGGGGGGGGGGGGGGGGGGGTAAAGTAAACAGCTTGGGGATAGGAGGGTAAAGTAAACTAAGTGGGGGGGGTATAAAGTAAACGGGGGGGGGTTCAATCAGACTATACATAACAAAAAATATATAAATTCTAATAAGAAATTGACATTTTATGAAAGGTTCGCAAAAACTGCAGTAAACAGGACATAAGATAACTTTGATTATAATGGAATATATTGGCATAAAAAATATGAAGATTATAATCCATTTTTATTGGATCATTATTGATTATATTGGATTATATTGACATAAAAAATTATGATTATGATATATTTTTAATGGATTATAATCAATTTTTTTTTGTAAATATATAAATAATAACCATATTATGACAATATAATCGATTATGATCCATGGGCGCTCAGTACGGGAAACTAACTAGTTGTGCGATAAGAAATGTATTTGGTATCCATATCTAACTTTCTTGTATCACCGATTTTACCATCATTTTGATGATAGTAGTAGATGAGGAAAAAAAAGAGACAACATACATTTTGAGCATTGAGTTATGACTGATACCTCTTTCAAGCAATTATTTAAAAATCCATGCAAATCGATGTCATCACTTAGACTAGTTGACACAATTAACCTCAAATTCAAGTTTTTCTCCCTAAAATGCCTGCTTTCAATGTCCATTTTGGACAAAATTTCTTCCAAAATCAATCAAATTTTACATTGAACAAGAAAAAATAAGCAAAACTACCCTCTATGAACTAACCAACTCTTTCTCGAATAAACGGAGAAAAATATTGTTCATGCAACGTGAAATATTCTGAGTGACAAAATTGAATTGTTCAAGGTGACAATTTTACTAAAATCAGCTGTTTCCTACAATTCATGCGTTTTGAAAAACTTAGTGCTGATGGTGGAAACTGGCCTTTTCAGACCCAGAAAGCACTGCTAATTCTTTGAAAAATTTGTTTGTTTCAAAGAGGGTACCTTCGATCTTTTGCTCTTGGTCAATGTAAGAATTTTTCTGAATGTCAAAAGAAATGTTGTCCAAAAGATGAAGTGCTGATTTTAGTTCGTCAAAAATTTTCGGAAGTGATAGAAATTTTCGGAGTTTTCTTTTCATCTGGGCCCAAATATGCTCAAAAGGCGAGAAATCCTGTGAAGCAGGAGACCGTGGAAAAGTTTTACCTCTTTTTTTTGCAAAAATTTTTCATTTGGTCGAGCAGTATGTGGAGTTGCATTTTCTTGTTGAAAAATATAATTTTCAGGGTACTATCGCATATATCAGTATCAACGGAAACTAAATTGGCTCGCAAATTATCAAAAGGCCAAATTTTCTGTTTTATCCAGCAATAAAATTGCATTGCATGCATTTTTGGTGTCGGGTTTTTAGTAATCGATAAATTTTTGTACGACCATCAATGGTATTCTTGTATGATGAACTTCTTTCCATTGGTTTTTCCAGCGCGAAGTTTTGTTGGTTGAAGTCTTCCGTACTTTTTTTGAACTCTATTCGATTTTATTGTGGTCTACATCATCGGAAACCATATTTTTGTAATAATCAGGCATTTGTTTTTTGGCTAATATCCCCATAAATTCCTTTTTCGACTGCTGTAAAAAATGATTTCGCTATTAAGTTTCAATTAATTCGTCTTTTTTTGCGATCGGTGATTTTTCAAGACGCCCCGTTCCTGTTCGTTCGGCAACAGTGCTAGTTAGAAGAAATTTTTGACATATTGTTTAAACTGTTCGTTTTTTTTGCATAAAAAAGCTCGCGAAACATGTTTAAAACATACCCCAAATTTAATCGCTTCAACCATTTGTTTTCTTTCAGCCAAATTTTAACGAACCATTTTCAATGTAAATTGTTCAAGAAACTGAACAAACAAAAGCATTTCCTGTTCAAAATACATGCAACACATGACCGTTCTACGACTGAAATTTGAAAAAAAAATCTAGCTTACGCTTATTTTGGTCCTTTAGTGTAGCAAACTAAGCTGTATTGTACTATGGATTCTCTAGAACATGCAATTTGTTCTAGGAGAAAAAAAAGAGATGAGAAAGTTAGAAGTTGAAAATGCTCACAGGAATTAAAAACTGCTCTTTGGCGGCTGAGAGTTTTTTAGACAATCCACTCATGCATCAACATATTTAGAAAGTTTCCAGAGTCAATGTTGTTAAAAAATTAGGATAACACTCGTAGTTGATTAAGAGTGGTAACTTTCTATCATCTATACTGGAGAAAAAGTAATGCAATCAAATGTGAAAACAAAACGTTATGAGCAAAAAAGCAAAAAACTTGAAAATTGATTCTCTTTCTAGACTGCCGGTATCCGATATCCATTTTGGAAAAAAATTATCTCAATTTTATCAAACATTTTACACAGAGCAAGAGCAAAAGATCTGAGCTACCTTCTAAGAAAATATCAACGTTTGGTTTCAAGGACTTGCCAGTTAAATCCGAATCTGCAAATGCCGGATTTGCTTATCCGCACTAAGTTTTACATAAAACGTGAAAATATAAGAACCAACCACTTTGAGTAAAATTTTCATACTGGTTGCTCAATTTTCTCGCTGATAATGTTTCATATCGCATGAACAACTTTGCAACTCTTCTTAACGATTGATCAAGAATTTTTTCCGAAGTAAAACTTAGTGCGGACGAGGCACTCTGATATTTTCAGACCCGGAATGGATTCGTACGTCTTTGAAAGCAAACATTGATACCTTCATAGCTCTTATCACTCGCCCTTGATGAATGTTACAGCTTTGCTGAAATTGAAAATGAGTTCAAACATGAATGGTGCTAGTTGACAAAAATGAACGCACGTTCGGGTGCTCAATCTCTAAAACACTTAATTTTAATCACAAGTTTGGACAACCTTTAATTAAATTTTTGCCTCAGTTTATACATTGACTGATCGCTGTGAAATTATGGGAAACAACTGATTTGAGGAAAGTCGGCACACTGAACAATGGAAGTTGTTCGTTTAAAATTTGTCGCATCGAATTTCTTCCACTCTGCTTATACAAAAAAAAATTCAATCCCGTAAAAACAAATTTTCTTACAAATGGTGAAAAATTGACTTATTTAATCTGAGTCTAAAAATTTCATAGACCCAGATTAAATAAGTCAGTGCTTCAAATCAAAATTGAGACTTTCGGAGAGGATAGCTTAAACTGTTTGCTGTCAGTCGATGCAAATTTTTGGTAAAATTGTATCAAATTAGTGTTCAAAATTATCTTTAAAATTAAGAATTTTACACCGCAAAAGCGTGAATTTGCATTTAAGTTTGGCCACAAGTGTATGTTCTTGCTCGATTTCAAAAACTGTCGCATTTTTTTGTGATTTTCTCAGAAAATAAATAAGTAAGCCAATATTTCAAGGAAAAACTAACACGTTAGTTACCAGTTTATTTTGAGCTTGTTGTAGTTTCTTTTTTCTCCAGTATAAGTTTCAGGCTCTACTTTTTTTGAAAGTTTTTGAGAAACATCTGAGTCATTTTATAAAAAAATTTTATATACAAAATGGGGTAAAACCGGCCTTGTTGAACCAACCCAGTGATTACAATTGATTGCAGTTACGAGACGGCTTAAACATCCGCCTCTTCGCGTCTCAAATTCGACCATCGTGGTTTGATTGCTTCATGTGCTTCCATTGGCAGCGAAAGGTGTGTGGATGTACTTCGAGCTCGGAACCAGAATGTTCTCGTCCAAAGAGACGAAGGAGACGGAAAAAGAAGCGAAATAGGCGTGGCATGGCAACCGACGAAGCGGAGTATTCGGAGTCTGAGTACATGTCATACTCGGATCTCACGACTCGTAAAAACCCTGGTAAAACACCGATTGTTCCGAGTTTGCTAATGACTGTGTTCTGTATCATGACAACTGTTCATTTGCTTATATCATTAAAATTATGCGCAACAAAAGACGATTCGACAGACCTTATTTTAATTGCTACTGAACAAGAAAGTAAAGGTACGCATTATTCAACAACTAATTTACTTGTGAACTATTTTTCATATTACTGATTAAGAGTAATGAACGAAGGTCTTGCTGATTTTTTTTGTTTTTTTTTTCAGGAAAAGTCTTAAAAATTGTTCACGCTCATTTTTGATTTTTCTCGGTTTGACTTGTGATTTTTTTTTAAGTTCAGTGCAATTCTATTGTTAAAAGGAAGGCAAACTCCACTATCAAATGGCAAAAATGTATAGGTCACGAAAAACGTGATTGACTTCTAATTTCGAAAATGAACTTAACTTTCAGGTTTCCCAGCGAAATAAAAGTTTTATTTATTGATCCAGATTTCTCAAATTGGGTCAATTTTAACAAAAGCGTTCATTACTTTTTTCCAATACTCGATTGGCTATGTTTAGAATCTTTACTGCCAGTTTCTTTCAAAAATCTGATGGATAAAAAATGGTTATAAATTATGACTAGAACAAAAAGAAGGCGTTCGCTGACCATGATATACTGATTGATTGAATTATACGAGCACTCAAGATTTTCAATATGGCAAAAAAAATAACGGATTTGAATTGTTCTTCTGATTTGAATTGGACTAGCGTGTAACGCACCTCAGGTGCTTCGAATTTTTGAGAACTCATAAAAAAACCGCCTAATTTGAAAAAAAAATCTGCAACCTTTGAGTGTACTTTGACAGCACCCAATAACAGGTTTGTAGTTTCAAATTTTGCCAAGATTTTTTCTATGAGTAGTTTTAATTCAAATTTTAAAAACCATTAAATTTTGTATATATCTTTAAGTTTTATTAAAGCTTTTATATCTAAGTTTGTTGAAAAACTTTAAAATGACATACGTTGCGTCAGGTCTTGGAAACAAAAGGAATTGAGCAGTCGCAGTTGAGCGCAAAATATGCGACTAGTGAGATTACTCTCACAGCACCCAACTACAGGGCCAGGAATTCCAAATTTTGAGAAAATTTTTTAATTTGAGTTTCGAAAAAAAAAAATGAAAACGTCACATCTCGGAAATTACAAAGACTTGAGCAGTCATATATAGAGGCGAGATTTGCAAACCCCTTGGGTGATCTGACAGCACCTAACTAAAAGGTTGGGAATTTCGAAACTTGAAAATAAAAACTAAAATTAAATTTTCTGAAAATGTTTATTAAAAACTTGCCAAAAAAGTCTCGATCTCGAAAATTAAAAAAAATGAGCAGTTACATTTAGAGGCAAGACTCGCAACCACTAAAAAACTCAAACAGCCCTCCATTAAAAGGAAGAGGGCTTGAAATTTTAATTAAAATTTGAAGAAGAAAAAATTAATTATAATTTTGCTGAAACTTTTTTAGAGCAATCACAAAAAACGTCATATCTCGAAAAAAAACAGATTTAGGTAGTCATATTTGGAGGCGAGATTCGCAACCCCCAAGAGTTCTCTGACAACTTCTAACATAAAGGTTGGAAATGTCATTATCTGAAAAAAGTTGAACTTAGCTTATCAGAAATTTTTTTTAATTTCACAAAAACGTAATATCTCGTAAACTACAAAGATTTGCACAGTCATTATTGGATATGAGATTCGCAACCCCCGATAGTATCGTGACAGCCCTCAAAAAGATTTTTGAGAGTTTCATAATTTGAAAAAAATGTTAGCTTTTGTAATGTTTTTGGGCGTTTTAGCAGTCGCATTTGGACGCAAGATTTTGATCTCGAAACTTCTGATCTTTGGATTTTTTATATTTTAAGTTTTCAGAAAAATTAAAAAGAAAACATAATACACGTCGTATCTCAAAAACTTCAAGATATTCAGCAATCGTATTCGGAGGGCAAGATTCGCAATCCTTGAGAGTACACTGATTGCACCCAAACACAGGGTTGGGAATTTCAAGTTTTTTAAATTGAGTTTTCCGAAAAATTTTGAAAAAACAACAACAAAAATTGCCGTATCTCGTACACTAAAAAAGATTTGGGCGTTCATAAGTCGAGAGCAAATTCGCAACCCCGGGGGAACTCTGACAGCATCCCGCGATTTTGTTGCTAAATTTCAACTCGATGGAAAACACTAGATTCAAACTGGAAAATCAAAAAAAAATAAATTGAGCATGGCAATATTCGATATAGCTGAACCACGCATAGATACGTTATGCCCTTAACTGTTGCAAAACAGACTTAATAATGGTAAGATACTTGTCACACGCATTTAAATGTAGTGTAGATATAGATTTAAAAAAATTTTTTTTTAGTGAAACAGAAATTTATAGTTCCCCAAAAATCTATAGCACTAAATAAATGATGGAGAAATATGTGTTCTATGTTTTTAAATGATAAAGAATGCAGTACTTTATTGCTGGTTTAGACTGCTTTTCATTCAGTCAAAAATCTTAAAAATTGGTCATTCTCAAGTTTTATTTTTGCAAGTTTGACATTTGTTGATCCCACTGTCGCAAAAACTGACAAAATATTTGTGCTCCGGGTGTTTTTTAGTGCTCTGCTTTAGCCTCACAGAAATGCGAATAAGTCACAGAACGATTCAATTTTTTTAGTCACACAGATTTAAAAATCAAGCAGAGGCGAAATTGAACTTCACATACACGAGCGAAATATGACCGATAACGCTACTGGGAAAAACTGAATGAATAAAACTTTGAGTCTACAAAATTTCTTAAGTGACGTGCCCCAATTATGAATCTATGTATTTGGTAAGTGACGCAAGCCAATTATGACGTATTAGCAGTATCAGTCTATTAAAAAAATTTACTAACTAACATGCCTCAATTTATAGAGCTGACGCATTTTAACTAGTATGCGAAAAAGTTCATTAAAAACATCCGACCTTACCCAGGTTCTACTCCTTTTTTTTTGCTGCGGGTCTTCTTCCCTACCTCTGCACTACAGATCTATGGTACCTTGAAGCTAAAGTGCTATTGTTGATATAATAGTCGTTGTTAATATCCTTAGCATTGGCTGTACTTAATAGCCGGTTAATGATCAAAATGAACACATTCAAGTTCAACCCTTTTTGTCACAACAATATTTGCGTCTCAACACGATTTGTGACTTAGGTTAGAAAATAACAGAGTTCGTACTGTCACCCAAGCTTTGCTTGTGTACAAAACTGTTAAATTTTCTAATATAGGTCGTGTTGATTTTCAAAAATGTTCTCAGAAAAAAGTCTTAATATGCTGTAATAACTACAATTACATTCATAAATAGTAATGCATTTATAAATGCACTTTTTAAGATTAATTGAAGTACACTAAAGAGTAGGTAAACTGTGCTCTCTAATATCAAAAGCAGAAAAGTCACAAAAAAAACAAATGTTTTCTATATGCGGTTTCGTTTTAGATTTCCTAGCGGAATAACAACTTTCGATACTGATCTAGTTTTCTCAAGATGAGTTACTTTTATCGAAAAATTTCTGTCATAAATTGTTCTTGAAATTCAAAGATCGCTTCAAAACCATATGTTTTTTTTTAATTTGAAAGTTGAACCTTTTTTTGAAAAAAAAACAAGCCAGTATTTATTTCCGTTTCTTTGCGTTCATTGACTCTTTCTATTTCGTTGTCAAATAAGAACAGATATTTTAGTTGTTATATTTTTTTGCTAAGTTTTTTTTGCCAATTGAAATTTTTGAACACATCTTCACACAAACTAAATAGCAGTCCAAAAATTCAGGGTTCATTCTGACACGAGCAGTTTCTTTTTTCAAGTTCGAAACGTGAATAAGTTTGACCAAAAATTGATTTAATGTTAAAATTTCTAGATAGATTGCTACTAAAATTGAATTACTCTAAGACTTGACATTTTTTATGATGAAAATGTCGATAATAAGAATTTTTTGAATCCAAAGAGAGCTTTCATCTGTTGTTTTTTTTCTCCAAAATTCGAAATTGGAAAAGTTTTCAAATGTTTTTTTTTTTCATGATCTAATTTTCATTGCCACTTTTCTAACTGTCTTTGGGCTATGTTTTTAGTAGAGGTGGGAAGAAAGTAGAAAACAGCAAAAGAACGATAGTGGTGCAGAAATGCATGAACCGAATATAGTTTGAAAGATTGTTTCTAATATATTGCGGTTCCGAAGGCTAGTTCTTTGGCTTTCTTCAAAATCTCCGGACAATCAGTAAAGCTTTAAAAGTTGATAGAAACTAAAAACTGTTTTATATGTAGTCTTTTGTTTGGTGTTTATCTCGTATTAAGCTTTAACAAATTTCCTGTTGAAAGATAAAAATCTGTCCATGTAATCGTAATCATTGTTTGAAATATCATGCTCACATCAATTTGTGAGCGGGCGCTGAACTTTAATAACGGCGGTGCTTTTCAAAACTAATCCAAAACCTTCAGTAATTTAATTAGAATTAGCGTGGTAAACTGTTGCACAAAAACAGAGACTTCTATAATGCATAGATGTTCCATTTCCAGGCCCTTTGCCCTTTGTAACAGTTACTGTAGTTAGACATTGTCTGCTGGCAACAATGGCTTTCTGTGGGATGTCACTGCTTGCAAGTGTCGAGGTGCTCATACACAGAAGGTGGAGCAGTTTGAGCTATGTGCTACTGCTTAACATCATTGGTAGTAAGTATAACAAAAATCATGATTCGAAACTTATTCAGACCTATTGATTGCAGATTTGTGAAGTTTCTGATTTGGTATATTTCATATAAATTTTGTTTATGTCTTTTATTGCACCAGCATTCTTTTTTGGGACTCTAACCACTGCAAAACAGCCCCGAGTTTCTCTTCACTCCAAACCTCAAAAAGATACGTTAATGGAAATGGAACAACACCACATTGCGGTATAGAAAAAAAAGAACAAAAAAAGGCTTTCACTTTTTCTTAAATTACTAATCTGATCAAAGTTGAGGACCCGCGTACAAAAAACAAGTTCTCAAACAGTTTCCATAATTTTTTTCCGGAAATCTGGATCTGAATTGAAAAACGGCAAACAGAAAGCAAGGCTGTGATTTTTCTTGCAAAAATTAGTTAGTGAAACAAATTTGCGAACTTCTCGAATAGAAAACTTTCTTTATTCCAGCCGAAGAGGGCGGACTTGACAAGTTCTTCCAGTATTTTTTTTCGAGTTTTTAAGATAAATATCCGAGACGAGAGTGCACTTTCTTAAAATTCACAAGTTTGACATCTGTGAACTTCTCAAACTGTTACACAATTTTTTTGTTTTTTTTTCCCACCGATATAGGAAATACAATCATTTCAGACGCCGGCGCAAATTTCAACAACCGACTTCCAAATTTACAATTTTCTTCTTTTCTGACCATTGTAAATTACGTCATGCATTGCATGATGCAAAACAATAGCTGCAAACCATATTTTTGACCGTTTAACATAGGATGCAAAAAGTTAGTTGCAAACCAACAGCTATACTGTAACTTTTCTCTGCCAACTCTAGCCATTCGCTTTGTTTGGTAGCTCGATAATTTTCCAAATAAGCTTTCTTAGTGGCGTGTTGCGAGTTCCCTCATTACCAGACGTCCATTTTCCAGAGGAAGATTGCGTTTCTGCTGAGCCCAGACAATTGCGGCCGTCGTAAGACCTTCCAGCGCTTTGTGCGGCTCACTCTTCGAAACTTTTCAGCCAACCGAGAACATCGGGTCAAACCGTGGTGTAACGTGAGTGCTGGAACTGCCGCGAGGAACCACTTTAACTCTGTCTTGACTGTAGTTCTGGCTCGGAATATGTGCAGGAGTCAACAAGTTCCTCTCGAATCCTTGAGCTAAGTTATCATGGGTTAAAATATTATTAATTGCTTGGGAGAATTCAGTATTCGGTTTGCGACCGAAGTAGAGCTCAAAAGGAGATTTCTTGAGGACAGAAAATTTGGGTTTTCTACTGTCTTCGAGTATTTGTTGTAGAGTAGATTTTTGGTTACCAAAATTAGGATCGAGTTTTTCAGTTCCCAATTTCCATTTAATTGGTTGAATCAAGCGCTCGACCAAGCCGTTACCCCGATGATCAGCCACTGGTGTAAGGATGTGTTTTATCCGTCGTTCCTTGCAAAACTGATAATGATTTCACTTTTGAATCCAGAACCGTGATCCATACAAATCGACTGGGACAAGCCATGAATGCGAATGTACCACTTTAAAAACTTACCTACCTTTTTAGCGGCTGACGTTTTCGTAAGTAAGATTGACGGAAACTTAGAGAACCTGTCGATGGCGACTAGGAAAAGAACTTTTTTATTCTTTTTATCGACAATCGGACCCGCAAAATCTATTTGTAATTCTTTGTTTGGGGCTGACAACTCCGATAGCGGCCTTTTTGGTAAGAATCTAGATGATTTGGCGGTTCAGGAAAGGCCATCAGATATACTCAGAGGCAGACAGCATAGCCTCCTGTCTGGGTTGCGAGCGATGAAGACGAGCCAGAATGGCCGACCGCAGCTGTTCCGGGATCGCCAGCTTGTTTTGACTATTACACAATTAATGACACCCGCTACCTTGCTCCAGAACTGCGCCATGTAGGCGCCCAGTTTTTTGAACGAGGACAAATCCCTCTTGACGATAGCCTTCTTCTTCGGGCCCAAGAAACGGTCCTCCTCTGTCAATTCGGCCAGTAGATCCGCATGGAAAAGTCAGGCAAACCCAAGAGAGCCTGCTTGCTCCGGTTGACTAAGGGTTTCTTGTTATTAATGATAACTACCCCCACCCTTGCAGATGCTTGAATTCGTGCTCGTGTGGTGAGACGCTCCCGCTTGAGGATTTCAATGAACTTCACCAACTCCTCCTTTCGGGTAACTGCTCGGGCTGCCACAAATCGGTCCCGATAGGCAAGTTCTCCGGTCTTTACTCGAGAACGTCTCGACGAACGTTTGTAATTTATTTTTCTCAAGGGTGTTATCGAGTAGTTTGATTGAGTTGAAGGAAGTAATCAGTGAGTCCGTGTTCGTATTCGTTGATATGTTCATAATCATATTCATAACCGTATTCGTATTCATTGATGCATCAAGATTAGTAAGATCGACGAGAGAGCAAGTTGAAGATAGATGATGGTTGTTCGTTATTTACAACTTCTAATTTGCATACTGCTTTGTTATTGGCTCAAAGTTCTCACGCATAATTCATCGCTCTGTAGTGGCCAGCGAAAAGAGGACGAAACTTGCATACTGCAATTTGATTGATTGAGAGAGAAATTTAGCGACTCATTGCCCTTATTTTTGGTGCATGATTGTGATTGGCCGAATATTGAAATTAACTTAACGCCGCCCCCACGCGGACGAAGACGGGCATTAGAAGGTTCTGACCGGTTTAGAGTTTCGCTTGAGAGGGCGGAGATTCGGCCTGAATCATGACCATAAACAGTAATTGATTTATAGAGGCTTGTTTCAGGATGACCCGTATTAACGGAGATTGAATTTATCCTCTCCCTGCCAATGTTGAGCACTTCCTTATTAATGAAAATTGCGGCCTTATTAAATGCTTGGATTGACTTGATAACAAAAAACTCATCTTAACTAACGGTTCAGGGACTGCGAATGTAAGGTGGCGAGACATAAAATCTACGATGATTTTCACGTGCAGGATAAGATTTTCACACGCAGGTTTGTATCCTGCTGGCTGCGTCATGAGATAACCGGACGAGTACTGAATCAAAATTGTAAGGTTAAAAGCTAATAGTAAATTAATAAGTATCATAGATAGATGGAATTAGAAGTAGAATAGTTAGATACACTACCAAATGGATAGACGTTTGCAAACGCCATTTTGTATAGACTAAAGATGTTGAATAGATAGAGTTATAGAATAGGCACTCAGTTTAGAATAGGACTGTATCTTGTTAAGGATATCGCGCAGCTGGCTTTACACAAAACATAACGTCAGCAAGCTGTGACCGGTTAGATATGGCTTTGAGTAGGGACATAAGAAATAGCGAATACATAAGTAATTACACACAATCAATAAATGCACATAAAATATGCGAGATACCGAAGGGCACCTCATGGCACCCACCATGCAGCCCCATTTATCGATCCTAAAATCCGAATTTTATTTCCGCGAAAAATAACTGGTTTTGCACCGAACCAAGTTCAAATTAGATATGTCAACCTTAGTTAGATGGATATAAAATTATGTTTTTGAAGTTCATTCGTTTGCCGATTTTAAGCCGCAGCCAGCAGTTAGCGTTGAAAAAATGATTTTTTTATCATCCTTCCCCTGATGAAATATTTGCAACTGCGATTCTCATCGAAAGACTTGGTTTCACTAATCGTAGTACCTTTAAATGTAACTATGGTCTTATTTGACGGAAAAAAGTTTTCAGTACTATTTGATCTTCTCAGCCAATTTTGCCTGGGATCAAGCAACTCGGTATCATTGCTGCTTTCTATATTCAATATAGGTAACAAGTTATTTTTGAGATTGATTGGTTGTTTCATGATTGACTTAACAGCTTATCAATTGAATGCATAAATAATTCTGGCTAAGTATTTTGCACCTTGCTTCAGCGTTGTATAGAGTAACGTATTTCACTTTGAAAAAAAAATTCAAATTTTTTTGCGAAAAACAGTCAACTGGTTACAAAACTGTTCAGAAATTTGCACCAGCACTACATATTTCATCTATTCAATAAACTTCTATTGAACAAGTTAAGTGCTTATCTGTACTTAATTCAAACAGTACAGAAAAACGTACATTGTTTCAGCGACTCTGTCGTTACTCACGTCTGTGCTTTGGACTCAATTTAATCAAGTATTTCATGGTCCATCTACTCAAACTTGGATGGCCACTCTTTACTACTCAGTTACACTTTTAATGGCCATGACGATGCTGTCACAGGCTCCATTCGAAAGCTCACTAAAGAAGGCATCAAATGAAAAAACATACTTTATTCAAGGATCATTAGCAGTTTCTGTAAATAATCACGATGACGCGAGAACTACAGATACAGAACTCGCTGAATAATAAAATTTATATCTATTTAATACCTAGATTCGAACAAACGTTTTCTATAATTACTTATGTAAGATTTTATTTATTAATAGAAATTCGCGACTTCAATTTATTTGATAAATGAGCCTTATTTTAGTTGTAAATTAATTGTTCATGAACCTGTTGTTGTAAGAACCAATCGCATTATTCATTGCAATTAAACAATTAAAACAGCAAAACGTTTTCTCAGAGGCACTATGGTTGTTGCTATTTAAGGTTCTTTGTCGCTTACAAATTTAGTCAGTGCTAGTACCAGTAGCGAGCGTGTCGATGATTGATAAAAATGAGGAAAAATTCAGTTAGCCTCAGATGTGCCTCCGGTGAATTTTTTAACAATTAATCATATTCAGTTTGTTTTCAAGAAGGGGACATTTTGTACATTAATTATAAAATTTATCCGAGTTAAGCGAAGTATTTTGTGGGTGCAGGGATAAACAATGTTGTCGAAATAAAAACTGTCTATGCAAAATATGATGGTTCTTTTTCCTGTATTTCAAGTTTTGAAACAACTGTACATTCTGAACGAAAGTTCTACAAATAAATGGTTGCGTGTGGAGTAAAAAGTGGAGCCAAAATTTAAGAATTTTTGCAAAAAAACATCATGCACAAGCTACTGTTCAGCTCAAAAGAGTTGCTAGTGGTTGAAATTAGTCAATTAAAACTTTCATCTGTATTATTAAGAATCATGAACGTGATTTTTGTGTTTTTTTTTCAAGAAAAAAAGTCCTAAAATTTGTTCACGCTCTATTTTGATTCTTCGCGCTTTGATTAGTGAACTCTTTAAGTTCGGTGTATTTCCATTGTTGAAAGGAAGGCATATTCCACCATTGAACAGCAAAAACTTAAAGGCCACGAAAAACGAGATGATCTTCCATTTTCGAAAATGGATTTTAATTTTCATATTTTCCAGCGGAGTAAAACCTTTCCTTTTTGATCCAGTTTACTCAACTTGGAATAATTTTATCAACAAAGCGTCAATCAAAACAAATTTTTTCAAATTCAAAAAGCCTTAGGCCAAGTTTTGATTCTTTGAAATTCGCAAGTTTTTTCTTCAAAAGCAGTCAGTATTTTCTGTTTCCTTGCTTTCGTTGACTCTTTTCCAACTGCCTCCTGGCTAGTTTTCAACGATAGTCTATCAACTGATGGTAGGGTATTGGCAACCGTCAAGCTGTTTTTGTACCAATTATGCTAAATTTGAACTGTTTTTTTTTCAGCGCCACAAAATACTTTTAAATTTTTAATCTAGTTTAAGTCACCGCTGAAAAATCTCAACATGATAACTCATTGAGAACCATACAAAAATTTTTGGAGTGTATTCTGTAAGGTGAAAAAATGAATCCAAAAAATGACTGATCATTTCAGGTAGCAGACCAATAAACATTCAAATCATTGGGAAGCAAAAAAGAACTTTGAACGATTGAAGTAATGCGAAAAACGGCGAAAACGCTGCAGAACTCCGGTATTGAAAACCTTCAGAGAGAAGGTTTTCAATACCGGAGTGCTTCAGCGTTTTCCGGCAAAACAGCAGCAGTCAACGGAATTGAACAAAACGGACACTCCTCAAGTTTGGTATTCTCAAAACCTTATCAAATCAACGGTTGACGAACAAAATAACTTTTTCTTGTCGGTGGTAAGGGAACCTATGTTATGAATGAGTCTATTTTTTATCATGACCTCCTCAGACCTCATCTTGAAGACACGGTCTTGAAAGTCTGATCAAAATGCGCTCTGAAAAAAGGAAACTAAAAAAAACGAAACAAAAGAAATTGAGTTAACACAACATTCATTTTTCAATCTAAGAATTGTTACACTGCAGAAAATTCTTTAGAAACTGAAAGAGTGAGTTTCCAATATGTACACATCGACGATGCAAAAATCACATTGCGCTACAAAATAGCGAATGAAAAAAAAACAAGTAAAAACCAATCTGAATAATTATATGTTGGAAAAAAATTACTTGAAAAGATAACTTGACAAAAGTTGAAAAATTACAGCTACAAAAACTTTATATTTGTACCAGATGAAGTTCACAGACAGCTCTTAAAATTGGAAACCATTTACCGAGCGGCAACAAAGGCGACAAAATTTGGGTCGAAACCTGTTAAGCGGAAAACAAAACTTGTCAAAAAAATTTCATTTAACCTGAAAGTTTTTATGACCCATCCGAATTGACATAATTCCCAATGGATATATTTTGTCCTCAAAATTACGGAAAACAGTTTGTATAATTTAAAAAATCTATATAAGATAACTCTATATGAGACATGGTTAATTTTAAAATGTGTGAAGTTTCAGTTCAGCTAAAAAATGTTTAAATTTGAACAAAATCGATGCTTTAAAAATTTATAAATAAAAAACCTACCAGATAAAAAAGGGCGTTTACAAAAACGGAAATTGAACCAATAAAAACTAGGACGAAAACCAGGAACCCAAAAAATATATATATTTTTTGAAAAGATAATTACAACCTGAAACGGGCTTAAACTAATTACTAGCTGACGGATAGTACTTTTGAGTTTTCAAAAATCCCAAGAAGTGAAGATCGTCTAGAAGTTGTCCACTTTCTTTACGGGGAAAAAGTCTAATACCCGATTGCAATACCCTTGGTTATCGCAAGAGTGATAAATAACAAACGAAACGAACCGTTTCATTTATGTTTTAATCCTTCAGAGTAATTTCAGATTGCAAGAAAATTCCGTTAAATATAGCTAAAAACAGCTAAGATACAAAAAGAAAACAGTAATACCCGTAAAGGAACGCCCAAAAAACAAAATAAGCGAAACTATATCCTTTCTCAATTGACCTTGAATTTTTTCTTATGTTCCGTTTTCGTTACCCCAACTATAATTAGAAAAAAAGAATATTAAATTTCGTATTTGCATATACCCCTACTTCCTATAAATTATAATTAAGGTACTGTAAGAACATCATGCACAAGCTACTGTTCAGCTCAAAAGAGTTGCTAGTGGTTGAAATTAGTCAATTAAAACTTATATCTGTATTATTAAGAATCATGAAAGTGATTTTTGTGTTTTTTTTTTCAAGAAAAAAGTCCTAAAATTTGTTCACGCTCTATTTTGATTCTTCGCGCTTTGATTTGTGAACTCTTTAAGTTCGGTGTATTTCCATTGTTGAAAGGAAGGCATACTCCACCATTGAACAGCAAAAATTTAAAGGCCACAAAAAACGCGATGATCTTCCATTTTCGAAAATGGATTTTAATTTTCATATTTTCCAGCGGAGTAAAACATTTAATTTTGATCCAGTTTACTCAACTTGGAATAATTTTATCAACAAAGCGTCAATCAAAACAAATTTTTTCAAATTCAAAAAGCCTTAGGCCAAGTTTTGATTCTTTGAAATTCGCAAGTTTTTTCTTCAAAAGCAGTCAGTATTTTCTGTTTCCTTGCTTTCGTTGACTCTTTTCCAACTGCCTCCTGGCTAGTTTTCAACGATTGTCTATCAACTGATGGTAGGGTATTGGCAATCGTCAAGCTGTTTTTGTACCAATTATGCTAAATTTGACCTGTTTTTTTTTCAACGCTACAAAATACTTTTAAATTTTTAATCTAGTTTAAGTCACCGCTGAAAAATCTCAACATGATAACTCATTGAGAACCATACAAAAATTTTTGGAGTGTATTCTGTAAGGTGAAAAAATGAATACAAAAAATGACTCAACATTTCAGGTAGCAGACCAATAAACATTCAAATCATTGGGAAGCAAAAAAGAACTTTGAACGATTGAAGTAATGCGAAAAACGGCGAAAACGCTGCAGAACTCCGGTATTGAAAACCTTCAGAGAGAAGGTTTTTAATACCGGAGTGCTTCAGCGTTTTCCGGCAAAACAGCAGCAGTCAACGGAATTGAACAAAACGGACACTCCTCAAGTTTGGTATTCTCAAAACCTTATCAAATCAACGGTTGACGAACAAAATAACTTTTTTTTGTCGGTGGTAAGGGAACCTATGTTATGAATGAGTCTATTTTTTATCATGACCTTCTCAGACCTCATCTTGAAGACACGGTCTTGAAAGTCTGATCAAAATGCGCTCTGAAAAAAAGGAAACTAAAAAAAACCGAAACAAAAGAAATTGAGTTAACACAACATTCATTTTTCAATCTAAGAATTGTTACACTGCAGAAAATTCTTTAGAGACTGAAAGAGTGAGTTTCCAATATGTACCCATCGACGATGCAAAAATCACATTGCGCTACAAAATAGTGAATGAAAAAAAAACAAGTAAAAACAATTCTGAATAATTATATGTTGGAAAAAAATTACTTGAAAAGATAACTTGGCAAAAGTTGAAAAATTACAGCTACAAAAACTTTATATTTGTACCAGATGAAGTTCACAGACAGCTCTTAAAATTGGAAACCATTTACCGAGCGGCAACAAAGGCGACAAAATTTGGGTCGAAACCTGTTAAGCGGAAAAAAAAACTTGTCAAAAAAATTTCATTTAACCTGAAAGTTTTTATGACCCATCCGAATTGACATAATTCCCAATGGATCTATTTTGTCCTCAAAATTACGGAAAACAGTTTGTATAATTTAAAAACTCTATATAAGATAACTCTATATGAGACATGGTTAATTTAAAAATGTGTGAAGTTTCAGTTCAGCTAAAAAATGTTTAAATTTGAACAAAATCGATGCTTTAAAAATTTATAAATAAAAAACCTACCAGATAAAAAAGGGCGTTTACAAAAAACGGAAATTGAACCAATAAAAACTAGGACGAAAACCAGGAACCCAAAAAAAAAATATATTTTTTGAAAAGATAATTACAACCTGAAACGGGCTTAAACTAATTACTAGCTGACGGATAGTACTTTTGAGTTTTCAAAAATCCCAAGAAGTGAAAATCGTCTAGAAGTTGTCCACTTTCTTTACGGGGAAAAAGTCTAATACCCGATTGCAATACCCTTGGTTATCGCAAGAGTGATAAATAACAAACGAAACGAACCGTTTCATTTATGTTTTAATCCTTTAGAGTAATTTCAGGTTGCAAGAAAATTCCGTTAAATATAGCTAAAAACAGCTGAGATACAAAAAGAAAACAGTAATAAACCAAATAGAAAACCAAATAGAAAAAGCGCCGATTCCAAATCAGGTTATTGAACAGCTTCAAGCTGTACCGAATGAAGACGACATCCCTGACCTCAATACACACGTGGCTTTGGTCAATTGAGGTCGCGACATTCCCTCAACTTGGAGAAGGCATGCGCCGGACGCTCACAGACATCGGGCTAACAACCTTTTTCAAAAAATTTCATCTGAATTATTCCTCTAGAAATCCTCCCTGGAAAGTTTTTTAGATAAATTCAATGATCTTTTACTGTATACATTTTATTTCCTTTGTTTCATTGGTTTTGTCGTAATCAAATGAAAAGGAAAAATGAAAAATTAATTGAAGCAAATATTCAAAATGCAAAAACAACCTAACCATCTACACAAACAACTACACAGTAAATAAAAACACAAAAACTCCATTTCAGTTCTTATATTAATTCTCGTCATCTGAACTTGAGATAGCAGCAACTCGCTTTCTTTTTCTTGAAACCGATGCCTCGGAAGCAAAATCTGATACATTTGTCACATCACGAATACTATTTACTTCATTTGTTGCCAACGCATCATCAACTTCTTCTGGGCTATCCGAGTCTAAGGCTCCTCTATCAGGTTTTTTAAATTTCTTTCTATCACTTTCCCGATTTCCATTTTCATCCTCTGAGCTCTCTTCATTTTCGTTCCGCTTTACATTATCAACGTTATTATCAGAATCACTGTCGCTGAAGTCAATTCGCTGCAATCTTGATCGACCGCCGCTTTTGAAGTGATTATATGGCTTTTTAGAAGCGTTTTCCTTGGTCTCAAAAGACTCGACATCAGATTCAGAACTAGCATCGCCACCAATATTTGCTTCTGGTTCAATTTTTCTTCTTTTTCGAGCACTACTTTTCGAACTGCTGGGTACCTTCTTTATTTTATTTTTCTTCTGAGATTTTAAATTCGCCACAGGTTCGTCATCACTGTCGCTTTCAGATTTTCTTTCATCTATTGTCAGATTTTTTATAGGGTCTTCATCATTGTCGTCGCTACTTTCAATCGGAACCTTGGCGTTTTCATCAACATTATCATCAACATCGTTTTCTGTTTTATCGTTTTGAAAATCATCCTCTGGAGAACTGGCATCTTGAGCATGACCCCCTTTAAAATTATTCTCTTGAGAGATACTTTGCGATTTCATTTCCTTTTTCCTTCTTTCTTCTGCTTTTCGTTTCAGAGCCTCCAACTGTTCTTTTCTTTTTTGAGCTATTTTTTCTTCATCTTCAGAACTTCTGTAGCCTCTTTTGTCATCGTCATCGCCACCATCATCTGATCCATCGTCATCAGATGCTTCCGAATATTCTTCATCCTGATTCTGAGAGTTCAGCTTAGTTTTTCCTATGCTTTCAGCTGATATTTGATCTTCATCCGACTCGTTTTCATTTCCATCATTCTTCTCAGCGCCGTCTTCACTGTCGTCATTTGAGGATCTCTGAAGCGCATGTTGCAAGACATCTATTTTTTTCGTAAGAGCCTCTGATGAGAGGTAATGTGGTACTCTCCAGAAGATTTCAGTGCCTTCATCGCCCATACTTGTAGGCTGACACATTCCTAACAACTTCAGAATCCTGTTGAACTCATTTCCACAATCCACCAGAGCCTTTTCCACGACATCGCCATTTGGCACCAAAGGAAACGAAACCATGCCACTGTTGTCATCTTCGTCTGGGTCACTATCATTTTCCAGATCCTTTTTTACTTCTGCAGAACTTTTTAGACTATTTATTAACCAAGTTAACGAGTCTTTGTAATAGCCGCCATCTTTCCTCAAAATACAATTCGTTAAGCTTGAAACCTGTGCTTTTGATTTTGCTGATAGATCTCCATTTGGAAGAGCTTGCTCTACAAACTCGTGCTTTGATTTACTTCTGAAATTTCCAGATTTGGGTTTCTTTTTGGCTGATCCTTGTTTCACTAATTGCTCTTCAATGTCAAAATCGTCCTGTTCAAGTAAATCGTTAGCTTCCAAGAAGTTTAATCCTTTTCCTTTCTTCTTGCTACCTACACCTGACGCCTTATAATCCAGATTGAGATCCTTCGTTTTTTCGATGACTTCCTTTCTCGAAGCTTCAAATGTTTTGTGCTCCAAAATCAATTTCAGTTTTCTATATTTTCCGTAGAGCTCTTGCAATTCCATAATTTCTTCTTCGTCCCAAATCTTGGCTTGTTTGCCAGACTTTCTAGGACCAGTTGCTCCAGATCCGGAAGATTTTTGCGTTCTCAACTCTGCAATACTTTCGACCAGCTTCAAATCAACTAGTTTATTTGCTATCTGTTTTCTCGACTTAGGCGTCGAGAGCTTGTCCAAAATTTCGCGCAGTAAATCGGGAGAACCTTTATGAGTTTCAAACAAGGTTTTCAGTTCTTCGATTACAGTTTCGGGCCAAACATCCGGCTTAATTATTTCATTCTTGCTTTGAGCCAACCCCATCGAAAGTAGCTTCTGAATTATTCGAACTTTCGGCTTCTTGTGAACCATTGCACTGTAAATTTCCGATAACGGATCCTCACTTTCGCAAAACTGTTCCCACAAAAATCTAAGTTCAGTTTCATGCTCTGGTCGCCATACGCCTAAATTTTCACGTCCTGATACCATTCGCAAATCATTCAGATCTTCGACAAGTTCTAAAGATTTGAGCTGATTTGCCACTACTTTCGGTTTGTTTAGCTCACGAGAGAAATTAGCCATAATGTATTCAACAACGCCACCTTGTGCTTCGTTTTGTTCGCTTTCTTGGTACTCTTTAAACAAGCGTCTCAGCTCTTCGTTATTTTCTTCTGTGAAGACCATTCGGAAATTATCGCTTCGACCATGATTAACGTAAGTACCGTACCCATCAATAATTTCACAAGCTACTGACGTATCTTTCCAGAAAATAAGTTCCATATAAACGTTTTTATTATTTTGAGCAGCGCGTACAAACTGCTTGATCAAATATTTCCCAAACGTTACTAACTCTTTCATTACTGGATCGAGAGCCAGTTTGTGCTTTAGCGTTCGTATTGAGGCTTCTCTCAAGATGTCGCGTAAAGTGGTAAATAACGATGCTTGGAACAATAACCCTGGCATACTTAAATCACATGCTATTCTGTGCAACATTTTCAGCACGCTTTTATTAGTCTGAGAAAAATTCGTTCTAAAAAACTGCAATAAATAAGAGTAACATCGGACAACGTCGTGTTTTGCATACTGTTGCAAATGCGAGTTGAAATCAAAATAGGCTTCATTAGCGTCTAATTTTCGCATTTCATCATCTTCAGAACTGGTATCCGATAAAAGGCCGCCGTCTAAGAGTTCTTCATGAAGCGCTTCGTTGTTATCAACACGTGTATTCTCATCTTCACCTTCTGAAACACCGTCCAACTCAGTTAGCTTCTTCACATTATCCTCAAAGTCAGGGATTCTTGACTCGTCTTCAAAATCTTTAAATTGACCCAGACTGCTTTTGAAGGAAGAAATGTCGATCTTGTCCGCAAAATGAATTGACCTCAAAATTTCAAATTCATCTTCCATTGAGGCATCGACAGCTCCAAAAATGTCACCTTCGACCCAAACTTTCCTGCACTCCCTCAAAAGCTCAATTATTTTACCAGCGGTGACAGTTTGAATACATTCCGTTTCTGGTTTCTCTGAATCGTCAGAAGACTCAACTTTATCAACGCTCTGGAGCGATCTTTGGATCCTAGCAACCGCTATTTGCTTTTGGTCATCTAACGAAATATCGCTCAGAGGGTCAAACGGAATCATAGTTTGCTCAGCTGGTGTAATTCTACCCTGAAAAATTCCACATAAACTAGGGGCAATATTGTCCCAAAGACTTTCTTTCTTTTCCAATTCGGCTTGTCGTTTACGTTCTTTGGCTTCTTCGTTCGAAACTACATTTTTCCCACTTTTCGCTCCTGATTTTGTTGGTAGGGCATTCCGTTGATCAGGTTTCTTTTTCTTCTTTTTGCCTCCCTTTTTCTTTACAATTAGTTTTTTCTTCGACGTAAAATCTTCTAACATTTTGAGAAACACGTGATTCGTTTCAACTAAATCTTTCAAATAACTTTTACTCATTTTGGTTTGGTCGAACCTTTGCATGAAGCTGATGAAGAGATCACGATATTCACTGTTGTAGAATAAATTCCGCTTCAAAATATCGGCAGATCTAACTATTTCCTTTTCCTTGTGGTTTCCCATTTTCTCGCACGATTTCAACAGCTCTCCAAAAGTTTTCAGAGCAAGGTGCATTCTTTCAGCCCATGAAATTGCAACAAACTTAGTTTTCTTTTCTTGCAACATCATTTCGTAATATTCTCCCATTTTTAGATGAATGAAGTTGAAAATCTGTGATGACAACACTTCTGAAATTAGTTCAGGCCTGAACTTATAACACCTGTTGAACTCCAGGAAAAATCCCATCGACCACAAAAAGTATGACTCATCATTGTACTGAATTTTTTCACGTCTGATTGCATCGCTAGCCGCGTGCATTAAATTGTTAAACGCATGCTCTAATAATTCGTTCACGAACTCTTTCAGAAACTGCCGAATGACCTTTGTCGACCTTCGTGGAACCCCGCGGTCACCAACTGGCAGTAACCTTTTGGGTTTCCGCTTGCCAGTTTTCAAGTCATCAAAAGAGATATAATTTGCTTTCGTTTGTGATCCGTGAAATATCAACTTGTTACTAGGGTTCAAAGCTTTCAAATTTTGAACATAGTATGACCCGCCGAATCTTGAATGCCTCGTACTACTTACAGTTGCTCTACATTTTCTCTGCTCTTTTTCTTTCAACAAAAGAGCACACAATTCCTTCGCCTCAATTTCAGCTTCCTTTTGACTTTTCTGCCATTCGTTTAAGTCGGATATTTGAACAGACGGAGTAGATGCGAGAAGTTCGGGGCTTTGATCACGTAACATGTGAAATAATATTTCCAACACGTGCATGCACCATTTTGATTGGTCTTCATTAATAGCCAAATATTTGAGCACCGCTTCAACTCCTGTTTTCTTCATGGTCCAAATAACTTGATCATGCACAGAGGCATCGTCGTCAGTCCGGTTCTCATCATTCGGATTTGAGTCGATATGCAAAACATTTCGAAACAAAATCAAAATTCTTTCTATCAGTAACTGATTTTCTTCATCTTCAGAATCATCCGATTCCAAAATATGTTTTATTCGCATGCCGATGTTATAGATCAGTGTTTCATTCACAAATGCGGATTTATAGCTTCTGAGATATCGTTCCAACTCCATGTAGTAACTTCTGAACAAGGCTTCTGTAGGCATGTTTCCGAAACACAAAATCGCTGGACTGCTCAAATTTTGCATCAACCGAATAACGGCGTCAAATAAATCCGTATCATCTGGATACGTGCAGATGATGCTGATCAAATCATTCTCGAACACTTTTAGGAACCCCACTTTTCTTCGAACCTGTCGTGTATCATCCTCCCGTTTCAGAGTTCGAATTAGTTCTTTTACACTTAGTTCGCAATCTGGTTCTTTCGTGTAAACACCTTCCGCCTCGTCAAAAAAACCGAGAGAGGAGCAGCATGCATGGAGTCTGGCCTCTGCGAAATCCATGACCTTCACTCAAATTATTACGATATCATCAATCTGAAAAGACGCCAATTACTGAAAAATCCGTTAAATGAAATTAAAACTAGATATTTTCAATTCAAATAAAATTAGCATGAGAAGTCTTTTTAGAATGCTCAAGGAAACAAAAACAACTGAAATAAGAATATGAAATTCCATGAAAAAAATCAATATTTCCCATTTTCAAACTATCAACTGGAAGTTGTCGTAGAAGTGCTAGTTAAATCATCATTCATCAATTGCGAGGTTTCGTTTACTAATTCCTGCTCAGTCAATGTTTCATCCTCAACTCTAACATCTATCACAACTGTGTTTTCTTCGTTAACTTCACCGTCTAATTTCCTCTGTTTATCTTCTTGAAGTGTTTCCCCTACTTTTTCAGGCATGGCTTTAACTTCTTCGTGGGATCTACCAGCTAGTCTCAAGAAGTGTTCTTTCTCGCATGCTTTGACGTACGCTCTTACAGTATAGCGACCCTTCCAAGCACAGAATGCAAATGACTGCATCATACACTTGTTTTCATCTTCGTCTAACTTCGGTTCATCTTCGGGTGAAAACTTTATTATAATACACCCATTGCCAATCTTCGCTATTGCAGCTTGTGTTTTGTCGCTGAAGTTACGGAAAGAAACTGAATCTTGCACCAATACTTTGGTGACGTCGTCTAAATACATAAGCAGAACATCAAGATAAAGAATTCTGTTAGTGAGTCCTTATCGAGAAAAGAACCCGTTTGACAATTGGAGGATTCTCTCGTGCCCTCTCACTGACAACACCCACCACTCAATTGTGTTTAGACAACGGCAACGAGGGCCATTTTAAAAATTGAGAAGGCAAAGAGGGCACACCAAACCCCCCAAAAAACCTCAAAATCCTTTTATTGTGAAAATAGTTGGAAACTGAGACCCAGGAAGTAGATTAAAACAGATTAAGTAAACTGCAATTTAAATCGACTATCATCAAGGAAAACAAAATTACGAGCATCATTCATTGATTGATTTCAGCAATTGATTTTGATTAACCTCTGGATACATGCAGACACCGTTTCGTGACATGGTCCAGCATAAGAGCGAGACCGTCCTGTACAATCCTGTAGTTGATATCACTCTCCTCCGAGAGACGCTTCTCCAACACCAGTGCACCTGCATGGATCACCTTCAGTTTAGAGTTATCGTTGGCCGAAACTGAAACAGAAAAAAGCTGCATGATGACACATTTATTGCAATTTAGCCAACAATCACTTAGAAAAGCGTCCATGCGACTTCAAAGAAAGCGCAAAAATATCAAGAGCTACTGCCTTTTCTTGTCAGATAGCCTAATTTGCGCGCCATTTAAATTTTTGAGACATTTTACAGAAAACATAGCCAACAGACAGTTGGAGAAGAGCCAATGAACGTAAGAAAACAGAAACAGCGAACAGACAGTTGGATAAGAGTCAAGGAACGCAAGAAACAAAAGAAAAACTGACAAATTTTTTGAAAAACTCAACTTTCAAACGAAAAACAAAGATGCGTTTAAAGTTCTTTGAATTTCTACAAAATTTTATGATTCAACTTTTTTGATTAATATAACCCAAAATTGAGAAAACTAGATCAAGAGGTAACTTTTTATTCCGCTGAGAAATCTGAAAATTAACTTCAACATTCGAAACTAGAAGTCGATCAAGTTTATCGTGACCTTCACACTTTTGCTGTTCGATAGTGGAGTTTGGCTTCCTATTGAACAAAATAAAATGTACAGAACTTATAAAGAAATCATACATCAAACCGAAAAAAAAAGTTGAGCCTGAGCAAATTTTAAGACTTTCCCTAATAACAAAACTTCAAGAGCACGACCAATTAAGAGTCTTCACTACACTCATCGACTCTTAAAAACTCACTATACAACTGTTTGATTACGAGAAACTTTTAATCGTTGACACGCTTTCAATATGTGACGAAAATTCACCCAATTTAAGAAAACTGCACCAACGAGTTAAGTTTTACATTTAGTTTGAAGTTGAACAAATGAAACCCAGATTTCAAACAGAAGTTCAATCATGTTTTACGTTATTTTTTGCGCCATCTAATTTCTTAAATGACAGTGAAATTTATTTAACTTCAAATAAGTAAAAGAAATTGAAACTATCTCAAAAAGAAATCAAAAGCTAATCCGTTAAAATTTCAATTTGATAAGAAGAAACTATCTTCTGATAAATAAACGAAAAGCACTCGACGAAAAAAAAGTGAAGACAGTGCGTGCGTCTACTAGCGAAAAAATTTGGACGAACGTACTTTTTCAAGAAATAAGTAAGAGTATAGCCTCAGTTGATTCAATCCACAGCTATTACTATAAGAAAAATCATCGTAAGCCCAAATTACTGAAAACGGTATATTAGATAATGAACCAATAAATTCTCTTACCTAAGTCATAAACTTTATTTTGCTGAGATCGAATTACAATTATAAAATTTGATCTAATAGTTAACATATGGCTAAGAAGAGAAGGTTGTTCCACTTAATTAAAATCAAAATTGAAAATACTAAATCAAAACTGAAAGCTAGCATAAAGCTAAAAAATTATGAAAGTTTCAAAAACGCAAGCTGTTTCGACTGGCATGAAAATATAATATATATTTTCATGCTATATTTTCATATACAGGTAAAATTTTGAGTAAAGCCTCAATCGATTCCTTTGCCTCAATTTCAGTTTCCTTTAAATTTTTCTGCCATTCGTTTATGTCGGTTATTTGAACATACAGACGTTCGAGGCTTTGATCACATAACAAATACTATTTCCATGTGCATGCATTATTTTGTTTGGACTTCATTAATAGCAGAAGATTTTAGCACCGCTTCAGTTTCTGTTTTCTTTATGGTCCAAATAATTTATTCATGCTCCAAAGCATCCTCGTCAGTCCCGTTTTCATCATTCGGATTTGAGTCGATATACAAAACATTTCGACCAAAATTGAAACTTATTTCTATAAATTATTGATTTGTTCATTTGGAAAATCATCCGATTCGAAAATATGTTTTATTCGCATGCCGATTTATAGATCAGTGTTGCTTTCAGAAATATGGAAATGTAGCTTCAAAGATATATTTCCAATTTCATGTAGACTGGTCAAATTTTGCATCAACCGAATACCGGCGTCAAATAAATCCATATCATCTGGATACGTGCAGATGATGCTGATCAAATCATTCTTTTACGCTTTTTGAAATTCAAAAATTATATGCTTGTCTAGCTTTATGCTAGCTACCAACTTTGATACATTGCTTTCAATTTTGATTTGAATTAAGTGGAAAAACCCTTCTTCCTAGCCATGAATTAATTATGAGATCAAATTTTGTATTGAATATATTTTGATCACAGCAAAACGAAAGCTTTTGCCTTGGTATGGGAATTTTTTGGTTCATCATTTACCTTTGCGTTTTCAGTATTTTGCGCTTTCAATAATTTTTCTTCCAAGTATTAGCTGTGGATAGAATCAACTTAGGCTATACTCATAGTTATTTCCTGAAAAATTATGTGCGTTGATTTTTTTGCTAGTCGACACACTAACGAACAAAATTTTTCATGAAAGAACTATGAATAGATCTTAAGTTGATTCTATGCACAACTGTTTTTTACAGAAAAATTATTCAAAACGCAAGTTTAAGTAATTCACAACACAAAAATGCCATACCACGTCAAAAACTTCAATTTTTGTTCTGGTCGAAATACATTTTATTTTATACAAAACTTGACATCCTAAGTATTCTATGGCTAGGAAGAAGGGTTAATCCACTAAATTGAAATCAAAATTGAAATGAAAGCTAGCATTAAGCTAAACAAGCTCAAAATTTTTAAAATCAGTGCAAAAACTAATGAAAACTAGATTGTGATATAATAACTTTGAGTAGAAGCTATATTGATTCAGGTAACAGCTGCTAATTTCATTGAAATTATTCGAAACTTAACTTAAAGTAATTTACAACATTAACTGCACTCCCACGTTAATTTTTTGCTAGTCGACACGCTGTCTTTTTCTTATTTCCATCACGGCAATTATTCGTCAATTCTGGTGGTTTAATTTTTGGCTTCTTTTTGAATTAGTTTCAAACTTTTAAGTGTAAAAAATTTAATTCGAGCTTTGAAATGAGAGGACGATACACGGCAGCTTCGAAGAAAAATGAGAGTCCTTGAAGTGTTCGAAAATGATTTGATCAGCATCATTTGCACGTATCCTGTGATACGGATTTATGTGGCTCCGTATGATGCAAAATTTGAGCAGTCAAGCAATTTTTTGTTTCAAAAACATGCCTACAGAAGCTGTGTTCATAAGTTACTACACGGATTTGGAAAGATTCCAAAATTGCCAAGTGACAAAAAACGGCTACTTTTTGGCCAAAACCTTCCAAAAATTAATGAAACCGATTTCTTCCTAAAATGATTGTTCTATAATATCGGCAGAGCTCTAAAACATCCTGACCTAAGCAAAATGTTGACCTAACAAAAGTTAATAGATGGCTGAACTAACAACAGTTTTTCAAATGAACCGTTGTTTCTTCAATCGAACCCCGGCCACTAATTTCAAAGTTTTCTTACAATTGTCGATTTCTGAAAAACAGGAATTTCAAACTGAACGGATTGCTTTTAGGTATTTGACAAATAAGCCATCAAATTTATGCTACTTGATATACAAAGATGTTTTCAAGCTTTTATGCTAGTCAAGTTTTATTGCAGTGAAACGGGCGCCAAGTTACGAGGGGGACTAACTTAACAGACTTTAATGAAAAATTCACACTTCCTAACTGCAAGCTCTCCTCATGCCTTGAAATTAAAAGTGTCAAAGACAGTAGACAAACTTATAAACCAGAACAAGACAGAAAGCAAGAAAAGCGGATGCTGTTTAAGTAGGTAGAACAGATGACTCCGACAATAAGCACTAATACCACAAAACTTAAAAACATCAATGACCCCAAAAAAACGGTAACATTTTTCAGCTTTCTCATTCAGAAGAAAAGCATACATTACCTTTAAATTTTTGGAATTTCATGAATATTTGATCAAAGTAGGATTATATCAAATGACCACTAGATTTATCAAAGATTTATTAAAGCTTGACAACGAACTATGAATATCTTTCACTAGCTTGAAATTGATCATATTTTTTGTTCAGAACATTGAAAATGAGGAGCTTTGTATTCTATTTTTTGTTTTTAACGCAAAAACATTAACCACAAATAATCATCGAATGGATCAAGTCATATATCAAATTGAAGCTCTTTCAGCCGTGTTTCGAACAATATTAGAAAATTTCCGAAAACATTGTCCTGTTGTCGAATAAACTGATTGGAAACTTTGCTTAATTTCGAGTTCGTAACGCGATCGATTAACGTTCGTTATATAATTGGTCCTTTAGGATAAAAAATTTGGTTTAATTTTTTTTTTCATTTTATTCATTTTTTGAATACAACTGTTGTCGATTATGCCAAATTCACTAAATTTTTACCCGTTTGTATCGTTCTCTCATCAAACACTAAATTGTCACTTAATTGAAGACAAAACCTTTTGAGTAGTTTTTAAGAATGTGGTCGGAACATTCTGTGCTACTTGCACAGCAGCCGGCTATCCTCGTTTTGTTTCGAAATTCGTCATAAAGTATTTCAACCATAGACGAGATATTTATGCAAAATTGTGGCTGAAAATTTTTTTGACTAACCGACTAAATAACTCGTTTTCGAGTTTCAATGAGTTCAAGCATGTACGCCGAGCCAAAACGTAGCTTCGCAAACACTAGGGACAAAAAGCAGCTCTAGAAAGTGCAATAAGAAAAAGTACAAACAAGCCCAGAAATAGAAAAAAATTCGGCTACGTCTGAAATTCGAACCTGCGAACTAGAGATTATGAGTCTCACAAAACAACCACTCAGCCACGGAAGCTTAATAGGCACTAAAAACTAGCTAAAATAAAATCAGAGAACAGATGCTCTGTAATTTCCAATGCTACGGTGAAATTTCAAAAAGTAAACACTTCTAGTGAACACTTTTATTTGCCAGTTAGGTTAGAAAAAAAGAACTTTCGTAATAATACACTGAGCAGATCGTTAGTGTAATTACAGGGGCGACAATGAGCTTTTCACTACTTGCGACTCAGTTATTATCCAAACTAACCAAAATATAAAAACCTATTAAATTTTATTTCCTTTCAAAAACCACGTAAAATGCAATTCTAATTTCGATTAGTTCATGAGAAAAAATTTGAAAAAAACATAGAAATTTATTGGATATTATAATAACATAGCCAATAGACACACAATTAGAAGTGAAGAACATGTAACGGGAAAAATAAACTCAACTTGGACTTTTCTGAAACAAATAGCTTTTTTCGGTTTATTTGAAGAATTAATAAGGCATCAACTGTGTTAAATTATTACAAATCGAATGTTAACGCAAATGCTATAAAAAGCCGTAAAGATGCCCAAAAATGGGCACCAATATTTGCGGATTTGTTTGGAAAAAAAGGATAGTCGTATTAATCCACAACGCTCGTTAAAGCGTGCTAGTTTAAGTATTAGTCGTCTTAGAGTCGGTTGCTGCTTAATTAAAGGTAACAACTTTTTTCAAAAGAAACTGGGTGTAGCAAATTACAAAGGTAGGCTTCCACACAGAGGCGAAGCTGCGCTTTGCAAACACTTGCGAGAACAAGACCAAAAGGCAGCTCTATCAAGTGGAATAAGAAATAGTATAAATAAGCCTCGAGTAATTAAAAACTCGGCTACGTGTAGGATTCGAATCTGCGACCTTGCAACTTTGAGTCTCACACACTGGCCACTAAGCCACGGATGCCTAAACTCCCCGCAAACTAGCCACTAAAATCCAAGCTACATATGCTAATAAATTGCCAATTCGATACCGCAAATACATGCAGCATAAGTCATGAGTAGCACCAAATACAAAAAGACACAATTTTGCATGTAATAAATCGCAAAGCATGTATAAATTATGCCTTTCAAAACATTGCAAGATATATTGAGTTACAAAATTTTTGAAATCGAGTTTTTATTATTGTTAAATTGTTTGAAACAATTAGCTATTTTCGGTTCATTTGATGAATTAAAAATTCATCAACTGGTTAAAACTTATTACTATTCGAATGTCAAAAACATGCTATCGATAAGCTGTAAAAGTGCCCCAAAAAATGGCACCAATATTTGCGACTTAGGACTTCGCAAGTGTAAACGTAATATCACGCTTGACCTCATGCGATCTTTCCTTCGGGTAGCTAAAATTCTGCTGAAAAAAAACAATCTCCGCCTTAGTCCTTTCCCACATCGTTAAGTGGTGGTAACTTACTGATTCTTCGGACAATGTCGGTGGTGTAAGATACCTTCCTTCCTCCTTCAGTGTCCTTCCTTTTCAGTAGATTCTGGAAGGGAAATGAGTCACTCACACCAAAGTCACTCTTCAGTGAGGCTACGCAGACATCACTCTCTATGTCACTCATATACACGAAGGGATCCTCCTTAAACCCTAAACAATTTCTCAGTAATCATGACAAATGAGTAAAAATTGCTACAGAAAATGTACAATGGCGCAAAGTTTAAAGTCATGAGGTTGCAGGATTATATTAATACGTCCTTTAACAAAAAATCTTTCTCCCACAACGGGGATCGAATACCGGATCTAAATTTTAGAGGCGATCATAAAGGCTATTTACTATGCAAAAAAGGTATGCAATATTTAAAAAACCTTAATGAAAAGAACAATATGTAGTCATTGCCGTAGTGTGAAAACGCATAGAGAGCTTTGCAGGAACCTACTATCGCCGACATGACCTTTTTTTCTATTTAATGAGTCAAGCATGGTTCTGTGAATTGATTAGCTTTTGTTATTATCTTGAAGTACTAAGATGTATGCTTAGCCACAGTCAACAGGATCATTCACTCGATACAAAAAAACAAGAACGTAGCAACTAATGAAAACATTTAGCTGAATGTCATCTCAATTACTTGTGATTAACATTTAGAAAAAACCCGGACCACATCTCCTCCGATGGCAAAAAGTAGATTCAGTTGACATGCTAATAGATCACGTGCTTAATTTCTGACCATAACCAAATAAGGTAAACTTTATTATACCTTATCCATATTCGAGCAAACACTAACCCTTGAATCTTGCTTGCTTCGCAGGAGGCGGTGCGGAGTTCTCAAATGACAGTGAGTCTGCACTGAATGATTCCAAATTGTCTTCCTCTACCTTTTCTTCTTTGATGCCATTAGATTCCTGTCCACTTTCATCAAGCTCGTATATTTTATTGGCTGCTGCCTTCCAATCTTCTCTAAATCACGTCAAAAAGTATAAACTTATGTCGCCTTAATTCGAATATGAAAAAGACAAATCCAAAAAGCAAAGGATGTTTTCTCTTTCACGTCGTTTAATGGAGTTTCATCTCTTTGATTTTGACATGGTTGCAGCAGATTTTGGCATGACTTTTTCAATTTCAACCAGACAGTCTTTCATTTTCACTAAAAACCAGTTCGCAAAAAAATCGTTCCAATGATTAGAAATTCAACATACTGTAGTCTCTTCCGCTTTGAAAAATTGACCAACTTCTCAATCACAGCCACAAAGAAACCGCCCGAATTCTGCTTGTACGGCAACACCCTCACGCATCTTTCCAAACTGAACTCATCTGCAACTTCTGGCGTTGATGGAAACAGAGTCGGCTGCAACTTTAAATTATCTGGCAACTCACTTTTCCTGTCTTTATATTGGGCAAACGACGCAAACGAAGTCGTTTCATTCGAGTAAACAGACCATGTTTTGATTCCTTTGTCTCTGATGAGACCTGGCAGTTCATGCGATACATCGACCAGCCGAATGACATCTGAGCCGAAGAAGTTAAGAGCTGAGTTTATAACGGCCTCATTTTCTACAGGGTTGAATGAGCATGTTGAGTACACGAGACGTCCACCCGCTAAAAAATCCTAATACTGAACCACTGAAGCTAGAAGAGTACATACACGGATACACCCCAAATCCAGGGTCCTATGTGTTAAGATTGGTTACAGGTTGTCAGTGCGGTGTTCTCTAGAAAAAAAAATAATTTAAAATTAATTCTATCGTGAATTCGTCATTCTAATTGGACAAAAAAAAACATTTTTCCCTGTTCAGTTTTTACAATTGGCAGTAATTCTCTTCAGCTCTACCTCAGTTCTCACCTAAAAAAATTCAGTCATTTTTTCTATCTCAGCACTTTTCTCATCACTACTTTTCAACAAAATTTCATCTAGTTCTGTTTAAATTTACGCTCTTGAAAAAATCAAGTTAACCTCATTTTCAGCAAAACTTCACCTGAAAATATTTCTTAAAATTACACTAAAAATGGCCCGATTCAACCTGAAGAGTTTCATGCAACAAATGTCTGGGGACCCGAAAGAATTGATTGAGGCCTGGATTACAGCCGGTTGATTGTCGACGAAATTGAGGATGAATTGATGGCAGAAGCAGATGACGGAGAGACAACGACGCCCGACAACGAGATGGAGGTGGTTGAAAGTTGCTCGGCAGAGCAACTAGAGACGCTGTTGTGCGGAATGACGGAAGGGTCGAAGAAGAAGTGTCGGCTGTATGCCTAAGAAGTGGACATACACCGTGAACTTGCGGTCACGGAGCCTTCAGCGGTATATATATGTTTTCTTTTCAGTTGCCTCTGACACCTCGTTTTTTTTCTCAATCAATTTTTACTTGGTTTTAGCTAACAAAGCTGCAGAAAGGACTGGAGCTCTGTTCGAATGGGTTCGGAGGTGAGGAGGAAAAAGAGGAGCCTGAGCTTGTTCCGTCAACTGCGGAAGATTTAAAAGACCTCAACGTGAATCACTTGAAGGAATGTATATGTTTTCAATACGCGATCGGTTTCAATCAGACGACGAGCTGCAAAAAGTTTTGAAGAAAATCAAAATTACTTGCGCCAGAACACGAAGGAGTCAACTGATTCGCCTCTATCGATTGGTTGAGAAGTTTCCTCTGCTTAAAAAATCAGATACTGGCTGCAAGCCCTCATAGATACTCAACAAGCTGTCAGTCATCAAAGCAGTTTGCGAAACCAACCCAGAGTTGTGGGCGGACGGTACCACTTTAGTCGATAGCAGCAGTGATGAGGAGAGCAGCAGTAGCAAAGATGACGTTCTATAAATGTTTTCGATTTTCATTGTTTGTCTATTAGTTTTAAATTTTTCCGTATGCGCATACGTTTGTTGTTGCAGGCTCTACTGACTGATGTTGCAAAAGGAAAAATATGTTGTTCAAGGATCGCAGGTTTCTCTTCCTCCTCCTCACCCTGCTGCTCATCTTTCTTTGCCTCTTTGACAAATTGTGGCGGTTCTTTTTGAGGTTGAAGGCGTTTTCCTTCCCTTGAGTCCTGAAGGCTATTTTAATGTTGTTGTTGTTGTGGAAGATAATTTGCGGGGATGAGGACAAATTTTTCGAGCTGCCGGGTTGTCATTTATGATTAACAGCAGGGGAAGGAAGAGGAAGAGGAGGAGGCAAGTATAGCAACCTTTCCGATTCTAATCTTAGAGCTGCGAGCATTTGTCTGGACAGGGGTCTAGTGGAATTGTGTGACCCGGATTCCTAATTAAATTTGACGAGTTGAGGTTATTAAAAAAACTCATCAAGGTTCCTGCGACCGACTGTTTCTGCAGCTCTAGGGGTAAAAAAAAAGAGCGGATTTACTTTCTCGACGATAGAGTGCATTTACTTTGACGACAATGAAGACGTTGATTTCTCAAGGAGATACATTCGTCAGTTATAAAAGTACAAAAACGCAAGGGGCAAGAGGGTGTGAGATCAATCAAAAAGTGACCTTAGTTCTCTTTCATGCATTCCAACGCGGGGACAGTTTGTTTAAGTATTGTAGTGTTTTTGTTGACTGTGACACCAAACTTTTCGTTGATTTTGACGTCCGGCTGGGGCTTATGTTGAAAAAGCCTTACATTGTAAAACTTCTTTACAAGAACAGTCAGAAATTACTAGAATTTTATTAGCAAAGTCTAGGAGGATTTTTAGTATGATTTGATCTATAACAAAAGAATTTGAGGCTTCGACACTGCTTTTTTGTTCGACACATACAAAAATAACGAGGGCGGGGCGGCTGTTTTGTTCATAAAAACTGGAGCTGGGAGTTCAAAGTCGGGAAAAATTGTTTGCCAGAAATAATAGATCTGAACCAAGTTTAAAAGCGGGTTGAAATATACCGTCAATTGGTTGAGTTAACATTGAGTAAATTAACTATGTTTTTCCAGATCCTGATGCAGCGCACACACACATGAAAATTCGATCATTTGTGGGGATTATTTTATTCATTTGTTTTGTTCAATTTACGCGCTGCCGTCTGAACATGAATGATGGCGATGATGAAACTGCAGCTGGGAGTAAACAACTCAAGTAAGTTAGTAGAAACTATTATAGAATAGGCAGTCTTTTCTTCACAATTGGGGATCTTAGGCACAGTTGCAAAACACACAAGGCAACGAGCATGAGCATACAGACAAAACTCACTTGAACCAAAAAAACAACGTCAGAGCCTTCTCTCCTAGAACACAAAAAATTCCACTTGGATTCCACTGCAGCTGAAGCCTCAGAGTCTGTTTGGTCTTCTTCAACACTACTACTTTCTGCTGCTAATTTTTGCTCTGGGCGAAGGCGGTGGTAGAAAAAACCTATAGTAGAAGATAAAATAGTTAAGTAAGTAGTGTTTTCCTCGCAAATATAAATTATATTGTGATTGCTGCTTGATCTACTTTGGGCCATCTTGAAAACACAAAAAGTCGAGAGATAAAACAACAAATCTTTGAGCGAAAAAGTGATTGACTATGAAGTAGGTTGTTGCGATCAACACCTTGCTGGTGCTGGTTTCTATTTGTGTAGCAACTAGTATTTAAATTGGCTGTTGCTGCTGCAATTTGGGAAGAGGAGGCTGCTGATCTCATTGTAGAAAAAAACTAAATGACCATTATTGTTACAATTAACAAAATGATAAAAAGTTTTATCATTCATAAAAACAGACAGTCCTTAGTAAGAGTAGTTGTAATAGTTTAAAGTATGTATTTTTTCTTCGTTACTTTTTTCCCGCTCCCTACTCACTCACTCTCACTCACTTCTTCTTCTCTTCCTCGCCATCGTCACTATCATAGACATTTGTCGCTCAAAAGATATAGGCCGAGTAATTACTTCTTATTCACCTTCCTTTCTTCTGTCGCTTCCACTGCTTCTGCTATCAATAACCCGAGCATACCCACAATCCAAGCACCCATATACATCACTCAAAACCCGGCAAATGGGTTCCCCTGCGGACGGCAGGCGATCGGGGGCGGGGCGGTCGGGCTTGGGGATGGGCGGTTGTCGAGATGTTCTACATAATCAAGCAAGTAATCAGTCAGTCAGGACCTGAAAAGCAGCAAAAGAGGGTAAACATCAACAATAACAGTTGATAAAAAATATATTATGGTCTTGCTTTAAGTTTGGTGGGTTTGGTGGTTGATCTTGGATGCAATTTGGGAAGAGGAGGCTGCTGATCTACTTTTAGAAAAAAAACTAAATGACCATTATTGTTACAATTAATAAAATGATAAAAACATTTATCATTCATAAAAACAGACAGTCCTTAGTAAGAGTAGTTGTAATAGTTTAAAGTATTTTTTCTTCGTGACTTTTTCCCCTCTCCCTACTCACTCACTCTCGCTCACTCCTTCTTCTCTTCCTCGACGACAGGCTTCTTTTTGTCTTTCTTCTCTTAGTCTTGGTCTTTCTTCTTGTTGTTGTTCTTGTTCGCTCGCTTGGCCCTCTTGTTGCAGCAGCTGGATAATGTCGTCGCCGTCGTCAACACTAATATTTTCCTTCGCCGCCATCGTCTCTATCATAGACATTTGTCGCTCATAAGATATAGGATGAGTAATTATTTCTTCTTATTCACCTTCCTTTCTTCTGTCGCTTCCACTGCTACTGCTATCACTAACACGAGCATACCCACAATCCAAGCACCCATATACATCACCCAAAACCCGGCAAATGGGTTCCTCTGCGGCGGCGTGGCAATCGTGGGCAGGGCGTTCGGTTGTCGACATGTTCTCCATAATCAAGCAAGGAATCAGTCAGTCAGGACCTGAAAAGCATCAAAAGAGGGTAAACATCAACAATAACATTTTGATAAAAAATTATATAATTTTCTTGCTTTAAGTTTGAAGTTTGGTGGGTTTGGTGGTTGATCTTGGATCATTAGCACGCACACAAACACACACACACGCACACAAAGACTGGCCGCCTGACTTGAGGTGAAAATCAAAAGTTGAAAAAAAATTGATTAATTCTACCAGGCAACAACTATCTATTCAGTACGAAGAAATGAGCAAAATGAAACAACGAACTACGACACCAGAAAAAAAATTTTTTAAATTGGGTCACAAATTGTGTTAGAGAATCTCTACATTTTCATCATCAAACGAGGTTCGCATATCCATCTGATGCTGATGAGTCTACTGGTAGTTCATCGTGCTCACAACTGCATTTACCGCCGATACAGAAGTTGCACGTAAACATTTCGCTAATCAGCGGAAGGCAAACATTGATGTTGAGCTCGTTTGTTGAAACAGCATCAGTAGCACTAGCAAAATACCTCTTCGGTCTTTTGCTAGTGCTACTGAAAACTCTTGGGTCCCGCAACGAAACATTGTCTTCTGTTGGGTTTTCTAATTATTGTTGCTGCTGTTGTTGTATATGAAAACTTCCTAGTAGGGACATATTGTGTGTCAATTGCTACTGCTGCTGTGATTGATGCATTCCATTGCTATTTTTTCTGTGCTAAGAAAATTTTTACTAGAATAACAATGTTTCGAATATTGTTTTGACTAAAAGTCGGCGCAAATCAGAAGCATCCAATCTCAAAAGCCATTTACAATTTTTCCCACTACTGTCAAAATTTAACATGTACTCGCTGCTATCGTTTAACCGCTCGTCCTCAACGCATACAGAAAAAATCCAGAGTTGGACAGCAGTTTCCATACATCAGGCTGTCAACAGCATTTCGTGATCACATTCAAAAAAAAAGTTGGGTTGAAAGCCGGATAAGAGCCATTGATTAAAAAAAACATAGCAATGAATCAACAATCACAGATGACTTTCAAAATGAGAACAGTTTTGAATTGAATGATGCATTGCTGATCTTCTCAGCGTACGATTACTATAAAAAAATAGCCGGTCTCACATGACGGTTTTATTACTAGATATTTGGACGGATAGATGACTTACTCTTACAAACACAAACAATAGAAAAGTAGAGGCTAAAAATCAACTGAAAAAATTACACGAATGGTCCCAGACTGTCTTAGATCTCAAAAAAGGAGACCGTCTCATGAAATATTTACAATTGTCTTCACTTGTGAGCCACGCTGTTTTAAAGGAGCGACAAAAGAAGTCCCCATACGCTACTAGACTTTTATACGGAGCGAAGGCGGCATATATCGAGAAGAGACAGAAAACACTTTTCTGTAAGACCCTGTAGTAAGCTGCTGGCGGCGAAACATCTCCTTCTTTCTTGTACATAAAGCTGTCCTGTTTCTCGGTTTTTGGGATCGAAGAACTCGCGTACCGTTTTTGAAACCTTTTCCAAATCCCAGTTGACGCTCTTGGGTGTAACATGCTGAGCAACAGGCCCCCATGCTTCTTCAAATGCCATTGGAATATGTATTAAAAATGCAGATGATTGAATTCAGTTTGATTGCGATCCAAGCATTCGGGACCACTCATAATAAGAGACATTTCCCATAGAAGCGATTGCCCATCTGACCTTCGCAATCATCTGTAATACAATGAGACTGATTGTCGATTTTTGTTACATTTATCCTTACTATTGGCACCAACATCAATTGTTTTTCGTTGCTTTTGATGATAGGAGGAAGACGAACTGTAAGGGATATTTCATCGCGAGGAGATACTTTCTAAAAAGTTTGTTGATGTTGTTGTTTTGGATCACAGGAGGCAAATGACAAATTAAGACGGCGCTCGTTTGCAAATATGTTTGAAGGAAAAGTTTGCTGCTTGTTGTTGTTTCCTCTTCTTCGACATGATCATCAACAAAATTTCCGACAGCTGTTTTAATATCCTCCTCCTCCTCGTCGACTGATGCTTCTACATCAGTAGACTTTGTTCGGAAACTTTGCTTACAACAAAAATGAACCCAGTCCAAACACAGCAACAAAGTGCTATCGATTCAATCAGGAGTATGATTGTTAAAATTATCTTTTTCAAACCAGCAAAATTCATCTTGTTCATATGAAATCTCGCGAAAATATTGGTTCATATGAAGATTAGCTTCTCCACAGCAAAACCACGTGACTTTATCATAACAACAGCCTTGCTTATAATTTTCAATGCAATGTTGCTGAGCAAATGGAACGCATTCATGATTCTTTTGTGCATTAACTTCCAAAAAGATATTGTAAACTGAAACAATTAACGTGAGCAGTATCCTTATGGAATAGATCTCCCCGATTCTAGACAAAAACTCGTTTATTGTTTGTTACCTTTTCGCAAAGTTGGTTTCGCAACCTGCATGTGCGAATAAAACGTCGAATGGACAAATGGAGCTCTCAGCTCCTGAACTTCTTGTTTCACCCAGGCTCGAAACTTTTCGCAATCAGTTCTTTTCTCTACCGCTCGATTTAGAGTTAGTGCTTTGACTTTTATTTAAATAAAATCAGTTATGCTTTGAGTATTGAAGCCAATCAAACAATAAAAATTAGGTACACTATAGAATTTGAAAATCTCAATAATTTCCGGAATTTCGTCTGTCATGCCCCCCAAATTGTTTCCTGATGGGATATCTCTGTTCTGTGTCCTTGTCGGCGACTCTGTTTCATCGATGTACATAATGCTGTCTGTATCATAAAACAGTATAATTGTCGTCTTTTTCACTCGCTGCATGTACCTGTAGAGGACAGTGCGTGCATGAGCCGTTGTAATCCAGCCAGCACAACATTGGATTTTCGGGCAGAATATGCAGCATCATCAATATCTTTATATTGGAGATACATCAAGTAATTTCCCACAAGGGTTGCATCTAACACTCTCGTGGTGTTAGATGTGAGATATCCAATAACATCAGTCTAATTATTGATATATCGAGTATTTGACAAGCTTTATCGCATTCCAAGATATCCCCATGTGGAATTCAAGAGAATTTTCGAAATAAAACGGAGACCTTAAATAAATCTGTCGGCAGCAGATTCTTCGACGCAGCTTCTTCAAAGAAGGAAGAAAAGCTTCGAATTATACTTGGACTTATAAAGGGAGGACAGGTATCATAAGAATTTGGGGCGGCAAGACAAGACATTTAATGAGTCCAAACCAATCGTCTTTTAGGATTCTTTCTTCAGCTAAACTTCTCGGTTGACAGTAAATGGAGCCGAGGATTTTCGGTATGACTTTTCTATTGAACGTCTTCAGATCATGTTCAACTTCAGTCGTCGTCGTCATTTTCCCTTCTACCTCAACGAAAACATGTGCAATTAAAATCTCTGATGGATGACCAACGGGGTAGAGACAGTTTGCGGTAACGTAGGGATAAAGAGAACAAATGTCAACGTAACCAAAGTTTTGATTTTTATCTTGTTTTGTCCAATGAAGGTTAAAAATTTCAGTCCTACCGCCCAAAAAGCATCTCGTGCACTTAATGGTAAGTAGTAGGCGCTTTTAGATGCAATCGATTACAGCATTCTAGAAAAGGAAAGCGCTGCGCTGTTGTCGCTATTGTTATGGAAATCTGTTAATAATGTATGATCGTCACACTCGCAAATGTGCTCACATTCCTCGACGATGAACTCGTATCCGTCTGTTGTTTTGTACACGGTTTTCTCATTGATCTGCTTCTGTAGAAAACTAACGATCTTTTCTAAGAAGTTAGCCACAATTCTTCCATATTAGTTTTGCCTGATTTGTAAAAAAAAAACAATTTTGTAATTACCTATTTTGGCTTTCTCGCTTTCCTGACTTTCAATCCAGGTCAATTGCAGCGGAATTGACCTTTTCAAAGTTCCGTTTACTGCTGCATCTGCATGCAATTATATTTACATTGTGAAGCAGGAAAATATGAAGCATCCGGAGATCGATAACCATTGATCGGTTAAAAACCAATTGCGGTTAAAAACAATCTTTGGAATACATTGTTTTGTTCATATAACCATTCAAAAATAAGTAAAAAATCGAATCCGCTTCCAAAGTGTGCATTGAGTCATTTGCACTTTGTTACCTGTTCCAGATCACAAAAAAAGTATGAACAAAATTGTGATACGCAATCATAACCCTTAAACATAAGTTCTTGATCACCACTCAGTGTTTTTGCGCATAACAAAACAGCCTTATGATTAATCTTCTGCAGGCAACTTTGATCCGTTTCTATATCAAAAACCCAGATTGCAGTGTCTTGTACAGCTGGCTCAGCATCTCGATCAATGTCCGGTAACGGGCTGCTTTCCTCGTCCGTTTTTTTTTTGTCTTTTTCAGTGAATCTTGATGTTCTTTACTTTCATTGTCGAAGTCGGTTTTTGGGCGTTTCCTCCTTATCGGTGGTTAAATGAAGCACTGATGCAAATGACTCTTCCCATTGTCAAAGTACTGGGAGCAAACGACGCATCGTGTTTTTGAACAATCATGCGAAGACATTGACTGCTTTGCTACACAGGCAGAACACGTGGGGCACTGTCTATAACTTGCGCAAGATGAGGTGTGAGCGTCCTTACAAAGTTCTATTATTACATCCAGCTTGTCTACACAATACATAAAAGCCCTGCGGGTCTACATAAAAGTCCTGAGGGTTATAAGAGGACCCCATGTTCTTGCAGTTGAAGGCAAACGCGTCAGTCAATCAAAATTTGTGCGTGTGTGTCAGTGTGAATACATCCAGAGTCCTGAAAAACTACGAAAAAAGTTGATGCGGTTTTGAAAAATGCTCCCATTGAGATGTAAAAATGATGTGTCTGAACAAAGTACTCTGGCTCGGATGGTTCAGTGGAGGCGACGATCCTTCAGACGATGACTTTACTCACATGGCGCAGGGATCGAACCAGATTATCTTCGCTTTTAGTTTTTTACAAGGGTTGGGTCAGCTGCGTAGAGCACTACTTGTTCTCGACCTTTGTTTACTTTTTGAAAACTTGAGTTTTTAAAGAAAGATTTTGTCAGTTGTTGGTAATTATCATGTTTGATTCGATGCTTCGGGTCTTGGAATATCTCTAGCCACAAAAAAGTGTCGAATCTAAAATCTAATAATCAAATAGTTAGTTGGGATGGTTGGTAATAGAAAATCAATTTGTATCATTCAAATGGTCGTTTCTTATCTAACTAATTAGTTTAAGAGTAAAAACACACTACATTGCATTGAACAAAAAGGAACACCAACTGTTGTTTTATTTGAGAGTTTGTTCGTCATTTTTGACCGTCGACTGATGAAATATATTTCATATGATACGAAACCGCTATCATTTTGTACGACGCAGAGGCAGTTCGGCGGTCGTTCGGCATCTCCAGTTCAGCCAGGGCGTCAAATACATAAGCCGTCAAAAGGGTCATTTTGAAGAGTCGAAACGTTTCTATATTCTTGCACACAAATTCCTGTTTTGCCAGCGCCAGTAGGCCTTTTCTGAGATCGTGCCTCTTCTGAGATCGTCCATCGGACGGTCAACTCCAGCTCTTGGTGAATTTTGGCACTGCGGTCATTTTAACCCTCTAAACAGCAGCGGAATATTAAGTATCGTTCGATTGATTGATCATTCAATGAGAAAGACAGTGCGTCAAAATGATCAATAAAAAAGATTAACACCTCAACATTCATGATTCTTTTGTCCATAAACTTCCAAACAGACATTGCTAACTGAAACAATTAGCGTTAGCAGTATCCTTATGGAATAGATATCCCCGATTCTAGACAAAAACACGTTTATTGCTTGTTACTTTTACGCAAAGTTGGTTTCGCAACCTGCATGAGCGAATAGAACGTCGAATGGACGCACATGGAGATCTCAGCTCCTGAACGTCTCGTTCCACCCAGGCTGAAAATTTTTCGCAATCAATTCTTTTCTCTACAGCTCAATTTAGAAATAGTGCTTTGACTTTTATTTAAATAAAACAAGTTATGCTTTGAAAATTGAAGCCACTCAAACAATAAAAATTATGTCCACCACTATAGAATTTGAAAATCTCAATATTTTCCGGAATTTCGTCTGTCATGCCCCCAAATTGTTTCCTAATGGGGTATCTCTGTTCTGTGTCATTGTGGGCGACTCTGTTTCATCAATGTACATAATGCTCTCTGTATCACAAAACGGTATATTTGTCGTCTTTTTCACTCGCTGCATGTACCTGTAGAGGACAGTGCGTGCATGAGCCGTTGTATATCCAGCCAGCACAACATTGGATTTTCGGGCAGAAGCTGCAGCATCATCAATATCTTTATATTATAGATACATCAAGTCACTTCCCACAAGGGTTGCATCTAACACTCTCGTGGTGTTAGATGTGGAATATCCAATAACATCAGTCTAATTATTGATATATTGAGTTTTTGGCAAGTTTTCTCGCATTCCAAGATATCCCCACATGGAATTCAAGAAAATTTTCGAAATAAAACGGAGACCTTAATTGTAACTAATTTAGTCAGGATCCATCTTGACGCCTTCATTGTGTTCAAAACGCTGCATAACTCTGTTTCATGAAGACACAATTTCCCCTGCTGGCAATCAATAGTTTTTGGCCATCTACCTGCTTCAGTTTTAATTTTCAAAAAAAAATCTTATTATATTCTTTGAAGAGGTGGCTGCTTCGTTTTTCACGGCTCAATGTCCACACCTCTACGACATCTTAATTCGGTAGCCGTTCAATAACGCTTATTTGAGTTCAACAGTTACAAAGCGAGATTATTGTTTCCATGTCTGCATTCATGTTGCAATAGGTTCTCGCAAAATGTTTTGGATTTTCTGTCGGCAGCAGATTCTTCGACGCAGCTTCTTCAAAGAAGGAAGAAAAGCTTCGAATCAAACTTGAAAGGGAGGACAGGTATCATAAGATTTTGAGGCGGCAAGAGAAGGCATTTAATGGTCCAAATCAATCGTCTTTTTGGATTCTATCTTCAGCTATCTTCTCGGTTGACAGTAAAAGGAGCCGAGGATTTTCGGCATAACTTTTCCATTGAACGTCTTGAGAGCATGTTCAACTTCAGACGTCGTCGTCACTTTCCCTTCTCCCTCAACGAACATAGGTGCAATTAAAACCTCTGATGGATGGCCAACGGGGTAGGTACAGTTTGCGGTAACGTAGGGATAAATAGAACAAATGTCAACCTAACCAAAGTGTTGATTTTTATATTGTTTTGTCCAAGGAAGGTAAAAACTTTCAGTCTTACCGCCCAAAAAGCATCTCGTGCACTTAATGCTGTGTAGTAGGCGCTTTTAGAAGCAATCAATTACAGCATTCTAGAAAAGGAAAGCGCTGCGCTGTTGTCGCTATTGTTATGTAAATCTGTTAATATTAAAAGATCGTCACACTCGCAAATGTGATCACATTCCTCAACGATGAACTCGTATCCGTCTGTTGTTTTGTACACGGTTTTCTCATTGATCTGCTTCTGAAGAAAATTAACGATCTTTATAAGAAGTTAGCCACAATTCTTCCATATTAGTTTTGCCTGATTTGTAAAAAAAAAAACAAATTTGTAGTTACCTTGGCTTTCTCGCTTTCCTGACTTTCAATCCAGGTCAATTGCAGCGGAATTGACCTTTTCAAAGTTCCGCTTACTGCTGCATCTGCATGCAATTATATTTACATTGTGAAGCAGGAAAATATGTAGCATCTCGAGATCGATAACCATTGATCGGTTTAAAGCCAATTGCATTCATAGGCATAAATAGCTGCCTGTAAATGTAATTGCATGCAGATGCAGCAGTACACGCAACTTTAAAAAGGGTCAATCCCAATGCAAATCGATTTGTTCAAGGTTCGAAACTGAATTACACCTTGACGTAACAACTCCACGTCTGATTGACAGGATTCTATCAATTCCTGGGAAAAACTGCACACTTGATTGGCCAGCTGAGAGCTGTATCGTGGTTTTTCGTGCCAATTGGAAAAATCTTCAATTTATTTTTTGATTCTCAAGCTTGCTATTCCAACAAAAAAACATTTGGGTGGAAACTGCCCGTCTTCAAAAGCGAATTGCTGACTAATGCTCGGAAAACCAGGATGATTTTGTAGGTCGTATTGATGGAAAACATTCGCTTCTATTGAAGATGTAGGCTGATTAAAAAGATCACAAACTTCAGAGTACCAGGAAGGCTGCAAACAGAAATTTTGTCCAAGATGGCAGTCTTTTGATTCATGAAAGACATTAATTTTCTATTGATGAAGTGCCGCTCTGCAGGTAAGATAGCGAGGAACGTAATCCATTGTCTCTGTCAGACCAAATGTTTTTCAGAATTTACGAAGGGCTATCGGAACGAATAGAAATGAGTCGATAAACCTCTTGTTTCCGACTTTCATATATAAAGGACTTTATTGCCTCTTGAAACAACCTTTGGATACATTGATTTGTTCATAAAACCATTCAAAAAAAAGTAAAAAATCGAATCCGCTTCCAAAGTGTGCATTGAGTCATTTGCACTTTGTTACCTGCTCCAGATCACAAAAAAGTATGAACAAAATTGTGATACGCAATCATAACCCTTAAACATAAGTACTTGATCACCAATCAGTGTTTTTGCGCATAACAAAACAACCTTGTGATTAATGTTCTGCAGGCAACTTTGATCCGTTTCTATATCAAAAACCCGGATTGCAGTGTCTTGTACAGCTTGCTCAGTATCTCGATCAATGTCCGGTAACGGGCTGCTTTTGTACAGCTTGCTCAGTATCTTGTACAGCTTGCTCAGTGTCTTGTACAGCTTGCTCAGTATCTCGATCAATGTCCGGTAACGGGCTGCTTTTTTGTCTTTTTCACTGAACCTTGATGTTCTTTACTTTCATTGTCGAAGTCGGCGTTTAGGCGTTTCCTTCTTATCGTTGGTTAAACGAAGCACTGATGCAAATAACTCTTCCCATTGTCGAAGTACTGGTAGCAAACGACGCATCGTGTTTTTGAACAATTATGCGAAGGCATTGACTGCTTTGCGACACAGGCAGAACACGTGGGGCATTGTCTTAAACTTGCGCAAGGTGAGGTGTGAGCATCCTTTTAAAGTTGAGTTTTCAACTTCATTCCACACGTTGCGCACGGAGCTATCCCTCCTACTTGATAAGAATCGAGGCGATCGCATCTATTTTTACACCCAGCTTGTCTACACAATACATTAAAGTCCTGAGGGTCTACATAAAAGTCCTGAGGGTTGTAAGAGGACGCCATGTTCTTGCAGTTGAAGGCAAACGCGTCAGTCAATCAAAAGTTGTGCGTGTGCGTTTGTGTGATTACATCCAGAGTCCTGAAAAACGACGAAAATTTTTTTGCGGTTTAAAAAAAAGCTCTCATTGAGATGTAAAAATGATGTGTCTGAACAAAGTACTGTGGCTCGGATGGTTCAGTGGAGGCGACGATCCTTCAGACGACGATTTTACTCACATCGCGCAGGGATCGAACTGGATTATCTTCGCTCTTTGTTTTTACAAGGGTTGGGTCAACTGCGTAGAGCACTACTAGTTCTCGACCTTTGTTTACTTTTTGAAAACTTGAGTTTTTAAAGGAAGATTTTGTCATTTGTTGGCTATTATCACGTTTGATTCGACGCTTCGGGTCTTGGAATACCTCAAGTCACAAAAAAAGTGTCGAATCTAAAATCTAATTAACAAATAGTTAGTTAGGATGGTTGGTAATAGGCAATCAATTTGTATCATTCGAATGGTCGTTTGTTATCTAACTAATTAGTTTAAGAATAATTAGTTTAAGAATAATGCATCTTCTGAGATCGTCCATCCGACGGTCAACTCCAGCTCTTGGTGAATTTTGGCTGCTGGCACGGCGTTCATTTCAACTCTAAAAAGCAGCCGAACATTAAGTATCGTTCGATTGATTGATCATTCAATGAGAAAGACAGTCCGTCAAAATGATAAATTAAAAAGATTAACACCTCAACATTAATGATTCTTTTGTGCATAAACTTCCAAAAAGACATTGTTAACTGAAACAATTAGCGTGAACAGTATCCTTAGGGAATAGATCTCCCCGATTCTAGACAAAAACAAGTTTATTGCTTGTTACCTTTTCGCAAAGTTGGTTTCGCAACCTGCATGTGCGAATAGAACGTCGAATGGACGCAAATGGAGATCTCAGCTCCTGAACTTCTTGTTTCACACAGGTTCAAAACTGTTCGCAATCAATTCTTTTCTCTACAGCTCGATTTAGAGTTAGTGCTTTGACTTTTATTTAAATAAAATCAGTTATGCTTTGAGTATTGAAGCCACTCAAAGAATAAAAATTATGTCCACCACTACAAAATTTGAAAATCTGAATATTTTCCTGAATTTCGTCTGTCATGTCTCCCAAATTGTTTCCTAACGGGGTATCTCTGTTCTGTGTCCTTGTCGGCGACTCTGTTTCATCAATGTACATAATGCTGTCTGAATCACAAAACAGTACATTTGTCGTCTTTTTCACTCGCTGCATGTACCTGTAGAGGACAGTGCGTGCATGAGTCGTTGTATATCCAGCCAGCACATTATTGGATTTTCGGGCAGAATCTGCAGCATCATCAATATCTTTATATTGGAGATACATCAAGTCATTTCCCACAAGGGTTGCAACTAACACTCTCGTGGTGTTAGATGTGAAATATCCAATACTATCAGTCTAATTATCGATATATCGAGTTTTTGGCAAGTTTTCTTGCATTCCAAGATATCCCCACATGGAATTCAAGAGAATTTTCGAAATAAAACGGAGACCTTAATTGTAACTAATTTAGTCAGGATACAATTTGACGCCTTCATTGAGTTCAAAACGCTGCAAAAATTCTGTTTCATGAAGACACAACTTCCCCTGCTGGCAATCACAAGTTTTTGGCCATCTACTTGCTTCAGTTTTAATTTTCAAAAAAATCTTATTAAATTCTTTAAAGAGATGGCTGCTTCGTTTTTCACGGTTCAATGTCCACACTTCTACGACATCTTAGTTCGGTAGCCGTTCAATAACGCTTATTTGAGTTCAACAGTTACAAAGCGAGATAATTGTTTCCATGTCTGCATTCATGTTGCAATAGGTTCTCGCAAATTGTTTTGGCTTTTCTGTCGGCAGCAGATTCTTCGACGCAGCTTCTTCAAAGAAGGAAGAAAAGCTTCGAAATAAACTTGAAAGGGAGGACAGGTATCATAAGATTTTGGGGCGGCAAGACAAGACATTTAATGAGTACAAACCAATCGTCTTTTAGGATTTTATCTTCAGCTAAACTTCTCGGTTGACAGTCGTCGTCGTCATTTTCCTTTCTACCTCAACGAAAACAGGTGCAATTAAAATCTCTGATGACTGACCAACGGGGTAGGGACAGTTTGCGGTAACGTAGGGATAAAGAGAACAAATTTCAACGTAACCAAAGTGTTGATTTTTACCTTGTTTTGTCCAATGAAGGTAAAAACTTTCAGTCCTACCGCCCAAAAAGCATCTCGTGCACTTAATGGTGTGTAGTAGACGCTTTTAGAAGCAATCGATTTCAGCATTCTAAAAAAGGAAAGCGCTGCGCTGTTGTCGCTATTGTTACGTAAATCTGTTAATAAGGTACGATTGTCATACTCGCAAATGTGCTCACATTCCTCAACGATGAACTCGTATCCGCCTGTTGTTTTGTACGTGGTTTTTCTAATTGATCTGCTTTTGTAGAAAATTAACGATCTTTATATGAAGTTAGCCACAATTCTTCCATCGTCATCCCGAGCTTTTTGTTGAAAACCTTACGGTTTGGAAAACAATTTGGACACCTGTGATAAAAGCAACCAAAAAAATTCATAGATAGTTGCAAGATGCAGAGTCTTTTTCTTCTTCGACGACAAAGAGCTAGGACTAGACAAGCGATCTTCACGATCATCAAATTTTAACATCATCCCGTCAACTTTTACTTGGACCAAATTGTTGCTCTCCGACATTTCGGTTACTGATATTAGTTTTGCCTGATTTGTTTAAAAAAAAACAATTTTGTAGTTACCTATTTCGGCTTTCTCGCTTTCCCGACTTTCAATCCAGGTCAATTGCAGCGGAATTGACCTTTTCAAAGTTGCGTTTTCTAATATAGATAAATAGCTATAAATTATTCGAAATACTTCATTAGTAAATATTGAATTTGCTCTTTGTGAATTTTGGTGTTGTATACTTTTTATATATTCTGTGAATACTTTTGAAAATTCTATATCTACGTCGTCTGTTTGAAGTAGATAAATACCATGAAATTTACTTGGGCTCTGTAATTCTATGGTATAGATTCCGTACATTAATCTATAAAGTTCTTGTAAATGACTTGTTTCTGATTCGGAGAATGCGTTTCTTTGTTTTGAAAATCTTTTTCGTGTAATTTGTCTTTGTTTGCTTAAAATTTTTCGTTTAATTGTTTGTCGTTTAGTTCTAATATATCCTGTTGACTGTCTGTGTGGAGTGATTACGAGATCATATTTCTCGTTGTTTATTTCGCAGTTGTGTAATATGATTGTTTGTTTATTTCCTAAATTTTCTAGTGACATAAGGTTTAGGATGACGGATGCAATATTTGGATTAGTGATTTTTAAAGCCTAATTTATTAGTTCTTACGATTTTTTCGGGTTAGCCTAACTTGGGTGTTTTGGGTTGGAGAGAAAAGCATATATCGATTGCGAAGAATGATTGTTACTTTCTCGTGGCTAGTCTAAGTTAAGGTGTTAACTTACTTAATCTTACTTAGGGGGAATGATTGTGTTCAAGGGTTGGAGAATAGTAAATCGATCCACAAGGTTCAGGTATATTTAGAACACAAGTAGTTCGTTAGATACTATTTTAAACTTACTGAGTTTAAGTATTATCCTGGGTGAGGTAAGGGGGGGGGGGGGGGTCAAGTGACGGATGAATAACCGAAGCTCTTCACTGTTTATCCTAATTAGAATGATTAGTGATATTGAAAAAATTCTGTTAGTCCTGGGTTGGATAGTGAATCGACGTTTCAGGTCGTTGGACACTATGCTAACTGAGTGGGGGAGAACAAAATTGTTCTATTTGATCCAAGGATAAGCCTTGATGATCAAGATATAAATTAATGATATAAAATTTAGTTTGAACAAAAATGAAATGGAGATCCAAGGAAAGCCTTGATGATCTGTTTAGTTTAAAAGGTTTAATATAGGTAAAAGTAAAAATTAGAATAGGCCTTTTTAAAGTAATTAAAAGTTTTTATTGATAGGAATGTTTAGTTTTTGATGATGTTAGTGGTTTATGATTTGTTTGTTATGTTAAGGTGATGAAGCTGAGATGAAGAAAATATTTGTGTATTACTAACAATTTGTGTATTTAGTAACTAATTTTAATTTTTTATTTCAATTAACATTCTTTTTAGATATCTTTTCAATTTACTGCAGTTTTAAAGAAACGATTAGAGATCTTTTTATCAATCGTTATTGTACAATAATAGGTTTAGCGCCTGTAATTATCGGTGAAGAATTCTCTTCAACTATACTATGTCTGCAAATGAAAATCTAAATTCATTGCTTATAAAACTCTAAAAATAAAAGTTTGTGTTGGCTTTTGCCGTACGACCATGAAACTTATGGGTAAGTTCCGTTGTAGTCGTATATCGTCTCTTGTACGAGGTCTTCTTCCAATAAACACTATCCACACAAAGCAGAGAACACATGCTTTGCTATTTCCAATTCTACAGGGAAATTTCCGTGTAAGAGAACACTTTCAATAAACACTTATTTGCGAGTTAGGGTAGGAAAAAATAAGGTTCGTACTAACACACAAAGCTCGCAAGCTGGTTTGTGTAAAAATTTTATTGCATGGCTTTTCTTTTCTTATCGGAACGCTTTTTTAACCAATCTCACAGTAGTCATCAACAAGAACTCTACGTACGCTTCAGCAAATGAATGCCTCGTTTGAGAATGGCCAGCTGCAGGCGGTGGAGGCTGTTTCCATTTTTGGAGTGCCATTTGGCCCAGATGGTGTAGTTCTTCCTGAGAGTTGCGTCCCCAGTACAAGGCACATCGCACAACACCCGATCGTACATCAAGATCTTTGCTACAACACCACCATGCAAAATCAGATTAATATAACCAATTTGTGTTGTACTACATAACCACAAAAACGTGAATGCAACAAGAATAATTAAATAACAACGGTCTCGAATGCCATTTTCCCCTGCGTGCTCAACATAAAGGGATCGGGGTGGCTCAAGAGTAGACTCGGCTTTCTATGTGATAGCACGTTTACTAAAAAAAAACTGCAGTTAACTTAATGGGAAAAACTTTTTATCCCAAAGACAGATAAAAAGATTTTAAAAATAGATGACACTCAAAAAAAGCTAATAAGAATTCGAAAGATATTACCATTGAAGGAACTAAAACACAGGCGAATCGGCGCTCCGCACCACTTGCGACTCAACACAAACCGAAAAAAAACTTGAGAAAATGAAAATTGCTCAAAAAAACACGGTGAAAAAATAATTTCGTTTGTCTTGATTAAAAAACTAAGAGACTCAGCTGAAGCGGGAGATACCTGTTTGATATTTTTCGAATTTGCTATACTGAAGCGATGGAAAACTTCAAAATTGGACTTTGCCCAAAACCTTAGTTCTCACAAGCTTTGATTGTGTAAAAACTGGATCAATAGGTAAACGTTTTACTTGGCTGGAAAACCTGATTTATAAATTCCATTATCGAAATTAGAAGTCAATCAAGTTTTTTGTGACATTTACACTTTCTATGTTCAAAAGTAGGGTTTGCCTTTCTTTGAACAAAAGAAATGATCTGAACCTAAAAACTCAAAAACTAGCTAAACAAAACCAATTTAAAACAATTTGAGAGATTATCTTGCATTTTTAATTTCATGATCGCGTAATGCATCTTCGTGTTATTTTATAGTTAGAATCAACATTTTTTGATAATAGGTTTTTGTCGGTACTAATTATCGCTAGTTGCGTTTAGTAACGAACGCTCTACGCATCGTCTTATTTTTCAAAGAACTACCATTTGTCGCTTTCGACAAAATGTCGACCTGCCTTAACATGTACTGTATGTTAGGTGATATATACAATTCGTAAAATAAACCGATAAGGCTTTTGCTGGGTTGTTTTTAATTTAATGAACTTGTCGACATAAAATCGGTAGTTTTCGGATTGTTTTTGTCGTGATAATGGAACGTATAGGGTTCTCTACACGTTGAAACTTTCCAGACGCGCCTATAACTGCTCGGTATCGTACAGACCCTAGTTGATAACACTCTCAAAAGGATTTGGTTTTAGAAGTTTATTTTGGAAAAAGATTGTTGTTTTTCCCTTGGATAGATGCTACACATTTTCGAAGGACAAGTTTTTCCATTTTTGACGACACATGACCGCCAATGTAGCCGTCTCGAAGAGATCAATTTTATTTTATTATGTAAAAATAGCTAGGTAGCGTTGGAACCGGGAGCAAAATTGCGCTGAGGTGTTTTTAACATAATGAACTTGTCGACATAAATCGGTGGTTTTCAGATTTTTAAGTCTTTATAATGGAAGGTATAGGGTTCTCTACACGTTGAAACTTGTCAGACGCGCCTAGAATCACTCGTTATCGGTTAGACACTAGTTAATAACACTCTCAGGAGGATTTGGTTTATCTAATAGGTCACTTTTTGTAAAAAGATAGTTTTTTCCTATGGATAGATGCTACACATTTTCGAAGGATAAGTTCTTCCATTTTTGACGACATTTGACTGCCAACGTGGCTGTCTCGAAGAGCTCAAAATCATTTAATTATGTAAACCTAGCAAGGTAGCGTTGAAACCGGGAGCAAAGTTTTGCTGGGGTGTTTTTAAGTTAATGAACTTGTCGACATAAAATCGGTGGTTTTCAGATTTTTTTAAGTCTTGATAAAGGAAGGTATAGGGTTCTCTACACGTTGAAACTTGTCAGACGCGCATAGAACTACTCATTGTCGGTTAGACACTAGTTAATAACACTCTCAGGAGGATTTGGTTTATCTAATAGGTCACTTTGTAAAAAGATAGTTTTTTCCCTTGGATAGATGCTACACATTTTCGAAGGATAAGTTCTTCCATTTTTGACGACACCTGACTGCCAACGTGGCTGTCTCGAAGACCTCAGATTCATTTAGTTATGTAAACTTAGCAAGGTAGCGTTGAAACCGGGAGCAAAGTTTTGCTGGGGTGTTTTTAAGTTAATGAACTTGTCGACATAAAATCGGTGGTTTTCAGATTTTTTTAAGTCTTGATAAAGGAAGGTATAGGGTTCTCTACACGTTGAAACTTGTCAGACGCGCATAGAACTACTCATTGTCGGTTAGACACTAGTTAATAACACTCTCAGGAGGATTTGGTTTATCTAATAGGTCACTTTGTAAAAAGATAGTTTTTTCCCTTGGATAGATGCTACACATTTTCGAAGGATAAGTTCTTCCATTTTTGACGACACCTGACTGCCAACGTGGCTGTCTCGAAGACCTCAGATTCATTTAGTTATGTAAACCTAGCAAGGTAGCGTTGAAACCGGGAGCAAAGTTTTGCTGGGGTGTTTTTAAGTTAATGAACTTGTCGACATAAAATCGGTGGTTTTCAGATTTTTTTAAGTCTTGATAATGGAAGGTATAGAGTTCTCTACACGTTAAAACTTGTCAGACGCGCCTAGAACTACTCGTTATCGGTTAGACACTAGTTAATAACACTCTCAGGAGGATTTGGTTTATCTAATAGGTCACTTCGTAAAAAGATAGTTTTTTCCCTTGGATAGATGCTACACATTTTCGAAGGAAAAGTTTTTCCATTTTTGACGACACATGACCGCCAATGTAGCCGTCTCGAAGAGCTCGTATTCATTTAATTATGTAAACCTAGCAAGGTAGCGTTGAAACCGGGAGCAAAGTTTTGCTGGGGTGTTTTTAGGTTAATGAACTTGTCGACATAAAATCGGTGGTTTTCAGACTTTTTTAAGTCTTGATAAAGGAAGGTATAGGGTTCTCTACACGTTGAAACTTGTCAGACGCGCCTAGAACTACTCGTTGTCGGTTAGACCCTAGTTGATAACACTCTCAAAAGGATTTGGTTTTAGAAGTTTATTTTGGAAAAAGATTGTTGTTTTTCCCTTGCATAGATGCTACACATTTTCGAAGGACAAGTTTTTCCATTTTTGACGACACATGACCGCCAATGTAGCCGTCTCGAAGAGATCAATTTTATTTTATTATGTAAAAATAGCTAGGTAGCGTTGGAACCGGGAGCAAAATTGCGCTGAGGTGTTTTTAACATAATGAACTTGTCGACATAAATCGGTGGTTTTCAGATTTTTAAGTCTTTATAATGGAAGGTATAGGTTCCTCTACACGTTGAAACTTGTCAGACGCGCCTAGAATCACTCGTTATCGGTTAGACACTAGTTAATAACACTCTCAGGAGGATTTGGTTTATCTAATAGGTCACTTTGTAAAAAGATAGTTTTTTCCTATGGATAGATGCTACACATTTTCGAAGGATAAGTTCTTCCATTTTTGACGACATTTGACTGCCAACTTGGCTGTCTCGAAGAGCTCAAATTCATTTAATTATGTAAACCTAGCAAGGTAGCGTTGAAACCGGGAGCAAAGTTTTGCTGGGGTGTTTTTAAGTTAATGAACTTGTCGACATAAAATCGGTGGTTTTCAGATTTTTTTAAGTCTTGATAAAGGAAGGTATAGGGTTCTCTACACGTTGAAACTTGTCAGACGCGCATAGAACTACTCATTGTCGGTTAGACACTAGTTAATAACACTCTCAGGAGGATTTGGTTTATCTAATAGGTCACTTTGTAAAAAGATAGTTTTTTCCCTTGGATAGATGCTACACATTTTCGAAGGATAAGTTCTTCCATTTTTGACGACACCTGACTGCCAACGTGGCTGTCTCGAAGACCTCAGATTCATTTAGTTATGTAAACCTAGCAAGGTAGCGTTGAAACCGGGAGCAAAGTTTTGCTGGGGTGTTTTTAAGTTAATGAACTTGTCGACATAAAATCGGTGGTTTTCAGATTTTTTTAAGTCTTGATAATGGAAGGTATAGAGTTCTCTACACGTTAAAACTTGTCAGACGCGCCTAGAACTACTCGTTATCGGTTAGACACTAGTTAATAACACTCTCAGGAGGATTTGGTTTATCTAATAGGTCACTTCGTAAAAAGATAGTTTTTTCCCTTGGATAGATGCTACACATTTTCGAAGGAAAAGTTTTTCCATTTTTGACGACACATGACCGCCAATGTAGCCGTCTCGAAGAGCTCAAATTCATTTAATTATGTAAACCTAGCAAGGTAGCGTTGAAACCGGGAGCAAAGTTTTGCTGGGGTGTTTTTAGGTTAATGAACTTGTCGACATAAAATCGGTGGTTTTCAGACTTTTTTAAGTCTTGATAAAGGAAGGTATAGGGTTCTCTACACGTTGAAACTTGTCAGACGCGCCTAGAACTACTCGTTGTCGGTTAGACACTAGTTAATAACACTCTCAGGAGGATTTGGTTTATCTAGTAGGTCACTTTGTAAAAAGATAGTTTTTTCCCTTGAATAGATGCTACACATTTTCGAAGAATAAGTTCTTCCATTTTTGACGACACCTGACTGCCAACGTGGCTGTCTCGAAGAGCTCAGATTCATTTAATTATGTAAACCTAGCAAGGTAGCGTTGAAACCGGGAGCAAAGTTTTGCTGGGGTGTTTTTAAGTTAATGAACTTGTCGACATAAAATCGGTGGTTTTCAGATTTTTCAAGTCTTGATAATGGAAGGTATAGGGTTCTCTACAAGTTGAAACTTGTCAGACGCGCCTAGAACTACTCGTTATCGGTTAGACACTAGTTAATAACACTCTCAGGAGGATTTGGTTTATCTAATAGGTCACTTCGTAAAAAGATAGTTTTTTCCCTTGGATAGATGCTACACATTTTCGAAGGATAAGTTCTTCCATTTTTGATGACACCTGACTGCCAACGTGGCTGTCTCGAAGAAGTCAAATTCATTTAATTATGTAAATCTAGCAAGGTAGCGTTGAAACCGGGAGCAAAGTTTTGCTGGGGTGTTTTAAAATTAATGAACTTGTCGACATAAAATCGGTGGTTTTCAGATTTTTTAAGTCTTGATAATGGAAGGTATAGGGTTCTCTACACGTTGAAACTTGTCAGACGCGCCTAGAACAACTCGTTTTCGGTTAGACACTAGTTAATAACACTCTCACGAGGATTTGGTTTATCTAATAGGTCACTTTGTAAAAAGATAGTTTGTTCCCTTGGATAGATGCTACACATTTTCGAAGGATAAGTTCTTCCATTTTTGACGACACCTGACTGCCAACGTGGCTGTCTCGAAGAGCTCGACTTCATTTATTTATGTTAATCTAGCAAGGTAGCGTTGAAACCGGGAGCAAAGTTTTGCTGGGGTGTTTTCAAGTTAATGAACTTGTCGACATAAAATCGGTGGTTTTCAGATTTTTTAAGTCTTGATAATGGAAGGTATAGGGTTCTCTACACATTGAAACTTGTCAGACGCGCCTAGAACAACTCGTTATCGGTTAGCCACTAGTTTATAACACTCTCACGAGGATTTGGTTTATCTAATAGGTCACTTTGTAAAAAGATAGTTTGTTCCCTTGGATAGATGCTACACATTTTCGAAGGATAAGTTCTTCCATTTTTGACAACACCTGACTGCCAACGTGGCTGTCTCGAGGAGCTCAAATTCATTTAATTATGTAAACCTAGCAAGGTAGCGTTGAAACCGTGAGCAACGTTTTGCTGGGATGTTTTTAAGTTAATGAACTTCTCGACATAAAATCGGTAGTTATCAGATTTTTTTAGTCGTGATAATGGAACGTATGGGGTTCTCTACAAGTTGAAACTTATCAAATTCGTCTAGAATTGCTCGTTACCATTTAGAAACTAGTTGATAACACTCTCAGATGAGTTTGGTTTCTATAATAGCTCACTTTATAAAAAGATTGTTGTTTTTCCCTTGGATAGATGCTACCTATTTTCGAAGTACAACTTGTTGAATTTTTGACGACACATGACAGCTAATATGGGCGTCTGGAAGAGATCAGGGTTATTTGATTATGTACACCTACCAAGGTAGCGTTGGAACCGGGAGCAAAATTTTGCTGGGGTGTTTTTAATTTAATGAACTTGTCGACATAAAACCGGTAGTTTTCGGATTGTTTTTGTCGTGATAATGGAGCGTATGGGGTTCTCTATACATTGCAACTTTTCAAACGCGCCTAGAAATCTTTAAAAATTTTGGTGCTTGTTTCTCTTGTATATATGTCATGGGAAATGCAGAAATGAGCTAGGTTTATCTTCGGATAGTACGGCCTTCTCATGTTTGTTCTCTCTTTTATATATGTCATTGGAAATGCAGACATCGGCTAGGTTTATCTTGGGATAGTACAGCCTTCCCATGTTTGTTCTCTCTTGTATCGATGTCATGGGAAATGCAGACATGCGCTAGGTTTGTCTTCGGATAAAACGGCCTTCTCATGTTTGTTCCCTCTTTTACATCTTTCATGGGAAACTCAGTCACGGACTAGGTTCATATTCGGATATTATGGTTTTCTCGTGTTTGTTCCCTCTTTCATACTGCTCGTGCTTGTCTCTTTTTTATATATGTCATGGGAAATGCAGACATGGGCAAGGTTTATCTTCGGATAATACGGTCTTCTCATGTTTGTTCCCTCTTTTATACATGTCATGGTAAAGTGGAAGTATTTCAAGCCCGTAAAGAGAAAGAGGCGACCAAAACTAAAGCTGCAATTACGCTGCAAAACCTCAATGCATGAATTAGAGCTATTAAGTCTTAACTTGTTTCAGTTTATGAGAGTCAGTTTAGAATAAGTTTCTTTTTTTTTGCGTTGATAAACGTGCGCGGAAACGCTTTTATAGTCTTGTTTTGATTTTAATTCACGTTGAACACCTTGATATTAGATGTTAATTTTTTCTACCAATGCAGTCTATGGTAGAGATGATATGTCGAAAAATTCAAACTGTTAGAAACCATGTGACAATTAAATGCTTAGTTATCGTTTGTTCTCCAAAAGAATATCAAGGAAGAGTCCGAGTAAATTTTGTCAAGCTAATCATTTTTAATAAAGAGGAAAAGTGTGATACAATTGGGCTCAGTTATAAAATCTGAAAATAATGACTAAAATAGGAGCAAAAACTGATTGCCTTTCTTGTCATGTATAAGCAAAGGTTTTGCAATCGGATACTAGACTTTTATCCTTAACAAATTTTTTCACTTGACTATCGACAATTTTTTCAAATTGTGTTAATTTTATCAAATAAATTTCCAAATCCCTGATCTAGATATTTATATACAACTATGTTTTGTGTTTTTCGAAATCTGTGAATGAAAAAGTGCGTGGTGCAGTGCGTTTTTCTGAACATTAGACTTAAAACTAATGTTCATTTTTTTTTCAGGTTGCTAGAAATGTTTTCGCTTAATTTCGATTCGGATTGTGATGGTGAGCAAAATAGACCTTTCAATACAAAAAACAACGAGTTATCAAAGGAGTCAATAGCCAAACGGTGCATCGGGAAGAAAACTCGGCTTTGTTGAAGGATGCAAAAAGTAAAAGATGGGTTTTCCATATGCCGGGAGACGCGATGTCGTTTAAATTCGAGTTTATTGATTGCCGGTGGCCGAAAGACATGGATATTGCTACCAAATTGAGTCTACAACCTGGAGATAGTGTCCTCCTCAAATTCAGTGAAAAGGCTGAATATGCATATGTGAGCGCGAGGGCCGATGACAAAGGTTTAATTATGGTTGAGAGAGTGGTAAACGAGAAAATAACAGAAAGAACCGAGGCTCAGCCTGATGTTGTGATAAACATGTCAGCTTTATACAGAATGTAATATGCTATCTTTCAAAGACTGATTATCACAAAAATGATACAAAATGAAAACCAACTGAAACAAACTGGAATGAAAAGAAAAAGTAAAATGTTTTTTTTTTTTCAATTAGTTGGTTTTTTGTGAAGTGTCTTCTGCATCGTGATTGTAGAAATAGCAAAAAAACTGATGACATTTCTTAAATAGAAAAAACGAAATGTTTCAAAAATAACTTTACGTTGATTGAGATTTGTGGTTTAGAGAATGTGACTGTAGCAACAAAGAAAATGAAGCAGATGGGTTCATGAAACAAGGTGTCAGGGGTGTGACTAGCGAAAAAGAGGTTCAAGAGAAAAAAAAACGAAAGAATGTGAAGCGATTAGACGATAATGTCAGCAAAAAGTCAAGGAGAGAGCCGGAAGTTGACTTGGACGACAATATGGAGCCCGAAACCAATCTGCAGAACGATACAGCACTCATCAAGGCTAGTTTTCCAAAAACTCTGATTTCAAATAACGATATAAATGTCTGGTATTTTTTCATAAATCAATAATTTTGTTTTAATGAAGTTAAACTTGGCCAGTCGGCAAATTTTCTGGTAAAACTGCATTGAGTTGATAATTTTGATAGCTTGAGAGTCTTTTTTTGTTTGAAGGAAAAGGAAGTGTCTCAGTTTTCGGAGACGAAACAGTTAGTGGACATTGTAGTTGCGAAGTTTACCGAGCTTAACAAAACCAGCGCTGAACATGCACTGAAATCAGCCAACGAAAACTAAAAACTGGTAATAGATTTGCTGCAGTAATGAAAAGTTGCAAGCCATCAAGCTCCGAAAAACTTGGGCCGCTGCCACAGCGTGCAAAGGAAGATCCCATATGGTTTGGGAAGGGAGATGAAATGCCTGACTTGATGACCGTGGATCCATCAGAGGGAGCTTCAATTTTCGGCCGAAAACTAGCCTCCGTCATTTTCAAATCCGGGAGTGATTGTCTCCTGATAAACCAATGGATGGGGATTAAAATGACTAAAAAAGGAGCAAGAAAACCCACGTCACCAGAACTAGAGAACATATTTAGGGAAGTTGTTAAAAGGGAATTTCACTGTTGGAACGGAGGAAGCAATACAAATTGCCCTGAGAGGGGGCAACCAGTACCAAATGGAAATGGCCGGAGATTATCCTGAAAAAACCGAAAAAGAAAATTGAAAAAAAAATTATTGGCTCTTCGAGATGCTGTTAATTTATGTTCAATTCGTGTCTTGTGTTAGCTTTTGTTTATATCGACTTTCTTTGATCTCAACTTCGTCATTTTTTTTTGATGCTAACTGCTTTTTTGTTTTCTAACTAAGCGTGGCTCAGTTGAAAAAAAAGAAATGATAAATCAAACGTTTCAGCAATTCAAACTTGCGAGTGTTTTGACAAGGAATTTTTTAGACTGCAAAAATGTCATTCTTAATGAGTGCCTCTGAATCGGACGATGAGTCGATTACTATAGTCCTCGCAAAATCCAATGTTTTGACTGGAAAACGTCAAAAAAGATTTCAGTTGCGACGAAAGCGTCTGTAATTAGGACATCAAATCAGCTTAATGTTACTCCTATGCAAGAATCAGCGGTGGGAACTTCTACACAGTTGCCTAAAATAAGCGTATTGCAAGCTGGAAAGGTTGTTTCATCTACTCCTTTAGAAACGAACCACAAAAAACGTTTGATTACCAATCTTGAACAAAATCTTAATGAGGAAATTGACAGTCACAGAAAAAAACTGAAATCTATCCGATCAAGAGAAAAAGCGAACAATCTGGAATTCCTCAAATTCGTGTCTTTTGAGTTAACAGTGGAGAGTATCGTGCATCTTAACGATTCAGAAGCAGTATGGTTCAAGAAGGACAACGAATGGACAAACTTGATGACACTCTACGCTGAACCCCAACCGAGCAAATTTGAGCGCAGGTGAAAGTGAGTATGCAGGTAAAACAAGCCATGTCTTTGACTCGATTGACCAAATTGATGACGATCGTAGGTCGAATGTTTGCAGCGATCAACAAGATGATTCGTCTCATTTTGATCACCCCGGCCCTAATGAGCTGCTGAATTTGCCTTGCATCATAACACATGATGATAATCTTGACAGGCAGTTTGACGTGATGGTATCTTTGCCTATACCGGCAATTGTTGAAAATGATCTAGAAGGTCTCAGCTTGTCAGATGTCGATGTTTTGGGAAATAGTACTATTAATTTTGATAGTTTAAGTAGTGGTGGATCGGACGAAAGTGAACAGAATTTGCCATCAAAGTCAAAGTTCCTCTTATGTGCGAACGCCATCATTGCACGTCACGGAACGTCTGATGCCGAGGCAAATAATGGGTTTAAGTTAATTCGGACCGCGTTTCCTGAGAGCACTAACCCAAATTACAATTGAAACGTAACTATCATGTAGTTAAAGCCAACGAAGAAAACTTCATAAAAATTTCTGGATAAGGGAGGCGGTGGAAGCTTGACTTCGTATCTGAGTTGAGGAAAATCGTGGTTTCGAATATCCAGGAAATTTTCTGTTTCTCAACTACACGTGATATAAACACTCACCTCAAAATCCGTGACTTAATTTTCTACAGGTGAATCGGTAACCGAATGAGTTCCAACTGTTTCAGGAACTGAAGAAGAAACTTCAAACTACAGACTGCTCAATCAATTTCCTTAAACGCAATTATCATTTAGTTTTTTGTGTCAAAGTTTTAATAGCTGATATGCCCGCGACAGCCTCTATGCTTAATATGCATCACCATAGAGCCAAAATTGGATGCATATTATGTTTCGCCCAATCAAATTTGAAAGATAATATTCTTTGTTATCCAAATAAAGTATTTAGAATGAGGGACAGTAAAAAGCATAGCCAAATACTTCAAGAAACAAAAAGCCCTATACAGGAGTAAAAGGGCCAGCTAAGCAATAATCCTCTTAGAACGGGTTGCCCCTAACAGCTCCGGTTGATAGCATGCACCAAGTAAATATGGGCGTTACAAAAGTGTTAGAAGGCGTCCTTGTTGCTAAAACACCACAAATTGACAGAAACGATTTGGAGACGTTGGCTGGATCAATTAAAGTGAGCATAGGTTTTTTTTCTGGCGTGAAACGCTTGGTTTAAAATTGATTTAAAATTTTTTTTTCAGTTAACGAAAGATTGTAAAAGAGCGCTGCGACCATTATCGGAGGTGGAGCATTTCAAAGCGAATGAGTTTAAAGTCTGGCTTTTGTACAATGGCCTTGTCTTGTTGAAAAAAAGCACCTCAAAAACTTTTCGACAGGTTTTCGATTTTGAGCTACGCAATCGGTCTGTTATTTTTGACCAGGAAATATGCAGATGAAGCTGAGAGCCTGATACGGGTATTCCTGATGAAGACAGAGCAAGAATACACAGACATCGTTTTTTCGCCGAATCTACGCAGTTTAAATCACCTTGCTTGGCAGGTTCGAAAATTTGGACCACTGTGGACTTGTTCGTTCATGATGTTTGAATCAGCAAACTATCTTCTGCAATCAAAGTTCACTGGAACTGTTAACATCCTCCCACCAATTATTGAACGATACCATAGAAAAAAAGATACGTTAAAACAAAAAGTAGGCGACAATTATCTCGCAGATCTGTGCCATCGAATGAGGAACAACAGCAAATGTTTTAAAAGATCCAAATTGCATGTATCAAAATTGCCTTCAGATTATAGATCGGACCTTACACCATGTTATAAAAACGCGAAGCTTGCATATTTTGAGCTTGATTCAGTTTCACATTCTTGTGCAAGCAACAGTTATGTAACCTTCGTAGCCAACGGTGCCCTCCATTGTGGTCAAAAACAATTTTTCAATGCTGGAAGTCCAGAAAGAATGATGATACAGTTTTTCGAGATAAGGGAGTCGTACCTCTGTGAAAAGAAAACTGATATACCTGTCTTCTCCTTTCATATAGTGAAGCAATCATCTCGTGTTGCCCTGGTCAACTTGCATTGTGTGATCGAGAAACTTCTCCGCATTGATCCATTTGATAAAATATACCTCATTCCGCTTATCAATATGTTTGAGCATGACTAGAAACAACATTCCTTAAATTGATAAAAAATACCACGCAAAGTTTGGCATTGAATGGAGTCGGAAGGCTTTTAATCAAAATAAAGCTCTGCGTTAATCGATGTTAGTACCTGTTCTGTTTTTGTAAGGTTATGAGTGTTAAAAACTGCCAGTTTCCTTTTGACGAAAGTGAAACTTTTTTGAGAAAGTTGGACCCTTGACAAAACTGTTTTCTGAATCTGACCGGACGTTTATTTCGGACGTTATGTACGGAAAAGTTTTTGTGCGCACGTGTGTGCTCTTTTTTCACAAGTTAAAAATGCGAAAAAATTGTGTTACTTCTTGAAAATTTTTAGCCGCTAAACTGAATCAGCGATTATTAATTTCACTCTCTACAACTCAGCAAAACCTTTGATAGTGTTCTGTCGGAGTTTAAATATGCCAGGCTTGAATTTTTAATAAAGCACAATTTGGACCTTTTGCGCTTTTAATTTCCTAGAACAAATTTGACTTGTGATTGCGGCTCTTCTTGCTGAAATCCTGAAACAAACGCGTGAGCGTGCTTAAAAGTTACTCGAATGTTTAATCATGTGTCATTCTTACTAAAATTAAGAAAAAACTGCATTCAAACATTTAAAAATTGATTTTTATTCAACTTTTTGAAAACAAATTACAATCAACTATAAAACAATTCACTCGACTTTAACCGATTTTATTCGATCAATTTCTCAAAACAGTTAATCGAATATAATTGATTACAACTCTCCAAATTTCCAATTCAAGTGTTTTTCTCAAAAAATCTATATTAATAGATTATAATTGATTATAATCCGTTTTGTTTGGCCATATTGTTTTCAACCTTGCATCTGAAATGCTAATATTTTGTGCTTTTTGTTGACAGTTTTCTTGTTTTAGCAGTTTTTAGAACAATTCAAACTTATAACACAATTATTTCTTCATTTCATCTCAATTTGTTTCATGATGCACATGATGAGTTTTTCTAGCCACAAAAACATCAGCATACTGCTTCAGTTTCATGATTTATTAGGAAGCGTTAATTTTCACTTACCGCGGGATTCTTTCAACTAATATGATGGTATCTCTATGAAACTTTTGTTATGTGGTAAGACTTTGAGTTCAGATGAACTAAAGTGTGACAAAACTTCAATTTTAGAGACTTCGTTGTTTGCAGAAAAAATAACCCTATAGAAAATAGTTGAAAAATTCTTTTGAGAAGTATTATTCAACAGAAGAAGGATTATAAACTTTTATAAAAGATTATAAGAGATTGTCAGAAATTATAAAAATTAAAAGAGATTATAACAGATTTTTGGAAAAACTATAATCAATCATAATTGATTATAATTGATTATAACTTTTTATAATGTCACTAGAAATGTTATCAATATAATGGATTATATATCATTTAAACATCTAAATGCGGCGTTTACAATTGATCATGATTTTGTTGAAATTACAATTATAAAATAATCGATTATTTTCCCCTTTTACTGAGTGCCGGAGCGTACAGCCGATTAAAATTAATTGGTATTGATTAATTGGTTTTGATTCTCATATGACTTTTTAGCGGGTTTCTTGTAATGTATTGCAAGTGGTGCGAAAATCCGCTTCTCCTCTGTGGTCAATTCAACATGATCAAACAGGAAAGATGCCCTTCCAACAACGCGGTCAATACGAATCACTGCAGGAAGACAAAAGGGATCTTGTTAACTATTCACCCCCCCCCCCCCCCTTCGATTTTCAAAAGTTCAACTTTGGCTGCAACATTTTCAATAGCTCAAAATAATTTTCAGAAAGTATTTTGATTTAAAATTTCTTATGTAGGTATTATTTAAATAGTAAATAAAACAAATACAAACGCGCGAAAATAAAAAACCAATTAAGGTTTGACATTTTTGAAACACAAAGTTTATACAAAAAAAGAGTTATCAAAAATACATGCATAGGGGGAAATAGGTAACAAAGGTCCACAAAGCAAAGGGAAGCTAGCAAGATCCGAAAAATTTTCTGCACCAATTTTCCTTTATATATTCAAAAAATGTGTGTTGATTAACGCTTTTTTTATTTGGATAAAATGACTTGATTGCATTTAAAATTTAATAAAACTGTTAGACTTTTGAAAATCAAAAAAAAATTAAGGAACGGTGTTTTTTTGCAAGTTACTTTTTACAGAATTGAATTCTCCATAAGTTATGGCGGTTTGAGGATTAGAGATTTTAGATGCTCTTTTGTTTGTATTTTTATTCAATTGCTTTTTTTGCGTTAACTTATAATGGTTCATTCTATGAGCTAACTAAAGGTTTCAACAAATTGTCGGAGTACGCTCAAAATAGTCAGCATTAGATATAAAAATGAGATATGTCGCAATTGATTCAGGTAAAGCACTTCCTGTGTTAATTTGAGTAAAACGGCCACAGTTGAGACCAAGAACTTGTTTTTCCCCTCTCAGTATCTTTTAATTTGGTTTTTTGCTTCGATCAATTCTGATCACTTCGATCAATTCTGAGGCTGCAGTATTAGAGCCCAAAAAATTCATTACTAAGATCAAACTGAACGTGATAGAAGATGCTCTTATAGCTACAGATGTGCACTCAAACATATTATTTCATTCATAGATGCACTTAGGTATACAGTGCTGATTTGAATTAACCGGACAAAACGCACTAAACTTGAAATTTAAAACGCGTTTTTCTCAAATTGAGTTGAGTTCAGGTGAAAAGTTATGAAGACAACACTTGCTTAAAATTTTAGCAGAATTAATATGGTGTAATTTGTTTTGCAAAATTCGGGCCCAAAATTTTACCCCAATCGATCACAGACATAATTATATCAAAGTGAGTCCCTTACGTAGCCCAACAAACTTTAAGAAGGGTAGGTTCTCCAAAAAAAAATTGCAAACCGTTTAAAATTGTTTTTAAATAAAAAGTTGGTATTTCATATAGTAAAACGACCTTTTTTGTCTAGCAAACAAAAATAAATTAACTCGTACAATGTTTTGGAGAATCTACCCTTCTTAAAGTTTGTTGGGCTACGTAAGGGGCTCACTTTGATATAATTATGTCTGTGATCGACTGGGTATTTTTGGCTTAATTTTTGATCAACTAAGAAAAGCCAAAAGGACCCATTTTTGGGCCCGAATTTTGCAAAACAAATTACACCATATTAATTCTGCTAAAATTTTAAGCAAGTTTTGACTTCATAAATTTTCACCTAAACTCAACCCAATTTGAGAAAAACGCGTTTTAAATTTCAAGTTTAACGCGTTTTGTCCGGTTAATTCAAATCAGCACTGTATATGCTTTTTTGAGTTCAATTCAAACTCATCTGTTCATTAAAACTAGCTTTTATAACTACAGATAAGCACTCATACAAATAAATTTATTCATAAATGCACTTAGGTTTATATTCTTTTTTCAGTTTAAATCAAACTCATCTGTTTAAAGTTGCGTAAATTGCACTCTCCAAATACGATCGTGGAAATGTCGCGAAAAAAGGTGAACGATTTCTAGTTTCAAAAGTGGAATTTATTTTTTAAATCTGCCAGCGAGATTCTTTTTTGTTCCTTATTCCTCTGAAGATAGAAGCCACCATTGTTAAATCCCCTCGGACGCTTTGTGTCTCAACTCAATGTTTTGCAAATATCATTTTATTAAGAGTAACGAACGTAGTGAAGACTCTTATATAGGTCTTGCTGATTTTTTTCAGGAAAACTCCAAAAAAAAATTGAGGCATTTAGGTATGATGCACTTTTTGAGTTTAATTAAAATTCACCTGCTGAACGTGACGCAAAATAGCACTCTCCACAGGGGCGGATTTAGGGTGGGGCGGACGCCCCCTCCCCCTCAGGGATTCGACCCCCTGCCGACCCAAAGTGTCCCCCCTTTGATATTTTTTCAGAAATCCATTTTTGGCCGACCGAACCTAAAATTTTTCTAAAGGCGCCTTGGGCGCCAATATATACTAACTTTGAGGGGGAGCGCGCGCCAAAAAAAACGCAATTTTTTTGTCAAAATTTATCAAAAAGTGCCCAAAAACGGCTTTTGTGACTGTTTTTTTCAAAAATTTGATTGCGGCGCACAAAATTTACCCCAAAAAAGGGGCAAAACAGTGCTTTGGGAGAGCTCGAAAAATCAATTTGGTCGACCTTAAAAAAAGGTCGTCAAAATTTTAGAAAATTTTTTTAAAATCCGCCCCCCCCCCCTCGAGAAAATCCTAAGATCCGCCCCTCACTCTCCAAATACAAACTTGGAAATGGCGCAAAAAAAAACGTCAATAATTTCTAGTTTCGAAAGTGGAATTTATTTTTAAGATTTCCCTGCGGAATAAAAACTTTACCTATTGATCCAGTTTTCTCAACTTGGGAAAAAGGAGCTAAACCGGATCCGAAGCTTGCCAATCCTTTCAAGCTCGATCTCTTGGAAGTATACAATAACTATCGTGCCAAGCATGGAGTTCCAGATTTGAAATGGTCAAATTCATTCGCTGTGCATGCCCAGGAATGGGCCGAAAAGTTATTAAGGGCAATGAATTCAAGCACAGCGATAACCCACGGTACGGAGAGAATGTAGCCAAGGCCTTGAAACTGAATCCGACTGCCGATGAAGTTGTCTACCACTGGTACAAAGAAGTGAAAATTATGACTTTTCGAAGCTCGAGTTCCAACCCGGAACTGGACATTTTGCACGTATGCGGGCTTTGGTTATACGAAGAACGGAAAAATAACTATTATTGTAGCCAACTATAAGTGCCCAGTCAACGTGATGGGACAGTTTGAGAACAATATCTCACATCCTCATTCGGACAAAGAAAATTAGCAGCGAAATGACTGCACTCTTTTGCTAAATTGTTCATTTTAAGCTTGTCGCTCGCTGAACTTGTAATATACTGTGAAGAATAATTTAATTTTAGTAATTTTAATGGCGTTTTTGCTGTGCCGCACTCTCGTATCCTGTAAGATCTAAAAAACTTGGTTCAACATCTGTAAATTATCGGCAACTTAAACAGATAATATGAAGAAAAAGTAACATCTGAAAGCAATGAGTTAGCCATTTTTCGGTTAACATTTTAGCAATACGGTTTTCAACAATCTCAAAAATCTATAAACATTTTTGATGGCAAACTGGCCTTAATCGGACAAACCAGTAGTTTTCAAGGCCTTTTGTCTAAGAAAATCTAATTTTAGCTTTTTCACTTTCGCGCTATAATGACGTCATTATTTTAAGATTAATTTAAGCGCGAACATCTTCCGCGCCCAAAGGAGCGAAAACGGGTGCGAGTTTTACGGCCGGTCGAGTTAGCTCCCCAAAGCGGGTGGTAACAACGGCGGATCGGGCTATGTTGTCTTTTCCGTAATTAAGGGTTTTTATACGAGCCCTTGGGCTGCGTTCGTCAACAACCCACACTAAATCCCCTGTTTTGAAAACAACGTCACTATCGGAGTGCCACTTACTGCGTTTATTCAGCGCTGGCCCAAAATCTCGCAGCCAACGACTCCAAATTGCGTTGGCGTAGCTTTGCGCTCGGATATATTGCTTTCGATGGTCGAAGTGCTCCTGGAAAGAGAGAGAAGGGAAGCTAGTACCATTTCGGCCTAACAAAAAAATGATTAGGAATTAACACCTCGAAACCATCCGGACTTGCACTTACTGATGTTATAGGTCGAGCGTTCAGTGATTGTTCTACAAGAAAGAAAGTTGTTTCAGGGACTTCGGGAGTTAGCTTTCTACTTCCTATTATTGCGTAGAATACCCTTTTACAACACCGAACGAGACGTTCCCAAGAACAACCGTGATGCGGGGCTGTCGGGGGGCTAAATTTCCACTTAATACCCTTTTTAGCCAGCTCTGGGGGTTCTTGTCCGTTCCACGACTGAATACAATTCAAGAGTTCTTTCTCGGCTCCCACAAAATTGGTGCCGTTATCAGACCAAATGACTGATGGAGTGCCGCGACGGGCAATGAATCTTTCGATTCCCATTACACACGAACTCGTGTCCATGGATGAGACAATCTCAATATGTACAGCTCTTGTGGTCATACATGTAAAAAGGAAGCACCATCGTTTTTCAGAACTCCTACTGATTGAGACGTAAAAGGGTCCAAAATAATCAACACCACAGTTTGTGAAGGGAGGCTGGCGGTAACCAAGCTTTTCAACTGGAAGCTCTGCCATCATAGGTGTGACAGTTTTGGTTTTGCGCTTCCTACATATAGGGCAGTGGACTTCAATGGACTTTAATAAAGAGCGAATGTTCAAGATTGCGAACTCTTAAGTGAATTACAGCTCGCAGGTAGTCTAAGAACTGGTGCTCATAGCGATAATGAATATCACTTACGAACAATTTCACCAGAGTATGCCTTCCATCAAGGATTATGGGGTGTTTTGTGTCATATTCAGTTTCCACTAGGCGGCGAAGTCGCCCAGTTGAACGAATGAGGAATGCAGGACCCATAAACGGTGCATATTGTGCGATACGACTAGACTTTTTGACGGTTTTGTCGCAGGACAGGAGTAAATATTCCGCTTCAAAAGATTCCTTTTAGGAAATCAACAAAAGTCGTCGTTTGGCGGTTTCTAATTCAACCGGATCGGTTATTTCCTTGACTTTAGTGCGGTAGTGCCGGTGTTTCGGACTAAGTCTGAGCATGAAAGCAACCACTCGCTGGAGTTTACGAAACGAGCTGAATTCTTCCCATGCAAATAAAATGGGTTCTTTTTGTTTTTGTACAACGTTTGAAAAATTAGAGGCCTGCTCTAAACCTTCATTAGTGTCACAAGCGGGACCAGCCAGGCGGATTTTCTTAAGCATTTCTATGCTCGGCTTGAAAGGCCACTCGCCACTTTTCAGCAGACTTGGCCCGTTTACCCAGCTGCTTGTTTTTAAGGACTCCGCTGAGATTCCTCTGGTTCCCGTATCAGCAGGGTTGTCTCCACTTAAGACGTGAAACCACTGGTCTACGGTCGTACTTTCCAGAATCTCTCCAATCCGGTTTGCCACGAACGTGGGTTGCTTACTACCCGAGTTTAACCACTGGAGCACAGTGGTGCTGTCAGTCCACATGAACGTGTTTGACACAGGAATGGTTAGAGCTTTGAGGACATCTTCCTTCAAGCGAGTAGCGAGTAACGCGGCCTGCAGTTCAAGCTTCGGGATGGAAAGCGCTTTCATGGGCGCGACTCTTGCTTTTCCAAAGACGAAGGCAACTTGCGTTTCGAGTGATGTTTTCACACGGGCGCGAAGAAAAGCTACAGCACAAAAAACTTCTTCTGAGCTGTCACCGAACATGTGTAACTCAACCCAATCGACTGGTGCGGAGAAGTAGCTGCGCTTTATACTCATTTTTCCTAGAGATGGCAAACCAGAGTGCCAGGCAAGAAATTTTGACTTTATATCAACGGGTAGCTCATCATCCCATTGTTGGCCATGAATGCGCCAGATTTCTTTCAACAATAATCGCGCTCTTACGGTATAGGGCGCTACGAGACCTATGGGGTCGAATTCGGATGAAACAAAAATTAACACTGATCGCTGTGTTATCGAACTTTTAAGTTCACGGTTGACACCACGGCTTACGACCAAAGTGTCGTCGATATGCAGACCAAGAACATGGGAAGAATTATCCCCACAAATTACAATATTTTTACTTCCCTGTTGCGGCGCGCTTTGGGGCGGGTTTAACTCTTTATTAATTTTAGTTACGTTACTTATGAACTTAGTTAATTAAAACCAGCTAGAGCTAATAGAGTAATCAACTCTTGACTCATTTTAAATGCAACATCAGGGTCCTCAAAGGAGTCGAGGTAGATAAAATGTCTCTAAAACTGCGGACGCTGCGTCATGGAACATCGCCTGATTATCCATTGCAGTCCGTTGCAACGCATAATTTGCACACGTTGGCGAATCTCTCGCTCCAAAGATATGTCCGGTGTACTGTATACAACCACATAGGCTGTGGGGTCCTCCCACCACAGAAAACGAAGAGATGGTTGGTCCTCTGGAAGGACGCCAACTTGTAGGAACATCCCTTCAATGTCAGTCGATACGGCAAAAAGATGTTGACGAAAACGGAGGAGAACGGAAACAAGGTTTTGCAGTAGGTCGGGTCCTACTAGCAACGATTTGGTCAATGATGTACCGTGGAATTTAGACGCTCCGTTAAGGACACGCCTCACTTTACCAGGTTTGTTTGGGTTCACCACGGGATGGTGAGGAAGATACCACTCGCGTATGCTGCGCTTCGGAAAATTATGGGGAGGAACTTGAATCACGTATCCTTTACTCAAATCATCTTCGATAGTTTTTGAGTATTGATCCCTTAAGTTAGGATCTTTCGCTAAACGTTTTTCCAACGATTTTAACTGAACCAAAGAGGAATAGTAATTGTCTGGTAACATGATAGATTCTTCTGCCCAAACATACCTACAGCGTATCATGATCCATCATGGACGGTGGAGGAATCAAGTATTTTAGCCGCCCTTTTGTCCTCGGCTGAACGGGAGTCGACATGTTTGTAGGCTCCGTATGACTATTTCATACCAGCGTTTGATTTGACAAGCTAGTTCGGTATCATCCGTATTGCACTTGAAACAAGAAGAAAGGAAACCAGTAGATGTCGGCATAAGGCCGCTCAAGCCTATTGGAAGGCGAACCTCGACGGGCGAAGTGTTTGGATCGGCCTCACTCTTGAAACACTCCTCATGCCGAATAGCATGGAAGGAGTCTTGACCAAAATTTATCAAAAAGTGCCCAAAAACGGCTTTCTTGACTGTTTTTTCAAAAATTTGGTTGCGGCGCACAAAATTTACCCCAAAAAAGGGGCAAAACAGTGCTTTGGGAGAGCTCGAAAAATCAATTTGGTCGACCTAAAAAAAAGGTCGTCAAAATTTTAGACAATTTTTTTTTAAATCCGCCCGCCCCCTCGAGAAAATCCTAGATCCGCCCCTGAGTCTCCAAATACAAACTTGGAAATGGCGCAAAAAAACGTCAATAATTTCTAGTTTCAAAAGTGGAATTTATTTTTAAGATTTCCCTGCGGAATAAAAACTTTACCTATTGATCCAGTTTTCTCAACTTGGGAAAAAGGAGCTAAACCGGATCCGAAGCTTGCCAATCCTTTCAAGCTCGATCTCTTGGAAGTATACAATAACTATCGTGCCAAGCATGGAGTTCCAGATTTGAAATGGTCAAATTCATTCGCTGTGCATGGCCAGGAATGGGCCGAAAAGTTATTTAGGGCAATGAATTCAAGCACAGCGATAACCCACGGTACGGAGAGAATGTAGCCAAGGCCTTGAAACTGAATCCGACTGCCGATGAAGTTGTCTACCACTGGTACAAAGAAGTGAAAATTATGACTTTTCGAAGCTCGAGTTCCAACCCGGAACTGGACATTTTGCACGTATGCGGGCTTTGGTTATACGAAGAACGGAAAAATAACTATTATTGTAGCCAACTATAAGTGCCCAGGCAACATGATGAGACAGTTTGAGAACAAAATCTCACAGCCTCATTCGGACAAAGAAAATTAGCAGCGAAATGACTGCACTCTTTTGCTAAATTGTTCATTTTAAGCTTCTGTCGCTCGCTGAACTTATAATATACTGTGAAGAATAATTTAATTTTAGTAATTTTAATGGCGTTTTTGCTGTGCCGCACTCTCGTATCCTGTAAGATCTAAAAAACTTGGTTCAACATCTGTAAATTATCGGCAACTTAAACAGATAATATGAAGAAGAAGTAACATCTGAAAGCAATGAGTTAGCCATTTTTCGGTTAACATTTTAGCAATACGGTTTTCAACAATCTCAAAAATGTATAAACATTTTTGATGGCAAACTGACCTTAATCGGACAAACCAGTAGTTTTCAAGGCCTTTTGTCTAAGAAAATCTAATTTTAGCTTTTTCACTTTCGCGCTATAATGACGTCATTATTTTAAGATTAATTTAAGCGCGAACATCTTCCGCGCTCAAAGGAGCGAAAACGGGTGCGAGTTTTACGGCCGGTCGAGTTAGCTCCCCAGAGCGGGTGGTAACAACGGCGGATCGGGCTATGTTGTCTTTTCTGTAATTAAGGGTTTTTATACGAGCCCTTGGGCTGCGTTCGTCAACCACCCACACTAAATCCCCTGTTTTGAAAACAACGTCACTATCGGAGTGCCACTTACTGCGTTTATTCAGCGCTGGCCCAAAATCTCGCAGCCAACGACTCCAAATTGCGTTGGCGTAGCTTTGCGCTCGGATAGATTGCTTTCGATGGTCGAAGTGCTCCTGGAAAGAGAGAGAAGGGAAGCTAGTACCATTTCGGCCTAACAAAAAAATGATTAGGAATTAACACCTCGAAACCATCCGGACTTGCACTTACTAATGTTATAGGTCGAGCGTTCAGTGATTGTTCTACAAGAAAGAAAGTTGTTTCAAGGACTTCGGGAGTTAGCTTTCTACTTCCTATTATTGCGTAGAATACCCTTTTACAACACCGAACGAGACGTTCCCAAGAACAACCGTGATGCGGGGCTGCCGGGGGGCTAAATTTCCACTTAATACCCTTTTTAGCCAGCTCTGGGGGTGCTTGTCCGTTCCACGACTGAATACAATTCAAGAGTTCTTTCTCGGCTCCCACAAAATTAGTGCCGTTATCAGACCAAATGACTGATGGAGTGCCGCGACGGGCAATGAATCTTTCGATTCCCATTACACACGAACTCGTGTCCATGGATGAGACAATCTCAATATGTACAGCTCTTGTGGTCATACATGTAAAAAGGAAGCACCATCGTTTTTCAGAACTCCTACTGATTGAGACGTAAAAGGGTCCAAAATAATCAACACCACAGTTTGTGAAGGGAGGCTGGCGGTAACCAAGCTTTTCAACTGGAAGCTCTGCCATCATAGGTGTGACCGTTTTGGTTCTGCGCTTCCTACATATAAGGCAGTGGACTTCAATGGACTTTAATAGAGAGAGAAGGTTCAAGATTGCGAACTCTAAGTGAATTACAGCTCGCAGGTAGTCTAAGAACTGGTGCTCATAGCGATAATGAATATCACTTACGAACAATTTCACCAGAGTATGCCTTCCATCAAAGATTATGGGGTGTTTTGTGTCATATTCAGTTTTAACTAGGCGGCGAATTCGCCCAGTTGAACGAATGAGGAATGCAGGACCCATAAACGGTGCATATTGTGTGATACGACTAGACTTTTTGACGGTTTTGTCGCAGGACAGGAGTAAATATTCCGCTTCAAATGATTCCTTTTGGGAAATCAACAAAAGTCGTCGTTTGGCGGTTTCTAATTCAACCGGATCGGTTATTTCCTTGACTTTAGTGCGGTAGTGCCGGTGTTTCGGACTAAGTCTGAGCATGAAGGCAACCACTCGCTGGAGTTTACGAAACGAGCTGAATTCTTCCCATGCAAATAAAATTGGTTATTTTTGTTTTTGTACAACGTTTGAAAAATTAGAGGCCTGCTCTAAACCTTCATTAGTGTCACAAGCGGGACCAGCCAGGCGGATTTTCTTAAGCATTTCTATGCTCGGCTTGAAAGGCCACTCGCCACTTTTCAGCAGACTTGGCCCGTTTACCCAGCTGCTTGTTTTTAAGGACTCCGCTGAGATTCCTCTGGTTCCCGTATCAGCAGGGTTGTCTCCACTTAAGACGTGAAACCACTGGTCTACGGTCGTACTTTCCAGAATCTCTCCAATCCGGTTTGCCACGAACGTGGGTTGCTTACTACCCGAGTTTAACCACTGGAGCACAGTGGTGCTGTCAGTCCACATGAACGTGTTTGACACAGGAATGGTTAGAGCTTTGAGGACATCTTCCTTCAAGCGAGTAGCGAGTAACGCGGCCTGCAGTTCAAGCTTCGGGATGGAAAGCGCTTTCATGGGCGCGACTCTTGCTTTTCCAAAGACGAAGGCAACTTGCGTTTCGAGTGAAGTTTTCACACGGGCGCGAAGAAAAGCTACAGCACAAAAAACTTCTTCTGAGCTGTCACCGAACATGTGTAACTCAACCCAATCGACTGGTGCGGAGAAGTAGCTGCGCTTTATACTCAATTTTCCTAGAGATGGCAAACCAGAGTGCCAGGCAAGAAATTTTGACTTTATATCAACGGGTAGCTCATCATCCCATTGTTGGCCATGAATGCGCCAGATTTCTTTCAACAATAATCGCGCTCTTACGGTATAGGGCGCTCCGAGACCTATGGGGTCGAATTCGGAAGAAACAAAAATTAACACTGTTCGCTGTGTTATCGAACTTTTAAGTTCACGGTTGACACCACGGCTTACGACCAAAGTGTCGTCGATATGCAGACCAAGAACATGGGAAGAATTATCCCCACAAATTACAATATTTCTACTTTCCTGTTGCGGCGCGCTTTAGGGCGGGTTTAACTCTTTATTAATTTTAGTTACGTTACTTATGAACTTAGTTAATTAAAACCACCTAGAGCTAATAGAGTAATCAACTCTTGACTCATTTTAAATGCAACATCAGGGTCCTCAAAGGAGTCGAGGTAGATAAAATGTCTCTAGAACTGCGGACGCTGCGTCATGGAACATCGCCTGATTATCCATTGCAGTCCGTTGCAACGCATAATTTGCACACGTTGGCGAATCTCTCGCTCCAAAGATATGTCTGGTGTACTGGTGTACAACCACATAGGCTGTGGGGTCCTCCCACCACAGAAAACGAAGAGATGGTTGGTCCTCTGGAAGGACGCCAACTTGTAGGAACATCCCTTCAATGTCAGTCGATACGGCAAAATGATGTTGACGAAAACGGAGGAGAACGGACACAAGGTTTTGCAGTAGGTCGGGTCCTACTAGCAACGATTTGATCAATGATGTACCGTAGAATTTAGACGCTCCGTTAAGGACACGCCTCACTTTACCAGGTTTGTTTGGGTTCACCACGGGATGGTGAGGAAGATACCACTCGCGTATACTGCGCTTCGGAAAATTATGGGGAGGAACTTGAATCACGTATCCTTTACTCAAATCATCTTCGATAGTTTTTGAGTATTGAGGATCTTTCGCTAAATGTTTTTCCAACGATTTTAACTGAACCAAAGAGGAATAGTAATTGTCTGGTAACATGATAGATTCTTCTGCCCAAACATACCTACAGCGTATCATGATCCATCATGGACGGTGGAGGAATCAAGTATTTTAGCCGCCCTTTTGTCCTCGGCTGAACGGGAGTCGACATGTTTGTAGGCTCCGTATGACTATTTCATACCAGCGTTTGATTTGACAAGCTAGTTCGGTATCATCCGTATTGCACTTGAAACAAGAAGAAAGGAAACCAGTAGATGTCGGCATAAGGCCGCTCAAGACCCAGCCTATTGGAAGGCGAACCGCGACGGGCGAAGTGTTTGGATCGGCCTCACTCTTGAAACACTCCTCATGCCGAATAGCATGGAAGGAGTCTTGACCAAATATTAAGTCTACATCGGCGTAGCTATACACAATTGGATTGATTGGAGCAAGGTACGGATACTTGCTCTGTAATGCAAGGATGTTGACGGTATCGGTACCGAATTTAAGTTCATCCTTGACAAATGCGGTTAATTCGAATATGTATTCGAATCCATCGAAGTTAGAAGATACCTTCATCTGACCTTGTTTCGTTTTAACAACAGTCGTTATGTCAATACCATTTACTGTGAGATCCACATCTCTTCCTGAACGATTCAGACATTTGACTAATTTAGCCGATATCCAGGAATGACTAGATGCTGAGTCACACAATGTTAAACAATCAGCACTCTGGAAATCGGTGGAAACTTGGAGCTTGATTATGGGCAGTCACCCTTTCGATGTTATGATTGATGATTGGTCGTTCGAGATTGCGCAACTTACATCCAACGGAACGGGATTAATGTCTGCATGATTCGAACTTGCGTTTGGTCTATTCTTGCTGAATGATTTTCGATCAGCGTTTGTGCTCTGACGCTCTGCAGATTGACTTATCCGGCTCTGCATTAGATCTTGTTTGACCAGCGTTGGGTCTTGTATGGCTATCATTTTTGTCCGGATTTCGACTCGGAAAAATACGTTCAGCACCATGGAGAAGTACACTATGGGTGCTAGTGCAACCTGGTTTGGTGCATTTCTTTGCTCTGGGACATTGTCGGAATGCGTGGATCCCTTATAAGCAGGAGAAGCACAATTTGTTTTCCGCGGAGAATTTTGCACGTTCTGTTGGGGTTTTCTCCTTAAACACAGAGCACTTCCACAAGGCATGTTTCCCCTTGCAGAGGATGATACAAGAAGGATATTCAAACTTTTTCTCAACTGTACTTGTCGAGGCAAAAACTCTGGTTACAGCTTTAGTTTTGGATGGCTCTTCGACTTTGGGCTTTCCAGTCATATTTTTTATTTGCTCATGAGTTTCTGCTTTATATTTTAACCAATTGTTAAAGTCAATTAGGTTGGAGCGTGACCAATTACGTTTCACGACAAAAAGTGACCACGATTCTCTCATGTTTGGTGGATTTTTCGAAAGAGCTTGATTTAACAAAGAGACGCTTTTCAAATCTTCTTCATAATCAAGAGACGACAGCCACTATACTTGAAATGGTCATCGAGAAGCTAAGGATGTTCTCAGAGTTGTGCATTCGAAGCTGCGGGAAACTGGACAACTTATCAAGGTGGCCGTAATTACGTTTTGTGGCTGGCCAAACTTTCTTTCTAGAGTTTTCAGAGCATCCTTATACATTCTTCCACTGTATGCGAACTCTGCTATGGCTGACTTAGCTTTTCCCGTGACTTATGTTTTTAAATAAGTTAACTTCACATCATCGCTTCGGGACGCTGCACCTACAGTACTGCAAAATTGGCCAAACCATTCGTGCCATTGGAGCGGATTGCCATCGTACTGGGCCAGCTTCCATTCTGGAAGGGGATCCTTCTTTGAGACTGACAGAGCTTGGACTAAGTCATTCAGTGTCACGGCTTGCGGTTGGGGAGCTGGTTGCAACGACGGCAACGTGTTGCTAGGATCAGCTGCAAAAGGTTGCTGCTGATATTTGTAAGTGTTTTCAGCTGATGCGTTGTTATTGGGAAACCCATAGTAAACGGTACCACCACTTGATACGTGCGGGAATTGTTGCTGAGATATTGGCCTTACGGATGAAAAAACACCAACTGATGGGTTCGTGTTACCATCACTTGTTACCCCAGTGATACATTGGGCGACTGCGGGTGTCCACTGGGACATTAGTGGCACATTGGGTTGACTAATAACGGCAGACTGTCCGCTAAACGGATTGCTCACTGAAGCAGGGTTGCTATACACGTTATGTGATAGCAAGTTTTGATTTCTGCAGATTAAATTTGCAGGTGTTTGTGACAAAATGGCATGGGGGGTGTATCCAGAGTATTGATTGGAGATGGCGGGCATGTTTCCAACAACTCGAGAATCGTTATTAGAGTTGTTGACGGGGAGATGTTGAATGGAAGACGAAGGATGAGGTACAGAGAAGTAACAGCATACCGGAGTATTGGTAGCTGCTGTTACAGCTGGATTAAAAAATGACGATGTATTGTTTTCGCAAAGTGTAGCGTTATTTGAAATAAGTGATGACTGCGTTTCGTGCTCAAGTTTAGTGGACACAGCGTGCTTGATTCCATCGCCATCGCTGAAGGAGACGGTTGGTTGATAGGGATAACATTGTTGATCACAATCAAAAGTCTGATTCGGCAACGATCGCCGAGGTGAAGCTCCCGCTGTGGACACATTTCTGTGTTGATGCGAACCACTTTCTATATTTATACAGGTTTCAAACTTTGAAGAAGACGGAACTACCTCGGGTCCTTTTTCGTTTTCTAATGCATGATCAACCCAATCGTTTACCCTGTCAGAACGACGATCAACCGAAGACACCAGCTCGAGATGCTGATCTATTTCAGACTCTTCGAGGTATTCAGTTTCAACCATTTTTGCTTCAGCTACTTTAATACGATTTTCTTCGCTTAATAGTTCCATTTCAAGCCGACTTTTTTCGATTCGTGCTCTTAACGGTCAATTTCAAATTTAATTTGTTGTTGTTTTCGTTCCATCTCAATCAGAGGCTGTTGCTCTTCGATGATGGCTTCCTGTTGTTTCAGTCTTAAGGTTGCTTCATGTTGTTTTTGCAACTTTTCTCGCTTCATCTTCGCTAGGAGCAGTTCCTTGCGGCGCTCACTGGGTGTCAATGATTTCATTGAGCTTTGCTTACTCGACCCGGATTTTGCCGATTTTGATGAAACTTTTGATCGACTAGTTTCGCTGACGCAGACCTCTGAAGCTTGATTAGATTCCATATGAGCGCGAGCCTTACCAGTTACTTCATCGTTAACTTTAACTATCCTATCCCACCATGCAGCCAACTCCGTTAATAATTTGCTAGGTTTATCGGTTTTATTAGCTAATATCACAAGTTCATCATTTTTAGCTAATGCTTTTTTCGAGAATACTCTTGCAAGATTCAATTAAGGCGTTTATTTTTGTTTTCCGAATCAGTCCCTCTAAACTCTCAGTTATGCGACTGTGAACTACGGAAAGCTCATTTTCTAGTGATGTTCGACCATTCATCAATCGTCGATATTTTAACTCAATTTGTTCTGTCATTTTGGTTACTTTTAAACGTGTTCACTTCTACTCAACCGCTCAACTGCTCAGTTTGAGAGAAAAAAGGGAATAATTAATTTAAGACCTTAACTTTAGTATCAATAACTTATATTATGACTCATTAAACAATATCACACATTAGAGAAGCACTTTATTTAACTCCTAGTTGCTGCTCAGCATTTCTTCTGTTTCGATTAGCTTGTCGCTTGCGTTTTCCTGGCTTAGGAGTATTTTTCTTTGAAATATTATACTTCAAATTCTTGCTATAACGCCTAAGGATCGTAAACGTTTTCAGCGAGGGATCCTGGTGTAGTTCTAAGTACTTTTGCATTAACTCAGTGAGGTTCTGCTTCCTTCTGGATATCAAGTCTGTTACTATATTAATAACTAATATACCTGACTCTTTCAACTTACTATATATATCTTCCGTGCCTACACGTTTACAGTAAACGATTGCATAAATATTACCTTTATAGTTTAAAAGAATCTTCTTAAGCTGGTTAGGAGATAGTGCGTTTAAGTTATTACTACGGTGTCGACTAATAGAGTTATTAACGGCGCCGTGCCAAATAACAATGTCGGTTCCGTTTAAGAGATAGTGATCAAGTTGATACTGACGAGTTTTACGGACGTTTACTGCGTTATGGTTGAAACTTAACCCGGGAATGGCTAAGCACGATTGAGATACACGCTTTTGCGAAGCGGGGGAAAGCATTTTCAAAGCGTGGTGCAGCGAGCTAGCAGCTAGTATGAACAGTTAGGGAATTGAATCAACTTTAGAGAAGGGAATCAAGCAAACCGCGACCTGACCTCCCGCAACACCCTGAGCTAACAAGGTTGTAGCAAAAGGTAAGACGATTTCACCGTTTTCTTCCCGTTTTTTCACGCTTTCACCCAACGGTTCAAGTTCCAACAGTCCCCTGATGCGTTTGCGAAATTTTGAGTTTTTTTCTAAAAAGACCAAAATTTCGGCAAAAAACTCGACTCGGTCGTTTTCGATACGGTGTTGAGCTTACAAACACGGTGTTAGGATAACGTAATTAAGGTTTATGAGGCCGGTTTATTTTTCTAAACCCACAGAAAATTTTCTGATCAGGTTTTGGTATCGAGAAAAATTGGGGGTTACGATTTTGCCATCAAAAAACCTCGTATCAGAATTTAAGGCATCAAATCAGCAAGTTAGCACAAATAAATAAAGTTTTGGTTTTTTAGTCTTACAAGTTTTGTAGAGGCGTTCACCGGTAGAATCCAAAATACACGGAAAACTTCGGGTGTTGAGAAAAAATGGATGTCCACAATCCACAATCAGGATACCTGAAAAGGCCTCCCCTTCTACTAACTGGGACGTTTCGACTAACTGGGTCGTTTCGGCCAATCGGGTCGTTTCGGCCAATCGGGTCGTTTCAGTCAATTGGGTCGTTTCGGCCAATTGGTCACCTTCTGACAAATTTTGGCTAATTGGACACCTTTGGCCAATTCGGCAGTTTCGGCTATTGCACCATTTCAGCCAAGTGGATCAAGTTGGGACAAATTTCAACTAATTGGACAATTTCGGCTAATTCGGATACTTCAGGGCAACTTTCGGCTAATTGCACAATTTCGGCCAATTGCGTCGTGTTTGGACAAATATCGGATAATTGGACACTTTCGGCCAATTGGGTCTGTTTGGACAATATCGGTTAATTGGACAATTTCGGCCAATTGGGATACTTTAGGGCAACTTTCGGCTAATTGCACAATTTCGGCCAATTGGGTCGTGTTAGGACAAATATCGGATAATTGGACACTTTCGGCCAATTGGGTCGTGTTTGGACAAATTTCGGCTAATTGGTCACTTTCGGCCAATTGGGTCGTGTTTCGACAAATATCGGCTAATTGGACACTTTCGGCCAATTGGGTCGTCTTTGGAAAAATTTCGGCTAATTGGTCCCTTTCGGCCAATTGGGTTGTGTTTCTACAAATATCGGCTAATTGGACACTTTCGGCCAATTGTGTCGTCTTTGAAAAATTGTTCACGAATATCGTCCGGAATATCTAATGTCCGGGTCGGCGGACCAAAATTTGCCGCACTCCCGTATCCTGTAAGATCTAAAAAACCTGGTTCAACATCTGTAAAATATCAGCAATTTAAGCAGATAGTATGAAGAAAAAGTAACATCTGAAAACAATGAGTTAAACATTTTTCGGTTAACATTTTAGCAATACGCTTTTCAACAATCTCAAAAATCTATAAACATTTTTGATGGCAAACTGACCTTAATCGGACAAACCAGTAGTTTTCAAGGCCTTTTGTCAAAGAAAATTTAATTTTAGCTTTTTCACTTTCGCGCTATAATGACGTCATTATTTTAAGATTAATTTAAGCGCGAACATTTGCCACAGTTGTAAAACTCCAATCTCTATACGCAGTGAACATGTGTTTTCTCACAATTTAATCATTTCTGCTTATTGCCAAGAATTTAGTTTGAAGGAGACGCTCGAATAGTTTTCATTTATTAAGAGTAAAGAACGTAACGTAGTAAAGACTCTTATATAGGTCTTGTTAATTTTTTTTGTTTGTTTTTCCTTTTCAGGAAAAGTCTCTAATAACTACAGATGTGCATTCATACATATTGATGCATTTATGAATGCACTTGAGTATATATGCACTTTTTGAGTTCAATTGAAATTCATCTGCTCAAAGTAACATAAATAGCACTCTCCAAATACGAACGTGGAAATGGCGCAAAGAAACGTGAACGAATTCTATTTTCGCAAGTGGAATTTAATTTGAAGATTTTTAGCGGAATAAAAACTTTAACTATTGATCCAGTTTTCTCTAGTTGGGTTCATGTTCTCTAAAAAGCGCCAATCATAAATTATTCTAGAAATTCAGAGAGGTTAAGGGGCATCCATTATTTCTTTGAATTTCTAAATTTAAGATTTTTTCAACAAATTCAATGTTTTTTATGTTAACTTCTGTTCATTACTCTTTTCCAATATTCGATTGGCTATGTTTTATTGTTTATCGTGTTGTATTTTGTTTACACAACATAACGCCTCTAAAAGGAGTAGTGTTTTTTCTATCTTTAAATAACTCTGATTTCTTGTAATTCTTAGTTTTGATTCGGTTTCATGGTACCGGCCTATGTTTTTCTTGGATAAATTACTTATGTTGCCTCAATATTAACATGATGTTGGTTATTCATTTGAGTGTTTGGAGTTATGGTATATTGGCCTAATCAAAGCAAAATTTTATTTTATGCTCTGGTTCAGAGGTCTAGGCTAATCATTTCCCATTTATTAGTTTGTTTTTGGATTAAATGTTTTGGGCTTGAAAAAATAACGGTTCAAAAATCAACGTTGGGCCACAACTTTTTAAGGTTGTTGTTCTTTTTCCCCATTCGATTATGCAAACAGCTATAAAAGTAAGGGTAAAAATTACTGCTAGTGGTAGTTAGGCAACGCCTGCAAAAAACAGCGCTAATTTATATAAGTATACTACAATACGAATAACACCAGCAGGTATAGAATTGACTGATTGTTCATTTGTCTGAAAAAGTAACACTCAAACTCTGCTGTTCAGTAAAAGGAAAAACTACATTTTTAAGTTTTAAGAGTAATGAACGTAGTGAATACTCTTACACAGGTCTTGCTGATTTTTTTATCAGGAAAAAGTCTTAAAACACTGATGCACATAGGCATAATGCCCTTTTTCAACTCAATTGGAAGTCATCTGCTGAAAAGAACGTAAATTGCGCTCTCCAAATACGAACATGGAAATAGCGCGAAAAAAACTTGAGCGATTTTTAGTTTTGAAAGTTGAATTTAATTTTTAGATTTCCAGTGGAATAAAAACTTTACCTGTTGATCCAGTTATCTCTAGTTGGGTTAATGTTATCCAAAAAGCGCTCATCATAAATTATTCTAGAAACTCAAAGAGCTTAAAGGGCATCTATTTCTTTCTTTGAAATTTAAAAGTTGAATTTTTTTAAAGCAATGCTTTATTTAAACTAGCTTTAATCTGTGCCATTTGTTTTTTTTTCGATATTGATTATAGTGACTGTCAACCATTAGATGTGTATTCGAATACCTTTTGTGCTTTCTTTCATCAAGCTGGCGGGAAAAATCAAAAAGTTAACTTAAGAGGACTCGAAAAAAATTTATTGAAAAATAAGCTTTTTATAGCATCCGAGCAAAGTTTACCGCCGGGTTGATAAAAAATGCTTGTAATCACCAGCAGATTTAGGAGGGAGCAATACGAAATTAAAACCGTCGAATTAAACTTGAATGTCAGCTTCATTTTTGTTAGTGTAAATTTTTATCGGAAAACAACTTCAAACTTATAATGTACCAGACTTTTTTTGTTTTCTCGCACGTGTAATAATGTTCTTTATAGAAAATGCATTAGTGGATGTAAGAGGTAGTGGATTCACGATGTTGGAGAGATTTGCCGAAGGTTTTCTCCCAGATAAGCAAGTTATTTTTTTAAGAGACTCGGCTCGGGAGCCCCCCCCCCCCCCCGTTAAGATTATGATTAGGACATTGCTGATATCTAAAGAATTAAGATCTCCTGCAGAAAATTAAGAAACTGAGGTTGCAACTTCTTGAAAAAACTTTTTTTCTCAGTTTTCTTCTCTGTTAGCAGATTGCACGGCTTATTAGATGGGCTTTAATGTAATTTGTGCCGCATTTGAAAAAAAAATTTCTCAAAACTGTTTGTCATACAATTTTCATAAATGACAAATTTTCAGTCATACAATTTCTATTTATGACAAAAATGTTTGTCATACAATTTCGATTTATGGGAAAATGTTTATCATAGACTTATAATTTTAAATTACTATACATTTCAAATTACTATAAAATTTTCTGTACGTATGGAATTGTATGAAAAGAAATTTCCCATTTTTGAGAATTGTATGATAAGCATTTTTGGTCAACCCGGGTAGTTAGTACTTACTAGCAGTAACAGCCAACAGTTCAATTTGAACTTAACGGGTATTGAGCATTTCAGTAGCAAAAATTAATCAAATTATTTGCTGAACCCGAAAAGAAGCATATAGTGCGATTTGATAGCGCTTGCTAATCGCAAGCGTAAAGAAAGCTGAAAATTAAAATTCAAACGGCGCAAAGACCATTTCTATATTTTACCTGGTTCTTTGTCAGAAGGATTCTCCGGTTCCACGTCCAGATTAGGCATCGTGATCGCGTTGTGATTAGTCACTATAAGACATGGACTCCCGAGTCTCTTCAGGTTATGAGTCATCGTATAACATCTGGGATTACTAGAATCATTAGCCACAATCAGACCAGAGGGTGTTTTTGAGTCCCGGTGCAGCAAGTCAATCAACTGGCTTGTTTTTGATCCGGGACTGGCACACATGTCAAGTACATAGTGGTTGGGTTGCACGTCCAGTAGCAAGGGTGGGATTTGGCTGACTAGTTCTTGTCTCACGAGGTTCCCGCAGTCTGCTTCGGTCAAGAGGAATTTGTGATACTCTTTCAGAAGCTCGTTACTTCTAAATATGAAAACACATCTAAACTCATCATCGTTTGTACCTCTGGCAAAAACTCTGAACTGTGTGAAAACCTGGAAACTTATCATATTTAAAACTCATTTTTTGAATACCAAGAAACAAATTAGGCTTTTATCACTGCTATTTCCATCCACTTTTATCACTGCTACTTATTTCAAAAAAATGTATTACTCAATGAGCCACTGAACAAGTTTCCTAAATCGGTCCGAATAAAATAATGTCGCCGTTATTCACCAAATTTTGAAACCAAATATTTTCAACGTAGAATAGCAAAATTACTCGCCTTATTTCAGCGCGACTTATCTGATGCTGCCATGACATGCTACGCGGATACCAGGTGGTTTTAAATGGCCTCGGTATACTTTCAGGCAGGCCATCAATGAAATCTATCATCATTCTCTTCGACAACAATAGCGCAGTTTCACAACTGCCAATAAACCGGTACGATAGTGGCAACATTTCCTTCAAAATGTTCAAAAAGGAGCTCCATTCTGATTCAGGGACTATTTTCTGACACTTGTAATATTTTGCAAAAAACGTGTTCTCCTTAACGACTTCTTTCCAATTTGATGGCTCCAGAAGGTGTCCTTGGGGATCAGGAGGCTTGTAAGGCTTTCGTTTTTTACCCATCAAAAATAATCTGAAAAATGTGCTGGAAATTTTTTGAAGTTTTCTATTAACCTAACCTAATTTACGAAAACTGGATCCCATGTTTTTTATTCAGCATGGAAATCTAAAGTTCCCTATTTGAAGTTAAAAAACAATCACGCCTTTTCGCTCCATTTGCGATTTGTAATTGGAAAGCGTAATTTCCCATCGCAAACGAATTAGAAGTGAATTTAAAAAGAAATCCAAAGAAAGACCGAAATATAATTTTAAGCTTGGAGACATTTTGACTTTTCCCTTAAAAAAACAAATGAAGAAAGCGCACTACCTAGATTAGTGTCTTCACTTCGTTCATTGACACTGTAAGCCTGCAATAGATTTTGTGTTGATCTCTCATCTCTCATCATTTCAGGTTAATATTAGAAAACTCATTCAGATTCTAGGAAACTTTATTCTTTAAAAACATCCAAGATTAAATAATCACATCAACACAACAGCCAAAAAATATATATGAAACAAGCTGCCAATCAAAAGATGGATACATTAAGTAGAACTGTTTGTATATATCCTCTTGTCTTCTTTAAAGTCTCTTGATCTCAACATATCGATGTTCTGAAACACATTTATTCAAATACAGAGTTGAAAATCCAACAGTTATATTAAAGAGAGAAAAAACTGAAATTCGTACTTATGTATTGGCGATTCATTTTCTCAGCGTCATTCATCTGATCACGAGTGGCAAATTCCACAATTGCGTCTCGGCTTTTCCCATTCGGGTCCCGGCGAAGATTGACAGTTAAGGGTCGTCCAATTTTGGAGAAAAACTAAAAATAAAAACTTGATTAGTTCAGACGAACCGACCTTTTATTTGCCATCGAGTAGACCCATGCACTTTTAAGTAAACAATTTCAATTATTGTGAAAACAATTTTAAGAAAGCAATTACTGTTATCTAGCTAGAAATGTTGCCTAACACTCGAACATCGAGCGCAGATCATCAGCTCGTAAAATTGTGGCTACTAGCAATAAAACGTTTGTAAATCAGATTCTATTCCATGTAAGATTAGAACTTTTACAGCAAAATGAAATCTCATGAAATCTCACTTCGTCGAACTTTGCAGCCCGTTTTCAGGCACCTCTAATCCTTTTTTTAATTTTTGATTTTTTTTACTAAAGACAACCACAGATTGATTATTGAAGCTATTTGGGACAAAAAAATACAGCATAGCCAACATAACGTAGAAAAGGATCAATGAACGCAAAGAAACAGAAAAACTGACTAGTTTCTTAAAAATGTCATCTTTCAAATTTCAAAGAAAAAATATATGGTCTTACAGCTCTTAGAATTACAAAAACGATTTATGATTGGCCTTTGTCTGATAAATTTTACCCAACTTGAGAAAACTGGAGAGTTAGCTCAAGTTTTAATTCCATTGGTAAATCTAAGAATTAAATTCCACTATCGAAACTAGAAGTCGCTAACGTTTTTTGTGACAGTTTCTCTTACCTAAATGGAGAGCGAAACTTGCCTGCTTTTAAGCAAGCGAACTTGAATAGAATTCAAAAAGAGCACATATACCTAAAGCCATTCATAAAAACATGAATATGTTGAATGCACTGTCATTAAATATTAGAGCATTTTGAGACGTTAGCTGCAAAAACAAAACTAAAAAAAAACATCACGACCTATATAAAAGTCTGAACTATGCTATGAACTACAACTACATTTGACAGCATAATTTTTTTGTATCTCTTTGAGTTTCACCTCTATTTCCTTAAATTCAGTAGTTCAAAAAACTTATGATTGAAAACTTACGAAATCTGGGTAAAACTTTGAACCAAAAATGAATTTTTGAATTTTTTATTACCCTTTCTATGCACAGGTATCCATTTATTTGAAATTCTCGCACTGGAACATTTTTAAACATTTTTCATTTACAGCTTGCTGAATCCATGTTCGATTGCTTTCTTTTTTCAAAACTTCATTAAACAATTTTCAGAAATTTGAACTCTTTTTCTCCTGTTTTGAACTCCTAAAGATATTGAATCTTTTACGTAGTTACTTTTTTTTTTGTTTTATATCGTTCATTCTCTTAAATTTTATTTTGAAGCAAATAGTTTTAGTAAAGGCTTAAGTTTTTTGCATTTCCGAATTGAATTTTAACTGTTGACGCATAAGCCATAACTCCTTATTGTAAAATGGTTTGACAAAAGCGTTTTATGCTGTTTGTGATTGCTTTTTACCTTGAAATATTCCTAGCCCATAATACCAAGTAGGCTATAGAATCAAGTAAAATAACATCTCAATCATAGCAAAAATGCCAATTGCTCCAAGGATAAAGGTTATTGCAGCGACAAACGGTTGATCAATAAGAAGTGAATTAATGAGATTTGAGTGATAGTTCCAGAAGTAATTCAGATCAAATAAATATGGTAAATCAACCGCACAAAATTGCTCGAACCAATGACTGAAGGTCATGTTTTACCAGCTAACTTAAACAAAAATCGGGAAGTGATTTTTCAGTTTGAACCGAATGAGAAAGAACCATTCCAGTTCAGTTACGAAAAGTCACCAATACCCCGCCTTTCAAATAAGGTGGTTCCTAGTAAAATGTCTCGGAAAAAAGCTGTTTTCTTCAAAACGTCTGCAGGCATGTTTGCTGCTGGCAAGAAGATTAATGTCACCTTCTTCTGTTCAAGTAACTCTCGAAGGAAGTGTAACTTTATGGCAAAATGCTTCGTCTTTCCGTGGTTCATTGAAATTTTACTAAGGGCAAAACAAGCTTAGTTATCAACGAAAACTTCCGAGGGCCTAATAAAAATTAAGCCTAAGTCGCTAAGTATACCCTGTAAATGAATTCCTTCCTTTAATGTTTCGACCACAGCATTGTGTTCTGCTTCGGCTGTTGAAGTTGATACACAACGCTGAAGTCTGCTAGATCAAATTATTCCACCTGAGTTGTCACGGAGCTTTAAACGATATCCTGAGGTACTTCTCCTATTGTCTTTATTTCCAGCCCAGTCCGCATCCGAAAAGGTAGCAAGATTGAACGCTTTATCCCTCCTACATACTAAAGGTAAACTTTTTGTTCCTAGCAGATATCTTAGACAATTCTTTCCGGCTTTCCAATAGTTTTCACCTGGGTTTTCCACAAAAGAATTAAGGTTTGCTGCAAAGCAAATGTCGGGTCTACTTGATAGGGCTCAGAAATTTGGACAACTAACAAGTCCTCGATAGTCACATTTTTTCATATTTTCTTGTTCTATGCTACCTTCTAAAGGACAATCTTCTTTTGTCAGTTTTTCGTTTTCAGCAAGAGGGGTTGTTATCGGTTTTGCTTCGGTCATTTCAAATCTTGATAACCACTTTTCAACATAATTCTCCTGACTTATCCTCATTTCGTTTCCTCAGTAATCAATTTTCATTCCTAAGAACCATTTGAGATCACTTATCTCGCTTATCTCAAATTTTTCAGAGATTTTGATGTCAAACCAGCTACAGAAACTTTCGTCCGCACCACAAACCACTATATCATCAAACCACAAGCAAATTAAATCTTCTATCTCTCCCTCAATCCTCTTAACAAACAAGCATTAATCAAAAACTGAATTTTCAAAGCCTAACTCCTCAAGGTAGCCTTTTAGAGTCCTGTGCCAGTTTCTACCGGACTGCTTTAGTCCTTAAACACTTTTCTTCAGAAGACACACTAAAGGTTTTCCTTCTGCATCAAAGTTCTGGAACACCTCAGGTTGCTTCGTAAAAATATATGTATCTAGTTTGGCATTCTAGTATGCAGTTTTAATGTCTAACTGTCTTAACTCATACCTATTTTGAACTTATAAACTTAGAACTATTCTTATAGTCAACATCTTAGTTGTAGGCGAATACGTTTCGTGAAAATCCCTTCTCTCAACTTGGCTAAAACCTTCAGCAACAAACCTAGCTTTAAACCTAGAAACTTCGCCATTACGTCCGTACTTCAAATCAAAACGCCACCTGCTGCCTATAGGCTTCTCTGCTCTATTTCTAACTAGTTCCCAAACTTTGTTTTTCTTGAATGAATCAAACTTTTTTTCACTGTTTATTGCCAGTCAGGGTCTGCTAAAGCTTCCTTAGCATTTTTGGTTTATTTTCGAAAACTTCTCCAAAACAAGTTTTTGAGATTGGTAGCCATATTAAGAGCATAAGGCCCATAAGTTCTCGATAAATTGGCTAGATCAAATTATTCCACCTGAGTTGTCACGGAGCTTTAAACGATATCCTGAGGTACTTCTCCTATTGTCTTTATTTCCAGCCCAGTCCGCATCCGAAAAGGTAGCAAGATTGAACGCTTTATCCCTCCTACATACTAAAGGCAAACTTTTTGTTCCTAGCAGATATCTTAGACAATTCTTTCCGGCTTTCCAATAGTTTTCACCTGGGTTTTCCACAAAAGAATTAAGGTTTGCTGCAAAGCAAATGTCGGGTCTACTTGATAGGGCTCAGAAATTTGGACAACTAACAAGTCCTCGATAGTCACATTTTTTCATATTTTCTTGTTCTATGCTACCTTCTAAAGGACAATCTTCTTTTGTCAGTTTTTCGTTTTCAGCAAGAGGGGTTGTTATGGGTTTTGCTTCGGTCATTTCAAATCTTGATAACCACTTTTCAACATAATTCTCCTGACTTATCCTCATTTCGTTTCCTCAGTAATCAATTTTCATTCCTAAGAACCATTTGAGATCACTTATCTCGCTTATCTCAAATTTTTCAGAGATTTTGATGTCAAACCAGCTACAGAAACTTTCGTCCGCACCACAAACCACTATATCATCAAACCACAAGCAAATTAAATCTTCTATCTCTCCCTCAATCCTCTTAACAAACAAGCATTAATCAAAAACTGAATTTTCAAAGCATAACTCCTCAAGGTAGCCTTTTAGAGTCCTGTGCCAGTTTCTACCGGACTGCTTTAGTCCTTAAACACTTTTCTTCAGAAGACACACTAAAGGTTTTCCTTCTGCATCAAAGTTCTGGAACACCTCAGGTTGCTTCGTAAAAATATATGTATCTAGTTTGGCATTCTAGTATGCAGTTTTAATGTCTAACTGTCTTAACTCATACCTATTTTGAACTTATAAACTTAGAACTATTCTTATAGTCAACATCTTAGTTGTAGGCGAATACGTTTCGTGAAAATCCCTTCTCTCAACTTGGCTAAAACCTTCAGCAACAAACCTAGCTTTAAACCTAGAAACTTCGCCATTACGTCCGTACTTCAAATCAAAACGCCACCTGCTGCCTATAGGCTTCTCTGCTCTATTTCTAACTAGTTCCCAAACTTTGTTTTTCTTGAATGAATCAAACTTTTTTTCACTGTTTATTGCCAGTCAGGGTCTGCTAAAGCTTCCTTAGCATTTTTGGTTTATTTTCGAAAACTTCTCCAAAACAAGTTTTTGAGATTGGTAGCCATATTAAGAGCATAAGGCCCATAAGTTCTCGATAAATTGGCATCAAAAATCATGCAGCGAGCCATTGGAGTAATTGTTCCCCACACCCTTTCTATCTTTCTGTTCTCTTGAGGGGTATAGTCTTATTTTCAGTTTCCTACAAACTCGCCTAAAATCCTGAACTATGTACTCTCCTGCGCCATCTCAAACTGAAGTCTGAGGGACTCCTATCTCTGCTATGAACCTCTCAATTTTTTGTTGCCTCATCTCTCGTCTTTATGAAATGAATTTTTAGATATCTAGAAAAACTTTCCACAAAACCTAAAGCATAACTATGACCATCCTCTGCTATCGGGTCGATAGGACTTGAAATATCTGTCTGAACAATATCTAGAGTCCTGGTTGCCCTGGTGTACCAATCTTTCGAGAGTGGCTTATTTTTTGCTTTAATCAAATCAATTGCTCTAAATGACTTGAGTCTTTGTATTTTTAAGACCCATCCTACAATGCCAATGTTTCAATATGCTAACTACATAACACCCCTCTTTTCCTATTAAAGTATCCCACGAAAAAGAGTAAACTGAACCATCTCTTAATGGGTGAACTGAACCATTTCTCTGACGAACAAACGAGCTCGCACCAAAAACAACTTCTGCTCCAGCTTTCTTCATTTTTGATACACTTAGCAAATTTCTTGAATTTTCAGGAACGTACAAAGTATCCTTCAGCTCAATCATCTTAAACTCGCCTTTCTCATCTTTCACTCTGAATCTAACTTCACTGTTTCCTTAAATTTTTGGACACAGAGAAATTTGCATTGCTAACCGATCCTTTGAAGTTCTCATCTAAACTAACAAACATCTCTCGATCCCTAATCATAATACTGGTGGCTCCAGATTCTACGACTAAGTCCTCGACCAGAGACACTCTACTCAGAAATTTAAAATGAACCTCGGTTTCAGCTGCTAGGTTCTGCTGTTCTCGTTTAGTCTTACTAATGAACTTTTTCTTTGCTTGGCAATACTTTGCAATACGTCCAAACTACTTGCACTCATAGCACTGAATTTTTTCATCTTTGTGTCCACCATCTCGTCTGCCGCCTACGTTTTCTCTGCACTGTTTTGCCACATGTCCTCTTTTATGACATTTAAAACAAACTCTATTCTCGCTATTTAAATCATGCTTTTTCAATAACTTGTCTTTCGCTATCAAAATTCACTAAATATCTTTTCAATTCTTCTAAACTTTTCTCATCTCTACTTAACTTGCCTATGGTACAAAAAATTTCAAATGTTTTGGAAGCCCTTTCAAATTAATTGAAATTAACATTTGTTCACTCCTTCGTTCACTTGTTCTAAGTTTCACTGAATCTCCTCTGCTCTAGTTAAACAATATTTCACTGTTTCATTGCTATTCTTTTACAAAGTTGTAAGTTCGGAGATAAGTTTTTGCAGCCTGGGTCTTTCAAAACTCTTAAACTTTTTCGTAAAACATCCCAAGCTTTACGACCATTGCCTTTGTAAGGTCTTAAAAACAAAACCGATTTCTTATCTAGAGCCCGCAGAAGTTCGTACCAGATATGTAACTGTTTTTCCCCAAAAATCTATTTTCCTTTATCTATTGCAGCTTTTTTTATCACTGCCTGCTTCCGGTCTTAAACTTGGCATAAAATTTCTATAATCAACTGTCTCATCTAAAATTTTGTTTAATTTCAAGTGAAAAATTAGTGACTCGAATTGCTCTTCAAAATAAGAAAAATCCTCTTCTTTTCCCGAAAAAACTATCCTATTTTCTTTGCTATGCAAAGTTCTTATTTCCCACTTAAGTCATACACAAAGATAAAGCTATAATCAAAAATTCAAAAAGCTAAGTATTGCCCTAGATAAAATTCAATGACCCCGTTTTCTCTAACATCAAAATCATGTATTATAAACAACAATATCGCGCGCTGATGTAACTAAGCTAAGTTTATTTGATTACCTATATCTGATTCGGAATCTAACGCTCTGCGTACTGAATAACACATCAGCAAATTAGTAAAGCGAAGGTACCTCCTCAGATTTCATACTAGGTATTATATATATTAGCAATATAGAAGTTCGTCTTCTTATTCTGGGGTATAAGTTTCTTTTCTTTTTGAAAGCATTGTTTTACTTGGATTGATTTAGTGTCAGATTCGAGCAACCGCGTACGAACGAACTTATCCCTCCACAAAACTTGAGTATAAATCAGCAACTTTTACAAATAAAACATGTAATTTATCAGTTTGTTACAGTTTTCTTTCACTATCAATCTTCATGTAGTGCTTCTTCCACTGCTGTGCTCACTCAGTTCCCCTTTGTGTAACTTTTGACTGTCTTCTCTTCTTGCTGTGTTTCCCTGCTTCTATCGTCAGAGTTGTCTATCTCTAGAAGTTGTGTTGACCTGCTTCTGTCGTAAGAGTTGTCTGTCTCTACTAGTTGTGTAGCCCTGCTTCTATCTTTGCACTTCTCTATCTGATCAACCATCTATCTCCAAGTACCGTTGGTCTGCTTCTATTCTCGCAGTTTTCTATCTGATCAGTTGTCTATTTCAAGTTATGATTTCACTGTCACAACTCCACTACAAATCTCAGTATTTTTTCTAATTCGTTTGAACAAACAGTCAATCTTGACTCCTGACTTCTCACTCGTCATTGGTCATCTGGGCCCATAACCTATCAAGGTTGCAGCGACAAACGGTTGATTAAGAAGGAGTGAATTAATGAGATTTTAGTGATAGTTCCAGTAGTAATTCAGATCAAATATATTTGGTAAATCACCCGCACAAAGTTGCTCGAATCAATGACTAAAGGTCATGTTTCACCAGCTAATTTTCACAAAAATCGGAAAGTGATCTTTCAGTTTGAACCGAATAAGAAAGATCAATTCCAGTTGAGTTACAAAATTCACCAATAAAAAAAACCGAAAAAGAAAAAACACTTTTCAACGCGGCACTAAACTTTTTTTTTTTCAATTTTCGAGTTTTTCTTTTTTGCTCAAAGTATTCTTTATTTAACAAAAACGGCTATGATTTCATTTTAATTTAATTGAATAACTTTTTAGGGAATCTTAAAATGCTTTGCTTTCTTTTAAAAAACTAAGCAAAGAATTCAAATTGTAGCAGCATTTACTCGTTCTTTTAACGCTCAAAACTTTGTTTATCAAAACCTGCTTCTTAAATTTTTTTTGAATAAACCAATCTAAATGGATTTGTGAAAATTTTACTTTCAATAGAAAAAAGACAAAACGCTCATCATACAATTTTGTTCTATGGAAGTTATATGAAAGGCCTTTGTTCCGTAGATTCCTCATATAAGTGTGTACAGTAAGCATTTTTCTGTTAAAGAGGTCAAACCTGGTAGTGTAAAAACATCATTAGATCAAAACATTGGCTGGTAAATAGCTGCTGGAATAAAATTGGAATGAGAATAACGCGGGCTGGGGAGGTGAAGGTGTTTTGAACCTAGATTGAAATTCGCCTCTCGTTTTGTTGTTCCAAGCACTCTCAGCATTACAAAAAACTATGGCGTAGGTTGGATTTTTCCACACAAAAGTCGTGCTTTCATTTCAAAAAGGCTGTCTCAGTGTTGATAAAACCTTGTGAAGTACAGTTTACCAATTAAAAGGCTAATTACAGACGGTAGCATTGTGTGATTTAACATTTTTTAACCGTTTTTTTTAGCCTATTTTGAAATTGAAAGGCAATATCAATAACAAAAAATTGTCCAAAAAATCCGATAACAATTTCGAAGGGTTAATTAACGATCGTTTTTTGTACATTCCTATGATGTTAACATAAAAACGAAGCTGCGCTTCGCAAACACAAGCGAGCAAAAGGCAAAAAAGAGCTCTGAACAGGCAAAACAAAATGAAATCAGGACACAGGAAACATAGCCAACAGACAAATGTCAAAGAGTATTGAACGTAAGTAAACAGAAAAAAGACACTTAATTTGAAAAAATCTCATTTCGAAATTCAAAGAAAAAAATAGATGCCCTTTGATCTCTTTGACTTTCTAGAACAATTTATTAATGGCGTTTTTTTTTTATAGCATTTACCCAACTTGAAAAAGCTGGATCCATAAGTAAAGTTTTCATTCCGCTGGAAATCTGAAAATTAAGAACCACATACGAACAAAATCTCGTTCACGGTTTTTTATGACTTTTCTACGCTCATATATGAAAAGTGATATTAACGTAACTTTCAGTAGATGAAATTCAATTGAACTCAAAAAGTTCTTATATAATAGAACTCAAAAAGAACTCATATAATCTAAATGCATTCATAAAAGCATTAAAATCTATGAACGAAGATCTGCAGTTATCAGAGCAGTTTAAGACTTTTTCCTGACAGAAATTACCAAGATCTAATTAATTCTTTTTCAAGTTTTTCTATTCAAATTGAAGTTTTTCAAATCAAATTGCCAGTGTATGCAGCAAAAATTCGACAAAAAGTAATTCAATGTTCCGGATTTGAATCTCTCGTTTGCTGATTAGCAGTCTCACTTCCTCACATTTAAGCCACGGTGGCTTGGAGGTAAACTAGAGGCCCAGCTAATGTCGGATGCACCTGTTTTAATATTTTAATCTCTGATTGTACTGATTTCAAAAAAATGGACTTTACCCAATACACCTGTGATTTCCCAACTCAAGTAGGAGACTAGCCGTTTATTTAAAACAGAAAACTACTACCCGCCTTTCAACTGAATATTTGACATTTTCTGAAGCCATATTTTTTCAGACGGACGGAAAAGCCGACTACACAGAAAGTCGCATATGTTTTTTAGAGAAAATGAACAAAAAAAATTTAAAAAAAATGTCAAAAAACACCTTTCCAATAAAAAAAACTGAGAAAAAAAAAAACACTTTTCAACGCGGCACTAACTTTTTTTTCAATTTTCGAGTTTTCCTTTTTTGCTCAAAGTATTCTTTATTTAACAAAAACGGCTATGATTTCATTTTAATTTAACTGAATAACTTTTTAGGGAATCTTAAAATGCTTTGCTTTCTTTTAAAAACTAAGCAAACAATTCAAATTGTAGCAGCATTTACTCGTTCTTTTAACGCTCAAAACTTTGTTTATCAAAACATGCTTCTTAAATTTTTTTAAATAAACCAATCTAAATGGATTTGTGAAAATTTTACTTTCAATAGAAAAAAGACAAAACGCTCATCATACAATTTTGTTCTTTGGAAGTTATATGAAAGGCCTTTGTTCCGTAGATTCCTCATATAAATGTGTACAGTAAGCATTTTTCTGTTAAAGAGGTCAAACCTGGGAGTGTAAAAACATCATTAGATCAAAACATTGGCTGGTAAATAGCTGCTGGAATAAAATTGGAATGAGAATAACGCGGGCTGGGGAAGTGAAGGTGTTTTGAACCTAGATTGAAATTCGCCTCTCGTTTTGTTGTTCCAAGCACTCTCAGCATTACAAAAAACTATGGCGTAGGTTGGATTTTTCCACACAAAAGTCGTGCTTTCATTTCAAAAAGGCTGTCTCAGTGTTGATAAAACCTTGTGAAGTACAGTTTACCAATTAAAAGGCTAATTACAGACGGTAGCATTGTGTGATTTAACATTTTTTAACCGTTTTTTAGCCTATTTTGAAATTGAAAGGCAATATCAATAACAAAAAATTGTCCAAAAAATCCGATAACAATTTCGAAGGGTTAATTAACGATCGTTTTTTGTACATTCCTATGATGTTAACATAAAAACGAAGCTGTGCTTCGCAAACACAAGCGAGGAAAAGGCAAAAAAGTGCTCTGAACAAGCAAAACAAAATGAAATCAGGACACAGGAAACATAGCCAACAGACAAATGTCAAAGAGTAATGAACGTAAGTAAACAGAAAAAAGACACTTAATTTGAAAAAATCTCATTTTGAAACTCAAAGAAAAAAATAGATGCCCTTTCATCTCTTTGACTTTCTAGAACAATTTATTAACGGCGTTTTTCTGATAGCATTTACCCAACTTGAAAAAGCTGGATCAATAAGTAAAGTTTTCATTCCGCTGGAAATCTAAAAATTAAGAACCACATACGAACAAAATCTCGTTCACGGTTTTTTATGACTTTTCTACGCTCATATATGAAAAGTGATATTAACGTAACTTTCAGTAGATGAAATTCAATTGAACTCAAAAAGTTCTTATATAATAGAACTCAAAAAGAACTCATATAATCGATATGCAGTAAAATCTATGAACGAAGATCTGCAGTTATCAGAGCAGTTTAAGACTTTTTCCTGACAGAAATTACCAAGATCTAATTAATTCTTTTTCAAGTTTCTGTATTCAAATTGAAGTTTTTCAAATCAAATTGCCAGTGTACGCAGCAAAAATTCGACAAAAAGTAATTCAATGTTCCGGATTTGAATCTCTCGTTTGCTGATTAGCAGTCTCACTTCCTCACATTTAAGCCACGGTGGCTTGGAGGTAAACTAGAGGCCCAGCTACTGTCGGATGCACCTGTTTTAATATTTTAATCTCTGATTGTACTGATTTCAAAAAAATGGACTTTACCCAATACACCTGTGATTTCCCAACTTAAGTAGGAGACTAGCCGTTTATTTAAAACAGAAAACTACTACCCGCCTTTCAACTGAATATTTGACATTTTCTGAAGCCATATTTTTTCAGACGGACGGAAAAGCCGACTACACAGAAAGTCGCATATGTTTTTTAGAGAAAATGAACAAAAAAAATTTAAAAAATATGTCAAAAAACACCTTTCCAATAAAAAAAACTGAAAAAGAAAAAACACTTTTCAACGTGGCACTAACTTTTTTTTTCAATTTTCGAGTTTTCCTTTTTTGCTCAAAGTATTCTTTATTTAGCAAAAACGGCTATGATTTCATTTTAATTTAACTGAATAACTTTTTAGGGAATCTTAAAATGCTTTGCTTTCTTTTAAAAAACTGAGCAAACAATTCAAATTGTAGCAGCATTTACTCGTTCTTTTAACGCTCAAAACTTTGTTTATCAAAACCTGCTTCTTAAATTTTTAAATAAACCAATCTAAATGGATTTGTGAAAATTTTACTTTCAATAGAAAAAAGACAAAACGCTTATCATACAATTTTGTTCTATGGAAGTTATATGAAAGGCCTTTGTTCCGTAGATTCCTCATATTAATGTGTACAGTAAGCATTTTTCTGTTAAAGAGGTCAAACCTGGGAGTGTAAAAACATCATTAGATCAAAACATTGGCTGGTAAATAGCTGCTGGAATAAAATTGGAATGAGAATAACGCGGGCTGGGGAAGTGAAGGTGTTTTGAACCTAGATTGAAATTCGCCTCTCGTTTTGTTGTTCCAAGCACTCTCAGCATTACAAAAAACTATGGCGTAGGTTGGATTTTTCCACACAAAAGTCGTACTTTCATTTCAAAAAGGCTGTCTCAGTGTTGATAAAACCTTGTGAAGTACAGTTTACCAATTAAAAGGCTAATTACAGACGGTAGCATTGTGTGATTTAACATTTTTAAACCGTTTTTTAGCCTATTTTGAAATTGAAAGGCAATATCAATAACAAAAAATTGTCCAAAAAATCCGATAACAATTTCGAAGGGTTAATTAACGATCGTTTTTTGTACATTCCTATGATGTTAACAAAAAAACGAAGCTGTGCTTCGCAAACACAAGCGAAGAAAAGGCAAAAAAGAGCTCTGAACAAGCAAAACAAAATGAAATCAGGACACAGGAAACATAGCCAACAGACAAATGTCAAAGAGTAATGAACGTAAGTAAACAGAAAAAAGACACTTAATTTGAAAAAATCTCATTTTGAAATTCAAAGAAAAAAATAGATGCCCTTTCATCTCTTTGACTTTCTAGAACAATTTATTAACGGCGTTTTTCTGATAGCATTTACCCAACTTGAAAAAGCTGGATCAATAAGTAAAGTTTTCATTCCGCTGGAAATCTAAAAATTAAGAACCACATACGAACAAAATCTCGTTCACGGTTTTTTATGACTTTTCTACGCTCATATATGAAAAGTGATATTAACGTAACTTTCAGTAGATGAAATTCAATTGAACTCAAAAAGTTCTTATATAATAGAACTCAAAAAGAACTCATATAATCGAAATGCATTAAAATCTATGAACGAAGATCTGCAGTTATCAGAGCAGTTTAAGACTTTTTCCTGACAGAAATTACCAAGATCTAATTAATTCTTTTTCAAGTTTCTGTATTCAAATTGAAGTTTTTCAAATCAAATTGCCAGTGTATGCAGCAAAAATTCGACAAAAAGTAATTCAATGTTCCGGATTTGAATCTCTCGTTTGCTGATTAGCAGTCTCACTTCCTCACATTTAAGCCACGGTGGCTTGGAGGTAAGCTAGAGGCCCAGCTACTGTCGGATGCACCTGTTTCAATATTTTAATCTCTGATTGTACTGATTTCAAAAAAATGGACTTTACCCAATACACCTGTGATTTCCCAACTTAAGTAGGAGACTAGCCGTTTATTTAAAACAGAAAACTACTACCCGCCTTTCAACTGAATATTTGACATTTTCTGAAGCCATATTTTTTCAGACGGACGGAAAAACCGACTACACAGAAGGTCGCATATGTTTTTTTAGAGAAAATGAACAAAATTTTTTTAAAAAATATGTCAAAAAACACCTTTCCGATAGTTTCGAAGGCCGTAGAACGTGGGTTGAAATTGAGAGAGATTAGCAAAATAAGCAGGCACATAAAAGAGCCGCCAGTTTTTCCATTGGTATCATTTTTTTGAAAATCAGCTGAGGATTCTTTGAGAAAAGTTTGAAATTTCTGCAAAACCGCAAAAAAACTTTTCAAGTCGCAAAAAAAATCCCATACATTTTCAGAATACCTGTTGTTTTCAACAGAACCTTACACTAAACAAAAATAAAGCCGCAACAGATGCTATTAAATTGCCTATGCTTAATTATGATTAAATTGAAATATACCAAAAGTACCACCAATAAACACTTTTATTTGCGAATTAGGTTGAAAAAAATCGTAGTAATACACTACGCTTCGCTTAGTAAACATGCAATACTTAATAACAGGTAACAATTCGTAACATTTGCAAGTAGCTCTGCTCATCCACGTGGCTTATATCAGGCACGAGAGGCATATTGCACCTGAATCAGTGTTTCCTGATTATCCTACTCTTCTAACTTATAGCCTGTTCCGAATTGTTGCCTGTAAAGAGTTTTCAATTTGCGATTTTCAGAAAAACACGAATATGCTTTGACTATGAATGTCGCTTTGAGTTTCACCACTGTTTCCTTAAATTAAGGAGTTTAAAAAACTTTTGATTGAAAAATTATGAAATCTGGGTAAAATTTTAGAAAATTGGATATTTTTCTGATTCTGACAGCTACTGAATTTTTATTACTTTTTGTATGCAAAGGTATCCGTTTATTTGAAATTCTCTCACTGAAAAAATTATAAACATTTTTCATTTACAGCTTCCTGCATCCATGTTCGATATGCTTTCTTTTTTCAAAACTTCATATAACAACTTTCATAATTGTGAACTCCTTTACCCCTATTTGAAACTCCTAAACATATTGGAATTCGTTAAATACTTGATTTTTAATTTTTGTTTTGTACAGTCCATTCTCTCATATTTTCTCTTAAAGCAAACAATTTCAAAAGACGCTCAAGTTTTTGGCTTTTTCGAATTTACTTTTGTTTGTTGACGCATAGGGCATAACTCTGTACTGTTGAATGGTTTGACAAAAGCGTTATATGCTGTCCGTGATTGCTTTTTACCGTGAAATGCTCCGATCCCATAAAACCCAATAAGCTATGATACCAAGTAAACTAACATCTCAATCATAGCAAAAATGCCAATTGCTTCAAGGAAACCGAAAAAGAAAAAACACTTCCAATTTTTCCCAAAGTATTCTTTATTTAACAAAAACGGCTATAATTTCGTTTTAAATTAGCTGAAAAAATTTTTAGCGACTCTTGAAATTTTTTGCTTTCTTTTGAAAAACTTATACAATTCAAATTATAGCAGCATTTAGTCGTTCTTATAACGCTTAAATTTTTGTTATTTATCAAAACCTTCTTTTTAAATTTGTTTTTTTTTTAAATAAACCAATCTAAAACGATTTGTGAAAATTTTACTTTCACTAGAAAAAAAGACAAAACTCTCATCATACAATTTTCTTCTATGGAAACTATGATAAGCCTTTTTTCCGTAGATTCCTCATATAAATGTGTACAGTTAGCGTTTTTCTTTTGAAGAGGTCAAGCATTTGAGTGTAAAACAACGTTAGATCAATACATTACAGATAAATAGCGGCTGGAATAGAAATTGAATGAGAATTACGCGGGATGGGGTGTTTTGAACCTAGATTGAAATTCATATCACTCACTTTGTTATAAAAGCAAGGAAAATGCAAAAAAGAGCTCCGAACAGGCATGACAAAGCGAAACCAGGACAAAGGAAATATAGGCAACAGACAAATCAAATGGAAAATAGTAATGAACGCAAATAAACAGAAAAAAAACATTGACTGTAAAAAATCTATCTTTCGAATTTCAAAGAAAAAAAAACAGATGCCCTTTAAGCTCTTTGACTTTCTAGAACAATTTTTGAACAGCGTTTTTTAGAGCATTCACCCAGCTTGAGAAAACTGCATCAATAAGTAAAGTTTTCATTCGGCTGGAAACCTATAAACTAAATTCCACTTTCGAAACTAAAAATGGTTCACGTTTTTTCACACCATTTCTACGCTCGTATACTGATTTCTAGATTGAACTCTCAATATCAGAATTATCTAGTAGTTTTCGTGGGAAGAAGTTTCCACAAGAAATTTCTACAAAAAAAACGGTAAAAACTCTAGAAAATGGATTTTGTGCGATAGTAAAATTTAGGTAACTCTAAGTGGATGAAATTCAATTGAGCTCAAAGAGTGCATATAAATCTAAGTCCATTCATAGATGTAATAATATCTATGAATACACATCTGCAGTTATCAGAGCAGTTTAAGACTTTTTCCTGACAGAAATTACCAAGATCTATATAAGTCTTCATTACGTTCATTACATTTAAAAGATTAAAAAAACACCTTAAGAAAAAACTTTTGCTGAGATCATCAGTGCCACGTTCTCACATCTGCTCCACGACCACTAGTATGTTTACTTACACTAGCATCAATTAAGCAGCTGCAGTTTTTTAAAAACAAATTGCCAATTGATTCGATCAAAAAAAAATTGACCAAAAATTCGACCAAAAAAAGTAATTCAATGTTCCGGATTTGAATCTCTCGCTTGTGTATTAGGAGTCTCAGGTCCTCAAATTTAAACCACGGTCGCTTGGAGGTAAATTAGAGGCCCAGCTATTGTTGGATGCACCTGTTTTAATATTTTAATCTCTGATTGTACAGATACCGAAAAGCGTAATTTTCGAAGTTTCAAAAAAATGGACTTTACCCAATACACTACTGATTTCCCTACTTAGGTAGGGGACTAGCCGCTTATTTAAAACAGAAAACTACTTTTAGCTCTTTCAACTGAACATTTAATCTCAGATTTGGCAGGGTAGTTTTTGAAAAAAAAAAGCGAAAAAAGGTTCCAAGAAACGATCAAATATAGTTAAATAAGACTTTTCCTAAATTCCTTTACTTTTCTCTAAAAAAGCATGGGAATAGCATCTTATGCAGAATATCATCTTATGCAGGGAAGACTTCCACACACTGATTTCTAGATTGAACTCTCAATATCAGAATTATCTAGTAGTTTTCGTGGGAAGAAGTTTGAAATTTCTACAAAAAAAAACGGTAAAAATTCTAGAAAATGGATTTTGTGCGATAGTAAAATTTAGGTAACTCTAAGTGGATGAAATTCAATTGAGCTCAAAGAGTGCATATAAATCTAAGTCCATTCATAGATGTTATAATATCTATGAATACACATCTGCAGTTATCAGAGCAGTTTAAGACTTTTTCCTGACAGAAATTACCAAGATCTATATAAGTCTTCATTACGTTCATTACATTTAAAAGATTAAAAAAACACCTTAAGAAAAAACTTTTGCTGAGATCATCAGTGCCACGTTCTCACATCTGCTCCACGACCACTAGTATGTTTACTTACACTAGCATCAATTAAGCAGCTGCAGTTTTTTAAAAACAAATTGCCAATTGATTCGATCAAAAAAAAATCGACCAAAAAGTCGACCAAAAAAAGTAATTCAATGTTCCGGATTTGAATCTCTCGCTTGTGTATTAGGAGTCTCAGGTCCTCAAATTTAAGCCACGGTCGCTTGGAGGTAAATTAGAGGCCCAGCTATTGTTGGATGCACCTGTTTTAATATTTTAATCTCTGATTGTACAGATACCGAAAAGCGTAATTTTCGAAGTTTCAAAAAAATGGACTTTACCCAATACACTACTGATTTCCCTACGTAGGTAGGGGACTAGCCGCTTATTTAAAACAGAAAACTACTTTTCGCTCTTTCAACTGAACATTTAATCTCAGATTTGGCAGGGTAGTTTTTGAAGAAAAAAAAAAGCGAAAAAAGGTTCCAAGAAACGATCAAATATAGTTAAATTAGACTTTTCCTAAATTCATTTACTTTTCTCTAAAAAAGCATGGGAATAGCATCTTATGCAGAATATCATCTTATGCAGGGAAGACTTCCACGCACTGATTTCTAGATTGAACTCTCAATATCAGAATTATCTAGTAGTTTTCGTGGGAAGAAGTTTGAAATTTCTACAAAAAAAACGGTAAAAACTCTAGAAAATGGATTTTGTGCGATAACCATATCGGCTTCTCTATTTAAAAAAAGTAAAACAGATTACAAGGGAAAATTCAAGCACCATGTTAGTTTGATTGAAGTGACAACCTCAGAACCGGCGATTTAGTTTTTGAAAGAAAGGTGAGTTTCCAAAAAAAAATTAAATTGCTTATGCTTAAACAGGCTTAAATATGATTAAATTGAAAAATACCAAAAGTGCCACCAATGAACACTTTTATTTGCGACTTGGGTTGGGAAAAATCGTAATAATACACTACGCTTCGCTTGAGTAAACATGCAGTAATTCGTAACTCAAAGCTACATTTCGTAACAAGGCATTTGCAAGTAGCTCTGTTCATCCACGGGGCTTATATTGGGCACGAGAGGCATAGTGCACGTGAATCAGTGTTTCCTGATCATTCTACTCTTCTAATTTATAGCCTGTTCCGAATTGTTGCCTGTTAAGGGTTGTCACTTTGCGATTTTCAGAACACCACGAATATGCTTTAACTGCACCAAAAAGCTTAAATCTGACCACGCAAATAAATTGTTCTATGAAAAATTGCCTGAACTTCTTATGCCTTTCATGACTTCGTTTTCATATCGAGCAATGAATTATTTTGTACAAGCAATTTGAAAACGCGTATGAGTTGGTAATTTTTGCCATTAGTAATCCATAATTTTGAAAAAAAAGCTCGCAGTTGAGCAGTATAAGCTCAAGTTCTCGCAATAATGAACATATAGACGTGTGGAAGTTATTGAGGCTTTACAATAAGGCAAGGTCAGTTTCTCTAGGAGCAAGGAGATTTGCAAGAAAAATTGTTTACGGGTGACATTTTAAGTCCCAATTTTGAAAAAAAAATTTGAAAAAAAAAATTTAAAAAAAAATGAATTTAGGAAAAAGAGCAAGTGAAAAGGCTTTTTCCTAGAAAAAAAAATGAATATCAACACAAATACACTTGCTTCGCAGTATAACAAAGTTACGCTTCGCGTGAGCAAATATACATCACAAATCGAGGTGAAAAATAATTTCCCTCACGTCTTCAATATCTCGCTCGTCGCATTCGTACGGGAGTCCCAGCAGTTTGACCAGATTTTTGCCATCAGATCCTCTGTCCCTGCTATCGCGATATGGACTTCTCTCCCTCCTCACAGGTGAGCGGGATCTATCCCTTCTAGGGGGATCTGCTCTCCTCTCTCCTCGCACACCTCTCTCGTTTCTACGTTCACGCACGGCGATCCATCTACTTCCTACCGGTTTAACAAAAAATATTACTCAATGAGATATATTGGAATGATATTTATAATAACAGCAATTCTTCTGATCTATATGTTTTAACTAATAAATAATCAGAAGATATCTGGGTTCTTTAATACTGTTTTTCTTTAAATTGAAAATTTTCTTACGGATGACTTTTCTATGCTTCGAAAGTGCTACTTCTAAATCTTGCAGTGACATGAACTCTGCGAAGGCTTCTTGAACTTTTCCAGATGAATCTTTGACAAATTCTACGTAACTGGGCCTGGCAGGACTCAGAAACTGAAAAAAAAAACAGACCATAAATTTGACTGTTTTAAATACTTAATTTTTTCGTTCTTTCGTTGTTTACATTTTGGTTTCCTTCCAACATATTTTCTGAAGTCCCAAATAATGAGATACTAACATCCATCAGCTCATCGCGAGAGCAGTCATATGGGAAACCTTCCATCTCCACAGCATATGACTCCCCTCCTGAGATTGGAGGAGGGACTGACACAGGCGGTGGCAAGGAGTGTGCCATTCTCATCTCCAACTCGATTGCACGAGCAGCATTTAGCCGCTCCAGCCTGTCCAACTCTGACAGTCGAGCAGACGAGTCTGGAACAAATATTTTGTCAATTCTACAAAACGGCGAAGCCGGGTTCGCACCGCTTGCCAGCTTTGATTAGCGTTTGCCAGCTTTAAAACAGTATTGCCAGCTTTCAACTAGCGTTCAGAAAAAAATTATCAGGGCCGTAACTAGACAATCAAACTTGGGTAGACGCCCGTTCAGCCAAGAAAAAGGCCAATTTTTTTTAAAGCTTTTTAATAATTTTTGCATTTCTCAATTTGTTTTTCGCTAGACAAAAAACTAAAACTCGTCCAATGCCTTGTATACAAAAAAAACTTTTGTGTTCTATAGAAAAAAATTTCCCTTTCGAGAAACTTTTTTTCAAAAGTAACATCAGTTTTTTTTCATAAAAAACAGGGATATTTCAAAAAAGTAATTTCATTGTGTCATTAATTTGAATCGATTTATAAAATATCTCAAATATAACCAGAATTGAGACGCTGAGCTATTAACTAAGTCCAAGTAAACTCAGACGAAGAAGCCAGATAGCCGAAAAAACTTACAACTTAATTAATTGATAAATTAGAAAAATATTACAGGGCCAGAATATTACAATCAGTTTATCAGAAAAAAAAACAGCAAAAACTTTATAGGTTTGATATGACTTACGGATTCCTAAATCCAATTCAATTGCCTCAATATGCATTGCTCAAATAAACAAAGGCTAGAAAGCTCTTAAACCAAAACAAACACAGAGGCGAAGTAGAAAACGAATGGCTATGATTACCAGCAAACGAAATCAAAATTACCAGCAAACGAAATCGAAAATGAATGACTATGATTACCAGCAAACGAAAAGACCAGCAAACGAAATCAAAATTACCAGCAAACGAAATCAAAATTGAAAAAAAAAAACATTTTCCCAAGCCTTTTTACAACGATTGCAAAAAAGCACAAAAAACTCCTGTAACAAAAATACCGGCACTGTTAGAAAACTTGAAAAGAGCTTTCAAAATACTTGGAAGAAATCGAACCTTTCTGCGAAACACAAGCCGACAAAAATTAGCAGACACGAACTTGAAAGTTTTGAAAAGTTTCAGCTTTAACAAAAAAACTAGTCCCGACTGGAATCGTCTCAAGCATGGGTGGTACCACTGAACCAAATGCACAGAACACTCCTTGAATTTACAAATGAAACAACTTCCAACAAACCAAAAATAGCACAAAAAAGGCAAAACTTCTTGGAACTCAATTACTTGTCCAAAACCGGAATCAATGAAATGTTTTTTTTTTTCAATTTGAATAAAAAATGCCCAAATTTTAGATAAATATGGTGCTGCGGCAACTAAGTCGACAAAAAACCAGACAGAGAGAAGTCCGAAAAAGATGTTTTTGACGCGCGGACAATTTTCCGCTTACAAAAAAAAATAGGTCCTGTCCGGATTCGAACCGTTCACCTGTCCTTATAAGCAAATGCGTTAGTTCTTCGCCACACGCGCGAATTAACGTCCACCTTTCGATTACATTTGAACCAAAAGCAAAAAGATTTAAGTGATTCTGTTACACTAGTTGCTAACCCGAAAAAAGTCTATATTCCGGTTTGATAAACTTGCTAATCGTAAAAGTAAGAATCTGTTGACGAAAAAACAGATCGAAAAGTAAGAAAAAAATGAGGCATTAACTCACGACTTGAATGGCCTTCAACAGTATGGACACCATGATACAGCAAGACGCTCAGAAAGATTTGAAAAAGATTTCCAAAAAAAATTGTGAAGGGTACTAAAATGAAAAAAAAATGTAGAAAAATTTTTACCGCCATTTTTCAAAAACTTTCAATGAAAGTCCGAAACCTTGATTTGAAGCTTTCAATACATTTTTTCAGAGCTAGATTTCGACATGGCTAGAGAATTTTTTTAGTAGAACGTAAAGACAGTCGAAGCGGAGATTCGCAACACTTGCAAAAATTACTTGAAATTAGGGGCAATCTTTGTCTCAGAAAATATTCATAAACAGCCTTAGAAAACATCGAACATCTTTTGAAAACATTCAACGAGCGGAAAGTAAGGCAAAAAACTGGATCAAACCCCATTAAGCCTCAAACAAAACTGTTGTCATAAAAAACTTTCAGCTATAAGGTTTGGAAACTCGAAGTTTTTACTGCCAGTCCCTCCTGAAACACACAGAATAAAAAAAGATTCGCCTTGAAAACTGCGCAATTTGAGATTGCTAAGACAATATAACAATCTAAAAAATGAATAAACTAGAAAAAAACTTTAAAAACATTCAAAATCAGAGTTTTTCAAATAACAAAACAACTTTCAATTAGAGTACTAAATGTTTAAATCTAAAAAATATCTTTGATAATTCGGCTGCTAAAAAACGGAAAACGAAAACCGCACATTCGAAAAAACTTCATTTTTTTCATAATATTATTTGAAAAAATTATTTTCTAAGATAAACTAAAATACTAAATTAGTAAATTGTAACTTGAAAGTGACTGCAGCAGCATTTGAAAGTAGCAGTACTTGAAAGTAAATGAATGTTTGTCAGAAAAGTTTTTCATCGGAAAAACTTCTAGTTCCCGGTTACAAGTACATTTGCTCTCACAAGTAAAATGAGCCGAACGAACTTTCTGCTGTTGTAGGCGCTTGACAGTAACTGCATCAGCATTTGAAAGTAGCAGCACTTTAAAGTAACTGCACATTTGTAAAAAGAATTGTTAACGGGGAAAAAAGATTCACGATCTTTAAAATGCACAAAAACACAAAATTTGTGTGTAATAAATTGAATATAGTAAACTATAACCACCCACACTAACTTTGCTTGTAATAAAACATAGCCAACTGACAGTTGGAAAAGAGTAATGAACAATAGTAAGCAGAAAAAACACTGACTTTGTGAAAAAATCTCAATTTTCGAATTTCAAGCAAAAAAGAGATACCCTTTAAGCTCTGAGTTTCTAGAACAATTCATGATTAGCGCTTTTTTGCTAATATGAACCCAACTAGAGAAAACTGGATCAATAGGTAATCTTTTTAATCCCCAGGAAATCTAAATATTAAATTCCACTTTCGAAACTAGAAATGGTTCGCGTTTTTTTGCGCCATTTATATTTGGAGAGTGATATTAACTTCAATTTTAGCGGATGAAAATCAATTGAACTCAAAAAGTGCATATAAACCTAAGTGCATTCACAAATTCATGAATATGTATGGATGCAAATTTGTAGTTATTAGAGTATTTTAGGACATTTTCCAGGAAAAAAATATCATCAAGATCTATATAAGAGTTTTCAATACGTTCATCACACTTAATTAGAAAGTATTAAGCAAAATTGTGTATCAATTATGCATTTTAAAAACCTCGCGAAATATTTCGAGCAGGAAAATTTGCGAAAGGAGATTTTAATTGCTACACTGTTGTATGAAGTTTTTTCGGTTCAATTGATGAATTAAAAAAGCATCAACTGTTTAGCTTATTACTAAGCTAATGTCAAAGCACTTGGGATTATACTGCTAATGTAGCCTGCCAATTCAAAACTGCCATCAAAAGTAGCACTTTTAATTGCATTTTAGCTTGGAAAAAGAAATGCATTGTACTACGCTCGTGAAACCATTCTGTGATGAAAGTAAATTACGAGAAAAGAGTATATTACCCGGTAAGAACAACACTTGTTTATCAATCCCATTAAATCAATGCAATTAAATCAATTATTGGTTCTGACTGGTTAATAAATAACAACGAACCAATTTACACACCACCTTTATGAGTCGCAGTTGAAAGAACCAACAGATCAATTGGAAAAACTATAATCGAGCTCAGGGAGACCGATTAAAAACTAATTGACCATTTTGAAAAAATAAAACCATTTACCGACTTTCAAAGAAAGAAAACGAACTAGGTGATATATTACAATAGGTGGTAGGTTCAATTCAATTAGCTGGATCTCTTCTTGTTACACTTCGCACATTATTTATAATATATTTCAAAAGCCATATTTTTTGGCAAAATAAAAAAAATTGAATTTTTGAATAGCATTTCATTTGGCAGAGTTATATATTTACAAAAATTATCTTAGTAGTAGTACGGTACAATTGATTGAAAATGAAATGACTATATTATGCATAATATTTTTTCAAATTTAATACATAAACTATACTCAAAATTACCACCTAGTGTAACATATCACCAAGAACTAATATTTAATTCTTTTAATCCGCTAGGAAAACTAAAATAATTAAAATACTTTCAAAACAAAGTCACTCACGCTTCTTCATGCCGTTTTTATTTCCGTAATAAGAGAGCATAATAGATTTTCCTGAAGTGAATTTGAAGTGTAAAAACAAGAAAATGGAACTGCGAACAATCAAATTTCAGCAAGAACGAGTTTCCAGACTTTTTCCTGAGAAAAACTCAACGTATCCTACAAAAGAGACTTAAAAGCCTTCATTGATACTAATCAAAAACTTGCGCTAGCATGTAGAAACATTTAACATTGATCTCGAGCTAATCTGGTAATAAATAAGGCTGTAATTTATCTAAATTAAAAAAAACTATAACATAGCCAACAGACGGCTGTAAAAGAGTCAATGAACGCAAGTAAACAGAAAAAGAACGGTCTTATATATTTTTCAACTTTCGACTCAACTTTCGAATTTCTAAGAAAACAATAGATCAACTTAAAACTCTTTGAGTTTCTACAACAATTTATTTTTACTAGCACTTTTTTGATAAAATTAATCCAATTTGAGGAAACTGGATCAATAGGTGAAAATTTTAGTTCGCCGCCACATTCGATTAAAAATGCCACATTCGATTAAAAATTCCACTTTCGAAACTAGAAGTCGATCAGATTTTTTGTGACCTTCACATTTTTTCTATTCGATAGTGGAGTTTTTTTTTATTATTATAACGAATTAACATCGAAAAAGAAAAAATTGCTCCCAAAAAAAAACTAAAAAGTTGAGAGTCTGCAGTTTGGTCAAAGACTTAGCACTTTCCAACCGCAGTAGTTCACTGTGCTGTAACTCGAGTTTTAAAAAAATTACAGTAAAGTTTTAGCAAATTGGCTTTCAAGTTTTCGCTGTCGCAGAAGTCGACAGTCCTGTTAAGGTTTGCTAGGCGGCAAGAGTGATTTCAAAAACTTCTTCTTGATGCTTCGTGCCGAAATCGCGGAAGATCGCAGTTTATCAAATCTGATCGGAAAGGATACATAATTCTGCCAACTGAACAAATAGAGCTCGTTAATAATTTTCGATAGGAAAAGCAAATCATTGAGTTCGAGATAAAGAGTCAGTGAAGAAAATTCAGGATACACAGCCGAGCTTCATAATATTCATCAGTGTAGTTTGAAATCCACCGGCTACACTTCGATTGATCTCATAGATCCCATGTTCCCATCGAATCGATTCGATTGATCTCATAATCCTTTTATTGGGGAACTATACCGAGCTACCGTACGTCAGGACTTCTCGTTGATTTACGCCGCATTAATCACTTACTTAGACATGACTACAAGAACACTAATTTTCCGATAAGAAAAATATGGAACACGCAGTGCAGCACTCCGAAAGCAAACGCTTTTTTTAAAGCTAGACTGTTCACATGCCTACATTGTGTTCAAATTGCTGACGATTTATCAGTCCAATAACTAGCTTTCAATTTTGCATCACGATACAAATGCATTTAAATGTTTAGCACAAGGGCTAAGAAAATCAGTAACAGGATTTGGCTTTTTTGTTCGGACATATCTTGATTCTTGTCTCGCTGCTAACATTTTGTACACAATACATGGACGATACTGCTACTGCAGCAAAAAACGTATCCGAGCTCCTGTACAACTTACGCAAAATCTTTGAATGTATTAAGCGTTTCGGTCCTAAAACTTTCACCAGCGAAGTGTCAATTCGCTGGCGCCTGAAAACGGGCTGTATAGTTCCACGGCGATCTCGCAAGGAGGTTTCGTTTGCATTTATTGTAAAAGTTACTACATTTACAACCAAACGAAATCTCCTTGCGAGAACGCCGTGGAA
>NC_087063.1:47424683-47560117 GCF_963678635.1 Symsagittifera roscoffensis | reverse complement strand
ATTGACACTTCGCTGGTGAAAGTTTTAGACCGAAACGCTTAATACATTCAAAGATTTTGCGTAAGTTGGACAGGAGTTCGGATACAAATAGTAATCATATTAAATTGTTTGCAAATTAGATTGCATTCATTGTAAAAGGTATTACATTTACAACCAATCTAATTTGCAAACAATTTAATATGATTATTATTATAATTTGGCAGTGAAAAAATTAAGTTTTTGGGAAATGTAATCACCCCAAATGGAATACAACCAGCAACTGAAAAAATTCAAAATTCTCAGCCAAATTAGAATGCCAGAGACACCGTTTGCTGTTCGAGCTCAAATAAGGCGAAACATTTTTTTCATGAGAAAGAAAGTAGCAATGGCTGTCCGGCAGATAGATGAAACACCAGGAGTCGAGCTCAAGTCAGCTGAAACTTATGACCAAATCTTTCTCCTCTGAAGACTCATATAGCTCGTTGTCGAGCAATGACAAATGACTGTTGGAAGTTTGTTGGAAAAAAAACAGGACATGGCATCTACTTCAAGGCACCAATTTCCAACGACTTTTAGATCGTGTTGCAATTTGCAAGTCATCATGGCCAGATGGATAGACAAGAGTTTTGAGTCGTCCGCAAAACTGTAAAAACTCGAGGCTAATGCCACGGGATAATCCAATACGTATACTAGGAATAACAAGGGACCCAAGATTGAACCTTGTGGAAAACTACACTCTCGACAAGTAGAACATGATTTCACAGAGCTGGCCTGAACAAATTGTTTGCGTCCCGTTAAGTACGCTTCAATCACTCTCAACAACTTAACTCCGACTCCAATGTTCCTCAATTTATTTAGGAGTATCAAAAGCTTTAACAAAATCTAGATAGACGTCTTGAACTCTGAAGGAGGGATTATAAGTCGCCTCATTTTGCATCGTTTGAAGGGTGATCCTAATTTTTTGTTCGTGTGTGCTCCTCTGGTGAAATTGAAACTTCGAAATTAAAATTACTAAAACAATGATTTTTGTCTACGTAAGTTTTGTTAACTTAGTTTGCCCTCCTTTCAACAAACGAAATGCACTGAACTTTAAAAGAAATCAAAAGTTAAACCGCTAAAAAAAAAAAAATTGAGCCTGGAAAAAATATTCATGACCTATTTAAGAAACTGAACTACGTTCACCGCCACTTAAAAAATCACAGATGAAGTGGAGCTACTCAACTTTTGTGATTCAATGCAAACATAGGATTACCAGCTAGAGAATAAATTATATGTCACGAAACTAGCTTTGTAAAAAAGTATGAATCGGTAACTAAGTCAACAAAATTTCAAAGTTTCAATTTAACCAGAGGAGAACAAACGAACAAAAATTAGGATCACCCTTCAAACGATGCAAAATGAGGTGACTATGTCGATATAACACTGGCCAAAATTTTTAAAGCCGAATAAAAATATTACGAAAATTAAAAACAAAAAGCTCAAACTAACATTATTGGTTCAATACCAACAATCATTTCGAAGAGGGAATTGAAAGAGGCATACATACTACAAATACGTCTGTTGCAATAAACTTCGAAAAAAAGCATTCAAGAAGATGAGTATTGTCTCCTGTGCGACGCCCGTTGCGCCACAAAAGTTCCCGGAAGATTATGCTATCGTAAAAAAATTGAACTTAAGACTCGAAAACGCCCCAACCCCCTACATAACGTGTAAAAACATTAAAATCTATTTTTTTTTCTCTTCAGACAACAAAATATAGGGTGACTATAACAATATGAAGCCAGAGACAAAGCTGAATTTCGCAATCAAAGCAAAAAAAAACGGCAAAAGTAGCTAAATAGCTCGAAAAAAAGCAAACACGAAGCGAAATAAGGAAAAACAAAGGCAAAGAAGCCTTGAAAAATTGAACGTATGTTGTTCCGGAATGAAACCTCTGGCCTGGAGATCGGGAGTCTGACGTCCTAGCATTTCTTTCACAGTCGCTTGAAAATTTACTTGCACTAGCTACCAATCAAGCAGCTACAGATGCTATCAAATTGCGAATGGTATGCAGCAAAGGATCCAACTTAAGAATATAACTACTTCAATGTTCCGGTTTTGAATCTCCGACCTCGAGTAGAAAATTAGCAGCTTATTTAAAGGAGATTTCTTCAACTCGTTTTTTCAATTGAAAGAATGACTTGACTACTCATTCTTTCAGTTCTTTCATTTTATACTCAGATTTGCGAGGGTAGTTTTCGCGAACGTCAAAAAGTTTATAGGGAAACGACCAAAATGTCAAATGGCATTTTTGATGACGTGACTTTACAACAAAAATAGGGCTCCAATGGATGATTATTCAGAAGAGCTTCTTGAAACCAGCTCTTTCGGTTGTTCCCTTAATTCTAGATTTTGGAAATTATTGTTTTTTTTTTGAAAAGTTAAGAAAATAACCAATGTCAAAACATGCCCATTTTCAGACCATTATTTTTAGAAACGAACATATGGACGTAGCCGCTAATGCAAGAGAAGTCCCTATAACATGTTTTTTCGATTAAACCTTTAATCTAAGATAAGTGCGGAGGTTTCATGAGAAAAAAATCACAAAAAATAGGTCAAAATTCACTACACTGAAGTTTTCGAAGGCCGTAAAACGTGCGTAAAGGCAAAAAAGCAGAATATTCATGAAAATAAGAGAGTAGCCAGTTATTCCATTGCAGTCTCTTTTGTAGAATCGTAATATATATAGAGAAAAACTTCAATTTCTGAAAAAAGGGCAAAAAAAGAGCAGCCAAAAAAACAATAAAACAACCAATTCCTAAAAACTTAATCGAAGCATTTTTACACAGAGGTGAAGCTTCTTAGAAATCAAATGTCAAAGCACATTAAAATGTACTGTATATCAAAATTGCCATCAAAAGTAGCATTATCATTTGCGACTTAGGTTGGAAAAAAAGTTGCATCGTACGATCACACAAAGCTACGATCATATAATCAAACAGGAACTAACATTTGCCATCAATAAGGAACTTTGTATTCGGGTGTTTTTTGTTTTCCACGCAAAATCAGGTTCAAAAAATAATCATCGGAATTTCGAAAAAAAAATCTGAATGTCGAGAAAAATCAGTTGAAAATTTTCGGTTTTTCGTCTTAATTTCGACCAAATAAAGTTAAGATTTTAAGTTAAATTGGTCATTTAGACTGAAAAGATTAACTGGAAACTAGTTTTGAAAATTATATTTGGGAGTTCGCTAGCAGAACTTTATTAGAAAAATGTTTTTAAAAAAACTGTTAAAAGAAAAAAACGTTTATTTCAGGTTAAATTTTGAGTTTCATTTTTCCGTTTTTTGTCGATTTTCATTTTTTTTACGCGCGGGTATAGATTTATCATCACACCACAAAAAACAAAAAAAGCGAGACTAAATTAGTGAACTTAATAATTTGAAAAGTTTTATTGGCGAAATGGAGCTACGCAACTCTTGCGACACAACAATCATAAAAAATGAAAAGAAAAAGATGAAAAACATCTGGGGCGCAGCTAAAGCTGAACTACGTGATTGAATGCGAAACTGGACTTTGCCCAAAACCTTAGTTGTTTCTCTACTAAATTAAATGAGAAGTGTAAAAAAATGAGATTTTGGAATTTTCCCACAAACAAACCATTTCTCTTACAAAAAAACAATAAAAAGTAGCTACTTAAGCAGGAAAAATCGTGCAACCGCTTGTTTCGATTGAACGTTTCATCTCAGATTTGATAGCATAGTTTTTAATGATTTTCGAGTAAGGTAAAAAAAACGGTCATGTTTCAAAACTTAATTGAAGGTAACAACTTTTTTCAAAAGAAATTGGGCGTACCAAATTACAAAAGTAAGCTTCCACACAGAGGCGAAGCTGCGCTTTGCAAACAATTGCGAGAACACGACCAAAAAGCAGCTCTATCAAGTGGAATAAGAAATAGTAAAAATAAGCCTCGGGTAAGTAAAAACTCGGCTACGTGTAGGATTCGAATCTGCGACCTTGCAACTTTGAGTTTCACCACTGGCCACTAAGCCACGGATGCATAAACTCCCCGCAAACTAGCCACTAATAACCAAGCTACATAAGCTACTAAATTGCCAATTCGATACCGCAAAAGGGGCACCAAATACGAAAAAAAAACACAATTTTGCATGTAATAAATTCGAAAGTATGAAGTCAAATTATGTACAAATAAAGCATTTCAAAAAAATAGCGAGATACAATGATTGAAAATTTCGGAAAAAGAGCTTTTTATCATTGTACTACTACACTTGCAAAAATTACTTGAAATTAGGCGCAATCTTTGTCTCAGAAAATATTCATAAACAACATTAGAAAACATCGAAAAACATTTAACGGGCGACAAGTAAGGCAAAAAACTGGGTCAAACCCCGTTAAGCCTCAAAAAAACTTTTGTCATAAAAAATTTTCAGCTATAAGCTTTTAAAACTCGAAGTTTTTACTGTTAGTCTCCTCTGAAACACACAGAATAAAAAATGATTCGCCTTCCTAAGTGCGCAATTTGAGATTGCTAAGACTATATAACATTCTAAAAATTGAATAAACTAGAACAAATCTTTTAAAAAACATTCAAAATCAGAGTTTTTCAAATTACAAAACAACTTTCAATTAGAGTACTAAATGTTTAAATCTAAAAAAATCTTTGATAATTCGGCTGCTAAAAAAGTTTAAAAAAAAACGAAAACAAACTTCAATTTTTTGTAAGATTATTTGAAAAAAATATTTTCTAAGGTAAATTAAAATACTAAATTCTAACTTGAAAGTGACTGCACCAGCATTTGAAAGTAGTAGTACTTGAAAGTAAATGAACGTTTGTCAGAAAAGTTTTTAATCGGAAAAACTTCTAGTTCCCGGTTACAAGTACACTTGCTCTCACAAGTAAAATGAGCCGAACGAACATTCTACTGTTGCAGGCACTTGAAACTAACTTCAGCAGCATTTGAAAGTAGCAGCACTTCAAAAAAACTCCACATTTGTAAGAAGAATTATTAACGGAAAAAAAAGATTCACGATCTTCAAAGTGCACAAAAACATTAAATTTGCGTGTAATAATTTGAATATAGTAAACTATAGCCATCCACACTAACTTTACATGTAACAAAATATAGCCAACTGACAGTTGGAAAACAGTTATGAACAATAGCAAACAGAAAAAACACTAACTTTGTGAAAAAATCACAGCTTTCAAATTTCAAACATAAATAGTTGCCTTTTAAGCTCTGAGAATCTAGAACAATTTATGATTAGCGCTTTTTTGCTAATATGAACCCAACTAGAGAAAACTGGACCAATAGGTAATCTTTTTATTTCCCAGGAAATCTAAATTTTAAATTCTACTTTCGAAACTAGAAATGGTTCGCATTTTTTGCGCCATTTCCACGTTTATATTTGGAGAGTGCTAATAACTTAGATCAGCAGACTGACGTCCTAGCATTTGTTTCACAGTCACTTGAAAATTTATAAGCACTAGCTACCATTAAAGCAGCTACAGATGCTATCAAATTGCGAATGGTATGCAGCAAAGGATCCAACTTAAGAATATAACTACTTCAATGTTCCGGTTTTGAATCTCCGACCTTGAGTAGAGTATTAGCAGCTTATTTAGAGGAGATTTCTACAACTCGTTTTTTCAATTGAAAGAATGACTACTCATTCTCTCAGTTCTTTCATTTTAAACTCAGATTTGCGAGGGTAGTTTTCGCGAACGTCAAAACGTGAAAAAAGGGCGAAAAAAAAGTGCAGCAAAAAACAACCAATTCCTAAAAACTTAATCAAAGCATTTTTACACAGAGGTGAAGCTTCTTTAAAATCAAATGTCAAAGCACAATAAAATGTACTGCTAATCGAGTCTGTTATATCAAAATTGCCATCAAAAGCAGCATTATCATTTGCGACTTAGGTTGGAAAAAAAAATTGCATCGTACGATCACACAAAGCTACGATCATATAATCAAACAGGAACTAACATTTGCCATCAAAAAGGAACTTTGTATTCGGGTGTCTTTTTTTGTTTTCCACGTAAAATCAGGTTCAACAAATAATCATCGGAATGAGTTCAGCGATATAACATAAAAGAGCCATTTCAGGACCTGATTCCAAGGACCATGATTCCAAGGACCATGAAAAAAAATCTGAATGTCGAGAAAAATCAGTTGAAAATTTTCGGTTTTTCGTCTTAATTTCGACCGAATGAAGTTACAATTTTAAGTTAAAATGGTCATTTAGGCTGAAAAGATTAACTGGAAACTAGTTTTGAAAGTTATATTTGGCGCTTCATTAGCAGAACTTAATTAGAAAAATATTTCTAAAAAAACTGTTGAAAGAAAAAAAACGTTTATTTCCAGTTAAATTTTTCTATTTATTTTTCCGTTTTTTGTCGATTTTCATTTACTTTTTTTACGCGTGGGTATAGTTTTATCATCACACCACCACGAGAAAAAAAAAACGAGACTAAATTAGTGAACTTAATAATTTGAAGTTTTATTGGCGAAATGGAGCTACCCAACTCTTGCGACACAACAATCATAAAAAATGAAAAGAAAAAGATGAAAAACATCTGGAGCGCAGCTAAAGCTGAACTACGTGATTGAATGCGAAACTGGACTTTGCCCAAAACCTTAGTTGTTTCTCTACTAAAGTAAATGAGAAGTGTGAAAAAATGAGAATTTGGAATTTTCCCACAAACAAACCATTTCTCTTACAAAAAAACAATAAAAAGTAGCTACTTAAGCAGGAAAAATCGTGCAACCGCTTGTTTCGATTGAACGTTTCATCTCAGATTTGATAGCATAGTTTTTAATGATTTTCGAGTAAGGTAAAAAAAACGGTCATGTTTCAAAACTTAATTGAAGGTAACAACTTTTTTCAAAAGAAATTGGGCGTACCAAATTACAAAAGTAAGCTTCCACACAGAGGCGAAGCTGCGCTTTGCAAACAATTGCGAGAACACGACCAAAAAGCAGCTCTATCAAGTGGATTAAGAAATAGTAAAAATAAGCCTCGAGTAAGCAAAAACTCGGCTACGTGTAGGATTCGAATCGGCGACCTTGCAACTTTGAGTTTCACGCACTGGCCACTAAGCCACGGATGCCTAATCTCCCCGCAAACTAGCCACTACTATACCAAGCTACATATGCTAATAAATTGCCAATTCGATACGCAAAAGTGGCACCAAATAAGAAAAAAAAACACAATTTTGCATGTAAAAAATTCGAAAGTATGAAGTCAAATTATGTACAAATAAAGCATTTCAAAAAAATAGCAAGATACAATGATTGAAAATTTCGAAAAAAGAGCTTTTTATCATTGTACTACTACACTTGCAAAAATTACTTGAAATTAGGCGCAATCTTTGTCTCGTAAATATTCATAAACAACATTAGAAAACATCGAAAAACATTTAACGAGCGACAAGTAAGGCAAAAAACTGGGTCAAACCCCGTTAAGCCTCAAACAAAACTTTTGTCATAAAAAATTTTCAGCTATAAGCTATTAAAACTTGAAGTTTTTACTGTTAGTCTCCTCTGAAACACAGAATAAAAAATGATTCGCCTTCCTAAGTGCGCAATTTGAGATTGCTAAGACTATATAACAATCTAAAAATTGAATAAACTAGAACAAATCTTTTAAAAAAACATTCAAAATCAGAGTTTTTCAAATTACAAAACAACTTTCAATTAGAGTACTAAATATTTAAATCTAAAAAAATCTTTGATAATTCGGCTGCTAAAAAAGTAAAAAAAAAACGGAAAACGAAAACAAACTTCAATTTTTTATAAGATTATTTGAAACAATTATTTTCTAAGGTAAATTAAAATACTAAGTTCTAACTTGAAAGTGACTGCAGCAGCATTTGAAAGTAGTAGTACTTGAAAGTAAATGAACGTTTGTCAGAAAAGTTTTTAATCGGAAAAACTTCTAGTTCCCGGTTACAAGTACACTTGCTCTCACAAGTAAAATGAGCCGAACGAACATTCTACTGTTGCAGGCACTTGAAACTAACTTCAGCAGCATTTGAAAGTAGCAGCACTTCAAAGTAACTCCACATTTGTAAGAAGAATTATTAACGGAAAAAAAAGATTCACGATCTTCAAAGTGCACAAAAACATTAAATTTGCGTGTAATAATTTGAATATAGTAAACTATAGCCATCCATACTAACTTTACATGTAACAAAACATAGCCAACTGACAGTTGGAAAACAGTTATGAACAATAGCGAACAGAAAAAATACTAACTTTGTGAAAAAATCAGAGCTTTCAAATTTCAAAAATAAATAGTTGCCTTTTAAGCTCTGAGAATCTAGAACAATTTATGATTAGCGCTTTTTTGCTAATATGAACCCAACTAGAGAAAACTGGACCAATAGGTAATCTTTTTATTCCCCAGGAAATCTAAATTTTAAATTCTACTTTCGAAACTAGAAATGGTTCGCATTTTTTGCGCCATTTCCACGTTTATATTTGGAGAGTGCTAATAACTTAGATCAGCAGACTGACGTCCTAGCATTTGTTTCACAGTCACTTGAAAATTTATAAGCACTAGCTACCATTAAAGCAGCTACAGATGCTATCAAATTGCGAATGGTATGCAGCAAAGGATCCAACTTAAGAATATAACTACTTCAATGTTCCGGTTTTGAATCTCCGACCTTGAGTAGAGTATTAGCAGCTTATTTAGAGGAGATTTCTACAACTCGTTTTTTCAATTGAAAGAATGACTACTCATTCTCTCAGTTCTTTCATTTTAAACTCAGATTTGCGAGGGTAGTTTTCGCGAACGTCAAAACGTGAAAAAAGGGCGAAAAAAAAGTGCAGCAAAAAACAACCAATTCCTAAAAACTTAATCAAAGCATTTTTACACAGAGGTGAAGCTTCTTTAAAATCAAATGTCAAAGCACAATAAAATGTACTGCTAATCCAGTCTGTTATATCAAAATTGCCATCAAAAGCAGCATTATCATTTGCGACTTAGGTTGGAAAAAAAAATTGCATCGTACGATCACACAAAGCTACGATCATATAATCAAACAGGAACTAACATTTGCCATCAAAAAGGAACTTTGTATTCGGGTGTCTTTTTTTGTTTTCCACGTAAAATCAGGTTCAACAAATAATCATCGGAATGAGTTCAGCGATATAACATAAAAGAGCCATTTCAGGACCTGATTCCAAGGACCATGATTCCAAGGACCATGAAAAAAAATCTGAATGTCGAGAAAAATCAGTTGAAAATTTTCGGTTTTTCGTCTTAATTTCGACCGAATGAAGTTACATTTTTAAGTTAAAATGGTCATTTAGGCTGAAAAGATTAACTGGAAACTAGTTTTGAAAGTTATATTTGGCGCTTCATTAGCAGAACTTAATTAGAAAAATATTTCTAAAAAAACTGTTGAAAGAAAAAAAACGTTTATTTCCAGTTAAATTTTTCTATTTATTTTTCCGTTTTTTGTCGATTTTCATTTACTTTTTTTACGCGTGGGTATAGTTTTATCATCACACCACCACGAGAAAAAAAAACGAGACTAAATTAGTGAACTTAATAATTTGAAGTTTTATTGGCGAAATGGAGCTACCCAACTCTTGCGACACAACAATCATAAAAAATGAAAAGAAAAAGATGAAAAACATCTGGAGCGCAGCTAAAGCTGAACTACGTGATTGAATGCGAAACTGGACTTTGCCCAAAACCTTAGTTGTTTCTCTACTAAAGTAAATGAGAAGTGTGAAAAAATGAGAATTTGGAATTTTCCCAAAGTGCACAAAAACATTAAATTTGCGTGTAATAATTTGAATATAGTAAACTATAGCCATCCATACTAACTTTACATGTAACAAAACATAGCCAACTGACAGTTGGAAAACAGTTATGAACAATAGCGAACAGAAAAAAAACTAACTTTGTGAAAAAATCAGAGCTTTCAAATTTCAAAAATAAATAGTTGCCTTTTAAGCTCTGAGAATCTAGAACAATTTATGATTAGCGCTTTTTTGCTAATATGAACCCAACTAGAGAAAACTGGACCAATAGGTAATCTTTTTATTCCCCAGGAAATCTAAATTTTAAATTCTACTTTCGAAACTAGAAATGGTTCGCATTTTTTGCGCCATTTCCACGTTTATATTTGGAGAGTGCTAATAACTTAGATCAGCAGACTGACGTCCTAGCATTTGTTTCACAGTCACTTGAAAATTTATAAGCACTAGCTACCATTAAAGCAGCTACAGATGCTATCAAATTGCGAATGGTATGCAGCAAAGGATCCAACTTAAGAATATAACTACTTCAATGTTCCGGTTTTGAATCTCCGACCTTGAGTAGAGTATTAGCAGCTTATTTAGAGGAGATTTCTACAACTCGTTTTTTCAATTGAAAGAATGACTACTCATTCTCTCAGTTCTTTCATTTTAAACTCAGATTTGCGAGGGTAGTTTTCGCGAACGTCAAAACGTGAAAAAAGGGCGAAAAAAAAGTGCAGCAAAAAACAACCAATTCCTAAAAACTTAATCAAAGCATTTTTACACAGAGGTGAAGCTTCTTTAAAATCAAATGTCAAAGCACAATAAAATGTACTGCTAATCCAGTCTGTTATATCAAAATTGCCATCAAAAGCAGCATTATCATTTGCGACTTAGGTTGGAAAAAAAAATTGCATCGTACGATCACACAAAGCTACGATCATATAATCAAACAGGAACTAACATTTGCCATCAAAAAGGAACTTTGTATTCGGGTGTCTTTTTTTGTTTTCCACGTAAAATCAGGTTCAACAAATAATCATCGGAATGAGTTCAGCGATATAACATAAAAGAGCCATTTCAGGACCTGATTCCAAGGACCATGATTCCAAGGACCATGAAAAAAAATCTGAATGTCGAGAAAAATCAGTTGAAAATTTTCGGTTTTTCGTCTTAATTTCGACCGAATGAAGTTACATTTTTAAGTTAAAATGGTCATTTAGGCTGAAAAGATTAACTGGAAACTAGTTTTGAAAGTTAAATTTGGCGCTTCATTAGCAGAACTTAATTAGAAAAATATTTCTAAAAAAACTGTTGAAAGAAAAAAAACGTTTATTTCCAGTTAAATTTTTCTATTTATTTTTCCGTTTTTTGTCGATTTTCATTTACTTTTTTTACGCGTGGGTATAGTTTTATCATCACACCACCACGAGAAAAAAAAACGAGACTAAATTAGTGAACTTAATAATTTGAAGTTTTATTGGCGAAATGGAGCTACCCAACTCTTGCGACACAACAATCATAAAAAATGAAAAGAAAAAGATGAAAAACATCTGGAGCGCAGCTAAAGCTGAACTACGTGATTGAATGCGAAACTGGACTTTGCCCAAAACCTTAGTTGTTTCTCTACTAAAGTAAATGAGAAGTGTGAAAAAATGAGAATTTGGAATTTTCCCACAAACAAACCATTTCTCTTACAAAAAAACAATAAAAAGTAGCTACTTAAGCAGGAAAAATCGTGCAACCGCTTGTTTCGATTGAACGTTTCATCTCAGATTTGATAGCATAGTTTTTAATGATTTTCGAGTAAGGTCAAAAAAACGGTCATGTTTCAAAACTTAATTGAAGGTAACAACTTTTTTCAAAAGAAATTGGGCGTACCAAATTACAAAAGTAAGCTTCCACACAGAGGCGAAGCTGCGCTTTGCAAACAATTGCGAGAACACGACCAAAAAGCAGCTCTATCAAGTGGATTAAGAAATAGTAAAAATAAGCCTCGAGTAAGTAAAAACTCGGCTACGTGTAGGATTCGAATCGGCGACCTTGCAACTTTGAGTTTCACGCACTGGCCACTAAGCCACGGATGCCTTATCTCCCCGCAAACTAGCCACTACTATACCAAGCTACATATGCTAATAAATTGCCAATTCGATACGCAAAAGTGGCACCAAATAAGAAAAAAAAACACAATTTTGCATGTAAAAAATTCGAAAGTATGAAGTCAAATTATGTACAAATAAAGCATTTCAAAAAAATAGCAAGATACAATGATTGAAAATTTCGAAAAAAGAGCTTTTTATCATTGTACTACTACACTTGCAAAAATTACTTGAAATTAGGCGCAATCTTTGTCTCGTAAATATTCATAAACAACATTAGAAAACATCGAAAAACATTTAACGAGCGACAAGTAAGGCAAAAAACTGGGTCAAACCCCGTTAAGCCTCAAACAAAACTTTTGTCATAAAAAATTTTCAGCTATAAGCTATTAAAACTTGAAGTTTTTACTGTTAGTCTCCTCTGAAACACAGAATAAAAAATGATTCGCCTTCCTAAGTGCGCAATTTGAGATTGCTAAGACTATATAACAATCTAAAAATTGAATAAACTAGAACAAATCTTTTAAAAAAACATTCAAAATCAGAGTTTTTCAAATTACAAAACAACTTTCAATTAGAGTACTAAATGTTTAAATCTAAAAAAATCTTTGATAATTCGGCTGCTAAAAAAGTAAAAAAAAAAACGGAAAACGAAAACAAACTTCAATTTTTTGTAAGATTATTTGAAACAATTATTTTCTAAGGTAAATTAAAATATTAAGTTCTAACTTGAAAGTGACTGCAGCAGCATTTGAAAGTAGTAGTACTTGAAAGTAAATGAACGTTTGTCAGAAAAGTTTTTAATCGGAAAAACTTCTAGTTCCCGGTTACAAGTACACTTGCTCTCACAAGTAAAATGAGCCGAACGAACATTCTACTGTTGCAGGCACTTGAAACTAACTTCAGCAGCATTTGAAAGTAGCAGCACTTCAAAGTAACTCCACATTTGTAAGAAGAATTATTAACGGAAAAAAAGATTCACGATCTTCAAAGTGCACAAAAACATTAAATTTGCGTGTAATAATTTGAATATAGTAAACTATAGCCATCCATACTAACTTTACATGTAACAAAACATAGCCAACTGACAGTTGGAAAACAGTTATGAACAATAGCGAACAGAAAAAATACTAACTTTGTGAAAAAATCAGAGCTTTCAAATTTCAAAAATAAATAGTTGCCTTTTAAGCTCTGAGAATCTAGAACAATTTATGATTAGCGCTTTTTTGCTAATATGAACCCAACTAGAGAAAACTGGACCAATAGGTAATCTTTTTATTCCCCAGGAAATCTAAATTTTAAATTCTACTTTCGAAACTAGAAATGGTTCGCATTTTTTGCGCCATTTCCACGTTTATATTTGGAGAGTGCTAATAACTTAGATCAGCAGACTGACGTCCTAGCATTTGTTTCACAGTCACTTGAAAATTTACTAGCACTACCAACCAATAAAGCAGCTACAGATGCTATCAAATTGCGAATGGTATGCAGCAAAGGATCCAACTTAAGAATATAACTACTTCAATGTTCCGGTTTTGAATCTCCGACCTTGAGTAGAGTATTAGCAGCTTATTTAGAGGAGATTTCTACAACTCGTTTTTTCAATTGACAGAATGACTACTCATTCTCTCAGTTCTTTCATTTTGAACTCAGATTTTCGAGGGTAGTTTTCGCGAACGTCAAAAAGTTTATGGGGAAACGACCAAAATGTCAAATGGCATTTTTGATGACGTGACTTTACAACAAAAATAGGGCTCCAATGGATGATTATTCAGAAGAGCTTCTTGAAACCAGCTCTTTCGGTTGTTCCCTTAATTCTAGATTTTGGAATATATTGTTTTTTTGAAAAGTTAAAAAAATAACCATGTCAAAACATGCCCATTTTCAGGCCGTTATTTTTAGAAACGAAGATATTGAAAACGAAGTCGCTAATGCAAGAGAAGTCCCTATGACATGTTATTTCAATTAAACCTTTAATCTAAGATTAGTGCGGAGGTTTCATGAATCGTTCAATATTTTTCGAGAAAAACTTCAATTTCTGAAAAAAGGGCGAAAAAAACGTGCAGCAAAAAACAACCAATTCCTAAAAACTTAATCAAAGCATTTTTACACAGAGGTGAAGCTTCTTTAAAATCAAATGTCAAAGCAAATTAAAATGTACTGCTTATGCAGTCTGTTATATCAAAATTGCCATCAAAAGTAGCAATATCATTTGCGACTTAGGTTGGAAAAAAAGTTGCATCGTACGATCACACAAAGCTACGATCATATAATCAAACAGGAACTAACATTTGCCATCAAAAAGGAACTTTGTATTCGGGTGTCTTTTTTTGTTTTCCACGCAAAATCAGGTTCAACAAATAATCATCGGAATGAGTTCAGCGATATATCATAAAAAAACCATTTCAGGTCCTGATTCCAAGGACGATGAAAAAAAAGGTCGAGAAAAATCAGTTGAAAATTTTCGGTTTTTCGTCTTAATTTCGACCGAATGAAGTTACGATTTTAAGTTAAAATGGTCATTTAGGCTGAAAAGATTAACTGGAAACTAGTTTTGAAAGTTATATTTGGCGCTTCATTAGCAGAACTTAATTAGAAAAATATTTCTAAAAAAACTGTTGAAAGAAAAAAACGTTTATTTCCAGTTAAATTTTTCTATTTATTTTTCCGTTTTTTGTCGATTTTCATTTACTTTTTTTACGCGTGGGTATAGTTTTATCATCACACCACCACGAGAAAAAAAAACGAGACTAAATTAGTGAACTTAATAATTTGAAAAGTTATATTGGCGAAATGGAGCTACGCAACTCTTGCGACACAACAATCATAAAAAATGAAAAGAAAAAGATGAAAAACATCTGGGGCGCAGCTAAAGTTGAACTACGTGATTGAATGCGAAACTGCACTTTGCCCAAAACTTAAGTTGTTTCTCTACTAAAGTAAATGAGAAGTGTGAAAAATGAGATTTTGGAATTTTCCCACAAACAAACCATTTCTCTTACAAAAAAAACAATAAAAAGTAGCTACTTAAGCAAGCAAATTGGTGCAACCGCTTGTTTCGATTGAACGTTTCATCTCAGATTTGATAGCATCGTTTTAAATGATTTTCGAGTAAGGTCAAAAAAACGGTCATGTTTCAAAACTTTGACTTAATTGAAGGTAACAACTTTTTTCAAAAGAAATTGGGCGTAACAAATTACAAAAGTAAGCTTCCACACAGAGGCGAAGCTGCGCTTCGCAAACAATTGCGAGAACACGACCAAAAAGCAGCTCTATCAAGTGGATTAAGAAATAGTAAAAATAAGCCTCGAGTAAGTAAAAACTCGGCTACGTGTAGGATTCGAATCGGCGACCTTGCAACTTTGAGTTTCACGCACTGGCCACTAAGCCACGGATGCCTAAACTCCCCGCAAACTAGCCACTAATAACCAAGCTACATATGCTAATAAATTGCCAATTCGATACCGCAAAAGTGGCACCAAATAAGAAAAAAAAACACAATTTTGCATGTAAAAAATTCGAAAGTATAAAGTCAAACTAGCGTTTAACGCACCTTCGGTGCTTCGAAATTTTTCGCCAGCTCATGAAAAACCGCGTAAATTGGAAACAACATCGGCAAACTTTAAGTGTACCCAGAAATTACAAAACAACTTTCAATTAGAGTACTAAATGTTTAAATCTAAAAATATCTTTGATAATTCGGCTGCTAAAGAAGTAAAAAAAAACGGAAAATGAAAAAAAACTTCAATTTTTTCGTAAGATAATTTGAAAAAATATATTTTCTAAGGCAAAACAAAACTACTAAATTCTAACATGAAAGTGACTGCAGCAGCATTTGAAAGTAGCAGCACATGAAAGTAAATGAACGTTTGTCAGAAAAGTTTTTAATCGGAAAAACTTCTAGTTCCCGGTTACAAGTACACTTGCTCTCACAACTAAAATAAACGAACGAGAATTCTACTGTTGCCGGCACTTGAAACTAACTACAGCAGCATTTGAAAGTAGCAGCACTTCAAAGTAACTCCACATTTGTAAGAAGAATTATTAACGGAAAAAAAAGATTCACGATCTTCAAAGTGCACAAAAACATTAAATTTGCGTGTAATAATTTGAATATAGTAAACTATAGCCATCCACACTAACTTTACATGTAACAAAACATAGCCAACTGACAGTTGGAAAACAGAAATGAACAATAGCAAACAGAAAAAACACTTTGTGAAAAAATCTCAACTGTCAAATTTCAAAAAAAAAAAATAGATGCCATTTATGCTCTGAGAATCTAGAACAATTTATGATTAGTGCTTTTTTGCTAATATGAACCCAACTAGAGAAAACTGGATCAATAGGTAATCTTTTTATTCCCCTGGAAATCTAAATTTTAAATTCTATTTTCGAAACTAGAAATGGTTCGCGTTTTTTGCGCCATTTCCACGTTTATGTTTAGAGAGCGCTATTAACTTAAATTTTTGCAGATGAAAATCAATTGAACTCAAAAAATGCATATAAACCTAAGTGCATTCATAAATGCATGAAAATGTATGAATGCAAATTTGAAGTTATTAGAGTATTTTAAGACATTTTCCAGGAAAAAAATATCATCAAGATCTAAATAAGAGTTTTCAGTCCGTTCATCACACTTAATTAGAAAGTATTAAAATTGTGTATCAATTATGCATTTTAAAAACCTCGCGAAATATTTCGAGCAGGAAAATTTGCGAAAGGAGATTTTAATTGCTACACTGTTGTATGAAGCTTTTTCGGTTCAATTGATGAATTAAAAATGCATCAACTGTGTTATTTTTTTAACAAATCAAATTTTAAAGCACATATGACACTATACTGCTACGGCAGTCAACCGATTCAAAAAAGCCACTTAAAGTAGCACTTTTATGGCGACTTATGTTGAAAAAAAAAGAAGGTTCTTACTTATACACTCGTTTCGCAGGTGTAAACAACCTGTTGTGTCGATTAAACCTGAGATTAAACTGTCAGCAAATCAATAAGTTGACGTTTCCGAGAAGGGCAGCTTTTCTTTCAAAAAATTTGTGCGTAACCATTTATGCAGAAGAGTTTCGCCCAACCTGTAAGGGCGCACGCAGGATAGTTCTCGAGAAAAGTCAGAAACTTTCAAAAAACGGTCAAAAAATCTAAATTTAGACTTTTCCGAGAGCCATATTTTTGTGTAAAAAAATTGATCGTAGTCGCTTATGCAAAAGAGCTTTCCTTAATTCGTTTTATGGCTTGAACATATCAGATACAGGAGCGTATTTTTTGGTAAAATTCAAAAAATTCAGAAAACGCTCAAAAAACACAATTGACTTTTCCGAGGACGATAACTTTTTGAACAGAAAACTTAGTGAGTGACCTTTTATGCAGAAGAGATCGCTCAACCTGTAATTTCGATTGAACCTAAAAACCCAGGTTTGGCAGGGTAGTTCTCGAGAATAATCAAGATTGAAAAAAAAACGTTCAAAAAAATGAAAATTGTCCGTAGGGGAGCTTTCGAAATCCGCTCAAATTATTGAAACAGAAATCTCAGATTTGGTAGGTTAATTTTTGAGAAAACAAAAAAAGTCAAAAATATCGGTCAAATATTCCCCCCACACTCTTTTACGAACGCTGTAGACAAAGTCGTAAAGAAAAAGAGACCAGGCGAGTATGCAGACACAAAAGTAAAGCTGGTTTTTCTATGGATACCCATTTTTGAAAATCGCTAAAAGTTTTTGAGAAAAAAAATTTTGCGAAAAGTGATAAAATTTCCGAAAGCTTCTCGAAAATAAAATAAAAGATCCAGTCCCAAACATTTTCATAATACCTGTTTTTATCGAACAGGAACTCCAGGCAAACATGCCAAGCAAGACATCTGAAATTGAATTAGAAACTGAACAATATTACGAAGGGGAAGCAAGGCCGACAATCTTTGAACAAACACCAATTGAGCCGAAAACAAAACTGATTTTGTACAAAAACTTTAAAAAGTTTCATGTCCCCCTGAAATTACCCTGTAGTAACATTACTTATCCAGTAGTTATTAATAACTTAGTACCCACCCAGCTAGTACCCACCCTTGATTTTGTTTAACTAGTTGTTAGCCCGAAAAAAAGTCTACACTCCGATTTGATAACGCTTGCTAATCGGAAGCTTAATGAACATGTTCGGAACATTCTGTGCTACTTGCAGCAACCGACTATCCTTCTTATGTATGGAAACATACCAAAATTGCAAACAAATGAGCACTTTTATTTGAGACTTAGGTTGGAAAAAAAGTTATTTCGTAGTATTACACAACGCTCCGCTTCCGTATAATCCGAAACCAGTTTCCCGAAAAAAATCATTGGTAATTGACAAGTTACAAAAGGTCTTTTAATACTAGTTAAAGCTGTTTAAATCAGAAGAAAGTTCTATGGTTTGGAAATACGGTCATTATAGGCCTAACTATTATATGCCTGATGTTTGCTTACCTGGAACCAAAGGAGCATAGCCTCCATTGTACTCTAGCGGAACCATCCTCGCTGGCGGTCTCAACTCAGGCTCAGGTGGGTAGTATTCGGGAATGCGAGGTATATCAGTCTCATAGCGTCGAGCCAACATAATTGGCGGAGGGCTTCGTCGTCTCGGTGGCACATTATGGCTCGATCTATGAGATGGATATGGCTCTCTGTCTCGGCTGCGCGATCTCCGTCTCTCGCTTCGACCTGAATGTCTTTCCATGTATCTTTCCACTTCGTTGAACGAGCAGCGAAACACCTCTATATACCTACATTAATAAGTAGTTCAATTTTCTTATGTGACCGGAAAATTTAAAATATTAATTACACATGATATTCTTGTATTTTGTGAAAACCTCGTCCATCTAACATTCATTTCCAGCCTCAGCCAAGCACAGACTCCTGTCACAAAATCGTAGCTAGAATAATTGCAACAACAGAAAATCATGGGCTATTACTCCACTAAAGCCGTCCAAATACCAGAAACCTGCCTTTTCCATCTCAGTGCCAGACCAGCATCAGTAAATTATTGATTTACTATTATTATTTGTAATAATAACATTGATAATAAAAACCCTTTTCTGATTCCTCCAAATGACTGCAACAACCTGCATCATCCAGAACCAGGTTTGATACCACTAACTCGACATCCACTCACCTGGATCCAATGTTCTTTCTGTGTTTCTTCAGAGCATTTTGCACGTCTTCCTCAGTGGCTAATTCCACGAATGCGTCCCCGTTGCATGTGGATCCCCTGCGAGATCCCTCACTCGTAGGCGGACCGAACAGAATACCGTCTTGCAACACATCACAACCTTCGCAACACACCACCCCTTCACATACCAGAAACCAAACCCTAACCAAATTTTCATTTCAACGATAAACTCTTTACATATATCATTTGTCAGCCTAGGTATTTAAACAACAGCCCCTTTCAATAGCTTTCCAGCCTGTAAACTCACTGGTTATTTCAAATTGGAAACTACAGGTTTATGCTAAATTTGAGCTAAACCAGAAAAAAAATCACCTCAATATCAATAAAACTAGCAGCCCATGATCTAAAAATCAGACTTCTTTCGCTGTTTCAAACAACCGAAGCCATCTTTACACACTCCAAAATCTTTTCCATCATTCCACCATGGCGTTCCAAAGTACCTGAAAGAAACGCTTTAAGCTCCGCTTCTTTGACCATAAATGGAAGTCCCCTTAGCTGCACGAAGTTGTTTTGGGTTGAAGACCTGCCGCCCCCTCCTCCTCCTCCTCCGCTGGATTGTCTGCCGCCTCCCGACATCCTACCGGAAGCCGCCGAAACCCTGTCCCCTCCACCACCCGCAACTCGGTCTCTCTCGGCGCCCGTACTGCGAAACACTAGAAACAAAAGCCACAATTCAGCATCTCATGCATTGGCACCTTTCGTTTTCTTGTAGTACCACTCATAAGACACGGATTACCTGGAATTTAAATTACAAGTTACGCACGCAAAAAAAACGTAGTGAAAACTTTGAGATACATCTCCTTCCTAATTATTTCGACTATCAATCTCCGGTCCATTTCCTAAACGAACGATCAGGTAATCAAAAAAGCTCTATTGACGTCGCCAGAATTTTAATTAAAACCCTATCCAATCCACAAAACTGTTTCCATGACTAAAATCAAACTAAATTTCCGCCAGTAATTTGACGAAGGCCCAGATAAATTTACCTTCAACGTATCGAGAGCCGATATGTTTGCGATGTTTCTTTATTGCTTCATCCACCTCTTTCTCATTTCGAAGACTAACGAGACAGTCTCCAGTAAATTTTCCCCTCTGAAATAATTTCTCGATCTGAGACGCCTTCACGTCCACATCGGCTGAAACATAAGAGAGTAACGCTATCATATTTCCTCGAGACATTGACAGGGTCAAAATACAAAGTTAACTCCAACTTGAAATTGTTTCGACAAAGCATTGTGGTCGAAGGCTCTATTAAGGATGAAAAATGCTCGAATATGAGTCATATGTTCAAGTTCAACGGTATCGTTAAGACGAGCACTAAAATTTATCATCGCAAGTTAACAGGGGGTTCAGTTGGTTCTCGATTTACCGTCTTTTTTTGAAACAATAAGTTTGACTATCCGCAGAATCTTGAGACAACGAAATCTGAAAAAAGAGACATTAAAAATCTTACGCGAAAGAAAATCGACAATCTCATTATCTGTCACTGAAAAAGGCAAGCCTTTCAAAACAACCACACACTGAGTTGAGTTATCTTTTTCAGAGCGCTTCCTAGTATTATCACTCTCCTCTATATCGTAAGAAATAGTCCTGCTCATTCTTTCTTCTGATAGAGCTGCACCAGATTCCAGAAAATCATTGTCCATTTTGATTCTGAAAAAAAAAACCAAATAACAAGTCGAGTTACGCCAGGTTCGTGTTTCATGCCATGGAGACAGCAAAATAGCCACAAACGTTTAAATTCTTAGGCAATATTTTAATTTATTTATATAAAATCTAAATTTTCAAATTTGTCTGCAAAACGTGGGTAACTGAAATTGAGTTCAACATTGATGTCTACGCCCTTCCTCTTCTACAAGCGAAATAACGTAGTTTTCGACAATTTTTAGTAAAAACAACTTGAAGTTCATCTTCTGAACAAGTTCCATCCTCTCTTTCGTGCGAGATACAACGTGATAAGCGACAGAGCTAAAGCACCGGTTGTTGCAAGGATGACATTGGAGGCAGTGAACATACTATTGTTTGAGGATGAGGGTGATGTTAAAAGCGAATTAGTTTGGATTGCTGAGGTGGCTCGTGCCAGTGCCTTTCGCTCGGCGTCCTGCTCGACCAACAGTTGGCAGGTATTTCCTGTTCGTAGAAACAGAGAGACTGCTTCGTTGTGCGTGACGTTGCGAACTGAGACACCGTCAATTTCTAGGATCCGATCTCCTTCCTAATTTCAAAACAAAATATTTAGCGCATCGGCTTCCTTCAAAAAACCCTGAGGCTTAAATCATAGCTTTTTATTTAGCACATCAACAAAAAATAAAACCTCAGCAATCGAACTTTTGGAACCACTTGCGATCTAACCCAAAACAGATCATGACAAGCTAGCTGACATAACATAAGACGAAAGCCAAAAAGTATAAATAAAAGTTATCAAAAACGTCGGTCGAACAAAAAATTAACAGCAAAACTTAGTCTCAAAAGTTTTATTAAAGAAAAACATGCCAAATAACACAATAGAATGTTATTTAGCATTGAAACAAAACTTGCGAAGCGGTAAAAAAAATCGAAAATTCTTAAGTAAACATCCGTTGAGTTGAAAAAAAATATATATATATATATATTTCAAAAAAAACTATCAAACAACGCAAAATGAGCCATTAAGCCATTATATCAATATGAACCCAGGCGAAGCTGTAACTCACAGGCACAAGCAAGAAGACGGCAAAACTTAGAAAAATCTGCTATATGCTGCAATCGAACATCCCAGTTGGATATTAGGATATTATTGCAAAGAAGCAACCAAACCAGAATAAAACCACCGACCTCGAAACAAGGAGTCATGTCCTAGCGTCTGGGACAAAGTAACTCGATATTATACAAACACTAGCCACCAATCAAACAGCTACATATTCTTCTAAGTTGTCATTGCTTGGAAATTTACCAAAAGTGCCACCAAATGAGCACTTTTATTTTCGATTTGTGTAGCAAGAAAGTGGAGTTCGTTATGACACTACGCTTCGCTGGTGTCAATAAGCAAGAAAATTTTAGGCCGAAATAAACAAAATAACAAGGAAATTAAACTAATCGAAAAGGGTAAATCAACCACTCACAAGAAACTTCGAAAATAATGGGTATTTAAACAGCAGAAAAGCTCAAAATGTGTCTGTTAGAAGAATACATACACGGATACACCCCAAAGCTAGGGTCCTATGTATTAAGATTGTCTTTAGTTTTCCATGCATTAAGATTGGTTATATGTTCTCTGTATTAAGATTGGTTATAGGTTGTCAGTGCGGTGTTCTTTAAAAAAATTAAAATTATTTCTACCGTGAATGCATCACTCCAATTGGACAAAAAAAAACATTCTTCCCTTTTTAGTTTTTACTATTGGCAGTTATTCACTTCACCTCTACAAATTCAGTCAGTCTATAAACTTCAGCAGCTTTACTTTCTCTTTCTTGCCTAAAAACTTCAGTCATTTTTGTTCTCAGCACTTTTCTCAGCCCTAATCTTCAGCAAACTTTCATCTAGTTCTTCTTGAAATTACGGTTCTCTTCAGCTCTACAACTTCAGTCAGACAATAAACCTTATTTTCTCTTGCTCAACACCTTCTCGCCTAAAAATTTCAGTCATTTTCTTTATCTCAGCTCTTTTCTCATCAATATTTTTCAACAAAATTTCATCTAGTTCTACTGAAAATTACGCTCTTTAAAAACTTCAACTTAAAAAATTTCCTAAAATTACACTAAAATGCCCCAATTCTAGCTGAAAATTTCATGCAACAAATGTCTGGGTTATTCAATACACTAATACAATCAACACAGCAACCTAGCAGTCAAGACCGGGCTCAAATGCATACGGCTGTCAGCTTGTTCCTGGCTGGGCTAACGGACCCAAAAGAATTGATTGAGAGCCTGGATTACAGCCGTTTGATTCTCGACGAAATCGAGGAAGAATTGACGGCTGAAGCAGATAACGGAGAGAAAACAACGACCGACATTGAGATGGAGGTGGTTGAAAGTTGCTCGCCAGAGCATCTAGAGAGCCTGTTAGGCGGAATGACGGAAGCGACGAAGAAGGAGTGTAGGCTGCATACCCAGAAAGTGGACATCCACCGTGAACTTGCGGTCACGGAGTCTTCAGCGGTATATACATTTTCTTTTCAGTTGACTCTGACACCTCGTTTTTTTCTCACTAAAACCAAATTCTTGTTTGGCTTTAGTTTACAAAAACGCAGAAAAAAAATGGAGAGTTATGTTCGAATGGGTTCAGAGGAGGAGGAAAAGGAGAAGGAGCCACAGCTTGTTCCGTCAACTGCGGAAGATTTGAAAGGCCTCAAAGTGAATAAATTAATCGGCCATCTTTATTCTACAAAGAACAAAGAGGCGAGTGAATCGAATCAGCAAGGCATTCTTGAAGGAATAATAGTACTCAATACGCGATCGGGTTAAATCAGACGAAGAACTTGAAAAATTTTTGATGAACAACAAAAATACGTACGCCAGAACACGAAGTAGTCAACTGATTCGGCTCTATCGACTGGTTGAGAAGTTTTCTCTGCTCGAAAAAGTAGATATTGGCTTCAAGCCTTCCGAGTTACTCAACAAGTTGTCGGCTATAAAAGAGGTTTGCAAAACCAAACCAGAGTTGTGGGCAGACGATGCCACTTTGATCGATAGCAGCAGTGACGAGTAGAGCAGCAGTAGTGAAGGTGGCGAGCAATGAAAATCTAAAACAATCATAGATCAACAGTGTGATGGTCTATAGCCATCATTACCCATATAACCTCAAAGCTGTCAGTCCATTTCAACCTTAAAAATATTTGCTGCCAATATTTATCATAAATGTTTACGGTCTTATCTGGTGCTTAATCTACTTTAGCTGACTACATATATATTTACACCGGATCTTTAATAAGGCTGAAGATTGACTTTATGTATAGCACAGATAGGAGCTTAGAACAAATCAGACACAGAGAGAGCCAAATAGCAATTCAATAACCAGTTGAAACTCCTGTTTTGATAAAATCCTGAGTTACCACGTTTCGAAGACAATATCGTCTTGGCCCCTGCAACTAAATACTTCTCAGTAAAAACGAGAATGCTTTCATATAGCTGAATTGGTACAGAACACCGCCAGCCTTGATAGAATAGACTAATCCCAATAGTTCACAAGACAACACTATGACTAAAGCACCTTGTAATAAACAGCTTTATTCAAAAGATTTTTATCGTAACATACGTATTCTCTTCAAATTTGACACAAAATTACTAGTGACGAACTGTATTATATTGTCTTGTGAAACAAAGTTAATTAAAGTAGCCTTTCCATTCATTTTTCAATGAATACAATGAGCCATAAACAAACAATATGAACCACAAAATGAATTAGTCGGTTAAGGAAGCAAATATTTGTTTTATTTGGCATCGAGTTTGTAAAGCAGCTCTCTTGTAGATTGAGGGAAACCACACTTGAATCGGTCTGTTGAAACTGTCATAAAAATATGTAATTGAAGCTAACAAAAGCCAGTTGAAGCTAACAAAAGCCAATGTTTGCCCAGCATACCTATAAGTTGCGTCTTAATAGCGAAATTCTTTGAAATTTTTGGAAACATATCCGAGAGGAAACATCCTAGAAATCTGAATGATAATTGAGGATGTAAAGAACACAATTTGCTCATTTCAAAAATGTCAACCATTGTACTTGAAATTTTTTGATGATCTCGCCGTTGCGATCAATTAATAGGACTGATCGACGTTCGCCGATTAGAATCACGCGAATAGGTTTATCAGTTATTTTTTCAAATTTCAATTCAACGCCCAACCGGGCACCAGTAAGTTCTGGACGATTACCGCTCTCACCCAAGTGCAAATCGCTCGTAAGAGTGAACACTGGGTTAACGTTGTTGCGGAAATTAGACATATTGATAAAGTTACCGCCTTGAACGAATCCGAGTGATCTCATTGTTGTCGAATAAATTTGTACATGACTTTTCCCTAAGTCGATAGGCGTTCCTCCTACAGAATTTCCCTCGCGAATTACTCGAATTGTCCACAAGTCGAGATCTTCAAAATTGAAGGGATTTGTTGCATAGCTTCCGGTAAAAATTTCTTCAGGCACCATAGATAATTGTAAACGACTTATCGGCGCTCGGTTGAAAATGTCGTCTCTAAAATAAACACTAGTTCCGCTTGGAATGAGAAAAGACGCTGCGACAACTTCTTTAAACTCGCATTCGGCCACTTTTCTATTAAGAGCGCGGTCAATGGATAAGTGAGTTTCTTGTCTAAATTCCAGCATGTGAACTAGGCAAGTAGCATTCACAATTTTTACTCTAAAAATTTGAGGCTTACAATTTGTTGAACTTTTCAACAATATGAATTGATTCGTGACTCGAGTTAACCGAAGGCGTACTTCAACCCCAGGTAGTAGATATTTGTCAATTCCGGTCAAGAATGCATCGTTGAGTCGGAAATGATATCTCCAATTTCGTCCTGATTTTACAAATTCGTATCGATTTCTAAAATAAGGCTTTCGTAGCCTTGGCATGCCAAAAAAACCCTGTTTGTATTGGGCATCGCTAGACAAATTTACTTCCAAAAGTGCCTTGTAAGGATGTAGATTGTTAGATGATGATACTACAGTTCCATTCAAACTCACTTCTACATTTTGCTAAATGCTCTAAGCTAGATTATTGACAAAATAGGCTTTTCCGTTTTAATAGGAGTAGTGTTGTCGACAACCGCTTCCGCGTCTTCTTCTTTCTCTGCTTCAGAGGATCTTGTCCCTCTCCCAATCATCTGGAGCTCAAGTCCAAATATACATTTTTCGTCTCAATAACAGTCCCGCAAACATCGGTCTTTGACCCCGTAAATTCAAATTCTATGAATGGTGCATACGCATTTGCGGAGGAAAGACGCGCTCGTCATATCCTCACTGAAAGTCTACGAGAACTTGACCACTTGAAAACAGATCAAGAGCTGAATGAGTTACCGATGTTGGGGGCTCAGATCTGACAAAAGAATTGGACGACACAAAAGAAGTGGACTATGGGCAACTATGCGATTGGAATGATAATTAATATCCATCCATCAAGTATTCGAAAGAGACAGACAGACAGACGGATGCTCGATTGTCCACGACTGAATTATAAAGCAATATAAAATCAAATGAATGAGTGAATAAAGATATGCTTTTGGTTGATTGCCACCTGGTGGCGAGGTCGTGAGCCGTCATCTGGATACTTGTAGCTAACTAGCTCCGATTCGTAGAACCTACACAAAATTTCCTCTCCATTTTTGTCTTTTAGAACATAAGTGACTCGTTGATTTCTGTCCAAAAGTTTTGATACAAACTTGATGAAAAACAGCTCATCAGTAAAACGCTGCTGATATCCTTTTCGGAATGAGATATCCGTTCGAGCTGATATGCGCATTGAATCGCACAACTTAATGTTAATTTTTCGTCTGCTGCTTCTCACACCATTGTTCTTGTTTTGGGAAAAATTAACTGAAACAATCTTTTAACATGTTTTCGTTCAACATCAATCGGCGACATCGGCGGCGTTTATACGGATATTGATAATTTTTGCGAACTTTTGCAAATTATTAAAATAACGAAAACTACCCGAATCTTCAAAATATTTATATATTATACTCTTCAGCGTTCTAATGAATCGTTCCACGACACAGCTTTTGGACTCGCTGTATATATGATATTTTCATCTCCATTTTTGTCTTTTAGAACAAAAGTGACTGGTTGATTTCTGTCTAAAGGTTTTGAACAAACTTGATGAAAAACAGCTCATCAGTAAAACGCTGCTGATATCCTTTTCGGATTGAGATATCCGTTCGAGCTGATATGCGCACAACACTGAATCGCCCAATTTAAAGTTGATTTTTCGTCTGTTCTTCTTTTGGGGAAGGTTAACTGAATCAATCTTTCAACATGTTTTCGTTCAACATCAATCGGCGACATCGGCGGCGTTTTCACGGGTATTGATAATTTTTGCGAACTTTTGCAAATTAGTATCATAACAAAAACTACCCGAATCTTCATATTATTTATATATTATACTCTTCAGCGTGCTAATGAATCGTTCCGCGACACAGCTTTTGGACTCGCTGTATTTATGATAAACTTCAATTTTTCTATCAGCGGAAAATTTGGCAATTACACCTTTGAACTCTTTTCCTTGATCTAAACATATTTTATTTGGCATAGAAAGTGGGTTATCAATGTTGATCATTTTCAGAAACGCATCAATCACAGTTGTTGCATATTTGTTCTCTTGAGTTTGGCCCCTCAAGTATCGACTCAACACATCGACTGCAACTAAAAGATATTTTGTACCGCTGTTCTCGTTTGCAATTTTATCCATATAGGCAACGTCCATGGACCAAAAATGCTTAATGCCCAAACTGACAATACCCAGACGTTTGTATTTGAACTTATTTTGCTTAAATTAGTAATAAGTGGATGATAATTTCAAAAATTGAACAAACTTTTTTGCGCGAAAGCCCACTTGCAGATTTGAACACTTCCATATGCCGCCGGATGTGTCGGAGTAGTAAATTTGGAGGCAAATTTCCCTTAAGAGCCAATCTTTACTCCGATAATTGGGGTTGTTGATGTGATCTGTGAGCTTCGTCTTGCTCTCGACACTCGACGCTTCATTATTGTTGTTGTTATTCGTATTCGTAGTCGTCAAGTGACGGCGGCTCGTCTTTATACGCCCATCTTGTTCTTGCTGCTGTTGTTTTTTATTCTTCTTGACTTTGGCTATTGCCATTTCTAATGTTTAATGCGTAATTATTTCATATCAAATTATCGGCTGAATTTTTAAGCGGAAATGAAAATTTCAAAATATTTCGGTATTGGGGAGGCAAATTCTTATCCTGTAATGGCAACTCTTTCAAAAACTGCAAAACGCAAATTGTTGGCGTCGTATCACCAATGGCTGCTGCTGATGTACCCAAACCAACTCTCACTGTTTTATCAGACGTGTTTAGAAAGACGTCGGAATGATTGCCTATTCGTTTTAAAATAATCTGTATGCGCATACGTTTGTTGTTGTAGGCGCTACTGGCTGATGTTGCAGTAGGAATAATATGATATTCAAGGAGCGCAGGTTTCTCCTCCTCACCCTGCTGCTCCTCTTTCTTTGCCTCTTTGACAAATTGTGGCGGTTGTTTTTGAGGTTGAAGGCGTTTTCCTTCCCTTGAGTCCTGAAGGCTATTTTGATGTTGTTGTTGTTGTGGAAGATAATTTGCGGGGATGAGGACAAACTTTTCGAGCTGCAGGGTTGTCATTTATGATTAACAGCAGGGGAAGGAGGAGGAAGAGGAGGAGGCAAGTATAGCAACCTTTCCGATTGTAATCTCAGAGCTGCGAGCATTTGTCTGGACAGGGGTCTAGTGGAATTGTGTGAACCGGATTGCTAATTGATTTTAACGAGTTGGGGTTGTTAGAAAAACTCTCCAAGGTTCCTGTGGACGATTGTTTCTGCGATTGACAGGGGTCTACTGCAATTGTGTGATCCGGATTGCTAATTGAATTTAACGAGTTGGTGTTGTAAAAAAAAACTCGTCAAGTTTCCTGTGGACGATTGTTTCTGCAGCTCTGGGGACAAAAAACAGAAAGTGGATTTATTTTTTCCTGTTTGACGACAACGCTTTCTCAGAGAGATACATTCGCAAGTTATAAAAGTACAAAAACTCAAGACATTGGGGCAAGCGGGCGTGAGATCAATCAAAAAGTGACTTAAGTTCTCTTTCATGCATTCTCTATCGGGGGCGGTGCGGTCGCCGACTTGCTCTCCATAATCAAGCAAGGAATCTGTCAGTCAGTCAGTACCTGAAAAGCATCAAAAGAGTAAACATCAACAAAAACTTAAATAAAGAAAGTATAATTGTCTTGCTTTAACTTGGGTGGGTTTGGTGGTTGATCGTGGATCACAAACACTCACACAAACACACACGCACAGAGAGACTGGCTGCCTGACTTGAGGTCAAATAAAAAAATATATTAAATTTGCCCGGCAACAACTATCTATTCAGTACAAAGAAATGATCAAAATGAAACAACAAAAACAACGACACCAGAAAAATGAAAAACCGGGTCACAAGCCTCGCATATCTATCCGATGCTGATGAATCTGCTGGTTCATCGTGCTCGCCACTAGAATTACTGCCGATACAGAAGGTGCACATAGTATTTCGCTAATCGGCGAAAGGCAAACATTGTTGTTGACGTCGTTTGAAGAAACAGCATCAGTAGCACTAGCAGAAGACCTAACTCGTGGGTCCTGCAACGAAACATTGGCTTCTGTTGGGTTTTCCAGTTGTTGTTGCTGCTGCTGTGGTGAATAAATTCTTTCTTGTAAGGACATATTGTCTGCCAATTGCTGCTGTAAACGCGTTCCATTGTCATTATTTCTGTGATAAGAAACATTGTAATAGAATAACAAGGTTTCCAATATTGGTTTGATTTCCCAAAGTCTGCCCAGTTCGGAAGCATCCAATCTCAAAAGAAATTTACAATTTTTCCAAGTACCGTCAAAATTTTACATGTACTCGCTTCTATCGTTTAATCGATCGTTCTCGCCGCATTCAGCAAAAAAGAAAGCGGGATACGAGCCATTGATCTGGAAAAAAAAACAGCAATTAAATCAACAATCACAGATGGCTTTCAAAATGAGAAGTTTTGAATTGAATGATGGATAGCTGATCCTCTCTACGTACGGTTGCTACAAAAAATTGTCGGTTTCACATGACGGTTTTATTACTAGATATTTGGATAAATAGATGACATACTCTTACAAACACAAACAATAATAAAGTACATGCTAATAATTAACTGAAATAATTACATGAATGGTCACAGACTTTCTTAGATCTCAAAAAAGGAGACCGTTTTATGAAATATTTACGATTGTAATCATCTGTGAGTCCCCATACGCTACAAGACTTTTATACGTAGCGAAGGCGGCATATATCGAGCTCGGACAAAAAAAAAACATTTTTCGTAAAGCCTTGTAGTCGGCGAATCATCTTTTTTTGTACATAAAGTTGCCCTGTTTCTCTCTTTTTGGATCGAAGAACTCGCGCACCATTTTTGAAATTTTTTCCAAATCCCAGTTGACGCTCTCTGGAGTGACATGCTAAGCAACAAACCCCCATGCTTCTTTAGATGCCATTGGAACATGTATTAAACTTTCAGATGCTTGAAGGCCGTTTGATTGCGATCCAAGTATTTGGGACCACTCGAGAATAAGAGACATTTCCCATAGAAGCGATTGCCCGTCTGATTTTTGCAATCATCTAAAATACAATGAGATTGATTGTCGTCGCCAATTTCGGGAAATCCACTGTTTGTAGCACTTGTAAAAGTGAGATCCCATCATATGCGTGATGCCTTTATGGTTTATCTTTCAATATGTTTCCAAGTCTTTCTTTTACCATTTCACACTGTTGACGTGCTTTTCCTTCGTGTTGCAACGAGCTCGAAAGTCCATTTTTGCAAGCGATCTGAAAGTGAGAGCAAATTGTAATTAGTAACGGAACTAAAAGTCAAAAAAGCTACAAATCGAAGGCGACGTAAAAAAAGGAGATTACGAATGAAAAAATTAAATTATTAGCATGACGTATCAAAACAAAAATTATCTGTAAATATTATCTTCCAACGCAATATAATTGTGCCGACGACGATTATCCTTACTGCTGGTACTAACATCACTTGTTTTTCCATTGCTTCTGATGATAGGAGGAAGACGAACTGTTAGGGATATTTCATTACGGGGAGATACTATCTGAAAAATTTGCTGCTGTTGTTGTTTTGGTTCGCAGGAGGCAAATGACACTTTAGGACAGCATTCGGTTTTCCAAAGTGTTTGATGGAAAGGGTTGTTGCTTGCTGTTGTTTCCTCTTCTTCGACATGGTCATCAAAAAATTTCCGACAGCTGTTTCAATATCCTCCTCCTCAACTGCTGCTTCTACATCAGGAGACTTTGCTCGGAAACTTTGCTTCCAAAGAAAATGAACCCAGTCAAAAGTACAGCAACAACGTGCGGTTGATTCAATCAGGAGTATGCTTATCTTTTTCAATCCATCTTTTCCATCTTTTTCTCCACAGCAAAACCATATGACTATCAACACAACAGCCTTGTTTCTAATTTTCAATTCAATGCTGTTGAGCGAATGGAACGCATGCATGATTCTTTTTTGCATAACCTTCCGAAAAAGACATTGTAAACTGAAAAAAAAGCGTGAGCAGTATCCTAATGCAAAAGATCTCCCCGATTCTAGACAAAAAAAGCACGTTTATTGCTTTTATCTTTTTCGCAAAATTGGTTTCGCAACCTGACTGTGCAAATAGAACGTTGGTGAAAATAAAATCTCTGATGGATGACCAACGGGGATGGGACAGTTTGCGTTAACGTAGCGATAAAGGGAACAAATGTCAGCGTAACGAAAGTGTTGATTTTTATCCAGTTTTGTCCAATGAAGGTAAACATTTTCAGTCTTACCGCCCACAAAAGTATCTCGTGCACTTAATGGTGCGTAGTAATATTATGTTAATCTGTTTCTAAGGAAGGACAGTCCGACTCCCAAATGTGCTCTCTTGCCTCAACGATGAACTCGCATCCGTCTGTTGTTTTGTACACGGTTTTCTCATTGATCTGCTTCTATAAACAAAATGAACAATCTTTATAAGAAGTTAGCCACAATTTTAACTAAAATTAGAAAAATACTAATTGCATTCATAGGCATAAAGAGCTGCCTGTAAACATAATTCCATGCAGATGCAGCAGTACACGCAACTTTGAAAGGGTCATGTCCGCTGCAAATCAATTTGATCAAGGCTCGAAACTGAACTACATCTTGACGTAATAACTCCAAGTCCTGATTGACAGTATTCTATCAATTCCTGGGAAAAACTGTACACTTGATTGGTCAGCTCATATTTGTGTCGCTGTTGGTCATGCCACTTGGAAAAACCTTCAATTTCTTTTTTATTTTTTAATGCTTGCTATCTAAAAAGACATTTGGGTGGAAATTGCCCGTCTTCGAAAGCGAATTGCTGACTGGTGCTCGGGAAAACAGGATGACTTTTTTGGTCGTATTGAAGGACAATATTCGCTTCCATTAAAGATGTAGGCTGATTACAATGATCACAGTCTTCAGAGTACCAGGAAGGCTGCAGACCGAAACTTTGTCCAAGATGGCAGTCTTTTGATTCATGAAAGACATTATTTTTCTGTTGATCAAGTGTCGTTCTGCAGGTAAGATAGTGAGCAAGGTAACCTTTTTTAATCTCTGTCAGCCCAAAAAGTTTAGAGAATTTACGAAGGGCAATCGCAATGAATAGAAATGAGTCGATAAACCTCCTGTTTCCGACTTTGACATACATGACTTTATTGCCTCTTGAAACAATCTTTGGAATGCATTGTTGTTGTTCATATAACCATTCAAGAATAGGTAAAAAATCGAATCCGCTTCCAAAGTGTACAATGCGCCATTCGCACTTTCTCACACGTTCCAGATCACCAAAAAGTATGACATAAATTGTGATACGCAACAATAACCCTTAAACATAAGTTCTTGATCACCACTCAGTGTTTTTGCGCATAACAAAACAGCCTTATGATTGATGTTCTACTCGTAACTTTGATCCGTTTCTTTATCAAAAACCCAGATTGCAATGTCTTGTACAGCTTGCTCAGTATCTCGATCAATGTCGGGTAACAAGCTGCTTTCCTTGTCCATTTTCTTTGCCTTTTTCACTGAATCTTGATGTTCCTCATTTTCATTGTCGTAGTCGGTGTTTTTGATATTTATGCGAAGACATTGACTGCTTTGCGGAGCAATTTTTGACAGTTTTTCAAAATCTTCTAGTGTCCATTTTGCTCCATACTTTAGTGAGAAACTGTGTGTTAATTGGTTTTCTGTAACTAATTGATTGAAAAGACGGTTTGTAGCTGAGGATTGAATTTTTAGACAGGAAATGTTTTCCATTTTTCGAGCTCCATGGGCTGCTTCCAAGCTGCGTTCGTGTCAATTGCAAGTGCAGTAATCAGGCAATTATTGTCATCTGTCTCAATTATTCTTACGACTGAACGTTTTTGGTGCATGAGAGAAGGCAGATCGGAAATAGTGCGGTTATTTATAACCCCAATATCTTTACCCCCGATTGCGGGAAGAGATACAGATAAGATGTTCAATCGAATTGTACTACTGATATCAAAACCTTCGTTGGAATTAAGTACCCGATCCATTTCGTTTAAAACTAAATCTATGTTGAAATCATCATGATCTTGAAAGGGTATATGAATCGGAAAACTTAAGCTGGGATCACGAAGAACCACACTAACTCTATGAAAAAAGTTTTTCAAGTTTGTTTGCAGCTCTTGAATCAGCGAAGAGAGAACGAGCCCAAGTATCAATTTGATTTTGCCTACATGTGATTCCAAACTGGAGAAGGTCACCTCGTGTAGTCTCTGCTTCTTGAAGAGCGCTTCTTCTCTGTGGTCTTCTAGATACTGCATGAAAGAGGACCCCATGTTCTTGCAGTTGACGGCAAACGAGTCGGCCAATCAAATTTTGTGCGTGTGTGTCTGTGTTGTTACATCTAAAGTCCTGAAACGCGACGAAAAAATTTGTTGCGGTTTTAAAAAATTCTTCCCATTGAGATGTAAAAATGATGTGTCTGAACAATGTACTGTGGCTCCAATGGTTCAGTGGAGGTGACGATTCTTCAGAAGACGACTTTACTCACACGGCGCAGGGATCGAGCAAAATTATCTCCGCTTTTTGTTTTCACAAGGATTGGGCCAACTGCATAGAGCACTACTTGTTCTCGACCTTTTACTTTTTGAAAACTTGAGTTTTAAAAGAAAAATTTTGTCATTTGTTGGCAATTATCACATTTGATTCGATGAAGTTTTCTCCAACATGGCAGTCTTTTGATTCATGAAAGACATTAATTTTCTATTGATGAAGTGCCGCTCTGAAGGTAAGATAGCGAGGAAAGTAACCCATTGTCTCTGTCAGACCAAATTTTTTGAGAATTTACTGACTTTCAATCCAGGTCAATTGCAGTGGAATTGACCTTTTCAAAGTTCCGTTTACTGCTGCATCTGCATGCAATTATATTTACATTGTGAAGCAGGAAAAAATGTAGCATCCCGAGATCGATAACCATTGATCGGTTAAAAACCAATTGCGGTTTAAAACAATCTTTGGAATACATTGTTTTGTTCATATAACCATTCAAAAATAAGTTAAAAAAACGAATCCGCTTCCAAAAAGTGCATTGAGTCATTTGCACTTTGTTACCTGTTCCAGATCACAAAAAAAGTATGAACAAAATTGTGATACGCAATCATAACCCTTAAATATAAGTTCTTGATCACCACTCAAGTGTTTTTGCGCATAACAAAACAGCCTTATGATTACTGTTCTGCATGCAACTTTGATCCGTTTCTATATCAAAAACCCAGATTGCAGTGTCTTGTACAGCTTGCTCAGTATCTCGATCAATGTCCGGTAACGGGATGCTTTCCTCGTCCGTAATCGAACTAATTCGTTTAAGAATAAAAACACACTACATTGCATTTAACAAAAAGGAACACCAACTGTTGTTTTATTTGAGGTTTGGCCGTCATTTTTGACCGTCGACTGATGAAATATATCTCATGTGATACGAAACCGCCATCAATTTGCACGACTCAGAGGCAGTTCGGCGGTCGTTCAACATCTCCAGTTCATCCAGGAAGTCAAATACATAAGCCCTCAAAGGGGTCATTTTGAAGAGTCGAAACGTTTCTATATTCTAGAACACAAATTCCTGTTTTGCCAGCGCCAGTAGGCCTTTTCTAAGATCGTGCCACTTCTGAGATCGTCCATCTGACGGTCAACTCCAGCTCTTGGTTAATTTTGGCTGCTGGCACTGCTGTCATTTTAACTCTCTAAAAAGCAGCGGAATATTAAGTATCGTTCAATTGATTGATCATTCAATGAGAAAGACAGTCCGTCAAAATGATCAATCAAAAATTTTAACACTTCAACTTTATATTTTAACAAAACTTTAATAATCTAATAAAAAAACTTTTGACCAATCCTAATACTTAATCTTGGTTTTTGTTGCTGTGAGTTCATCTTTCCTCTGAAACTCAAACAAGAGTTTAGACAATCAATATAATTTGTTTTACATACACGCGTACCAAATTAGAACCAAAATTAGATATCCAAAGTTAACATTTTTGAAACAAAACTGTGAGAAAAGTTCTGCCGACAGCTGTAAACAGAATTAAATAGCCAGAGCCTGTACGTATTTCAATCAAAATATTATGTAAAAGTTTCTTTGTCAGGATTTTTTTCTGTGAACTATCAAGCACTTGATGAAGACTGCCGGTGGACGAATTGGCATTTTCAATTGAGGACAATGACTTCTCAACAAGGGTGCTTTTGTATTACCCACATTGGGTTCTTTGAAATCACAATAGACGAATAGTTGATGATAACGTCCTATATCAACCGGAAATGCTGGTTCGTCCAGAACTGAACCCATGTGAATTTTATCCTCAGATCTGCTCAACCCCAAAATGTAAAAATCATTTGAACAGTTTGAAATTTTTGAATTACTGTTCCAGATTTCAGACTCGTTTATTTAGCTAGTTATGTAATTATTATGTTGCTCTTTATTCCAGCGCCCGCGAAAAAACATGAATCGCTTTGTTCATGCTTTAAATCAATTTTCAAAAGTTATGTATTTTCCTAGAGAAATTCGCAAATTCGCATGTTTCTATACCATTTATTAAAATAGTTGAAATCAAAAGTCCCAGTGTTAACGGTTGTAATATTTTTAGGATACGCTACTTCTGCAAGACCATTGCCCTTCAAGACTCAAGGGCCCGCCTAATGCTGTACGGAATGATGAAAGAGTGTTTTCAGTCCAAAGATGCATTTGAGGAAAGGTCTTGTGCATTTTTCTAAAAATAACAAGAAAAAAAACGTTGAACAAATCTATTCAAAAATTGTGAATCTATTTTAACATTACAAAGCTTCCCAAACACAATCAAGCATTTCTCCCCCATCCTCTTGGTTGAACATTGTTTAAACATGTCTTTATCTGTTCACATTTTGTGAACAAAATTTCTTAATCATGCACGGGGCGAACAAATTTTTTTTGAACGTTGAAAAAAACTTCTTCACAGAATGTGAACAGTTGTATTCAAAATATCAACTAATTGACACTTTTCAAATGGAAAAAAGTAACAAACAATTTTGTGTGTTTTGGAATAAAATGTTTTCTTGCTGATAAAAAAAAACATTCGAATCGACACAAAAATTGATCAATTGCAGTACAAGGTTTCTATTGACCAATTACAAGCAAGCGTTCTTATTCACTCCCTCCTGGTTAACTTTTTGTTTTTATATTTTTATTACATGTATTTAATCTGTTCACATTTTGTGAACAAAGCTTCTGAACCATGCATAGGGAGATCAATTTTTTTAACATTGAAAGAATTTGTTCACAAATTGTGAACACTTTTATTCAATCTGTAAACTAGTTGACAATTTTTAGCAGGGATAATTTTGTTTTTAAAATTTATAAATGAAAAGAAGGCAACTAACAAATTTGTGTGTTTTAGTATAATATGTTTACCTCCTTATAAAGAAGATATTCCAATTGACACAAAAATTTACCAATCACAAGCAAATATTCTTATTCACTCCCTCCTCGTTAATTTTCATTTCCTTATATTTTTATAATTTTTTCTTTTTTTATACATGTTTTTTTAATCTGTTCACATTTTGTGAACAAAATTTCTTAAGCATCCATGGGGACCAATTTTTTAAAGGTGGGAAAAATTTGTTCATAAAATGCGAACACTTTTATTCAATCTATAAACTAGTTGATAGTTTTTAGCAGGGATAATTTTGTTTTTTAATTTTATAAATGAAAAGAAGGCAACTAACAAATTTGTGTGTTTTGAAATAAAATGCTTACCTCCTTATGAAGAAGATATTCAAATTGACACAAAAAATGACCAATCACCAGCAAACGTCCTTATTCACTCCCTCCTCGGTAATTTTCAGTTTCCTATATTTTTAATTTTTTTTTCTTTTTTGTACATGTTTTTAATCTGTTCACATTTTGTGAACAAAATTTCTTAAGCATCCATGGGGGACCAAATTCTTTAAGGTAGAACAAATTGGTTTCTAAAAATGTGAACAGTTTTATTCAATGTATAAACTAGTTGACAATTTTCAGCAGGGATAATTTTGTTTTTTAAATTTAAAAATGAAAAAAGTCAACAAACAAATTTGTGTGTTTTGGAATAAATTCTTTTTCTCCTTATTAAGAGATATTCAAATCGTCACCAAAATTGACCAATCAGAGTACAAGGTTTCGATTGACCAATCATAAGCAAGCATTCTTATTCACTCTCTCCTGGTTAATTTTTATTTTATTTTAATTTTTATACATGTCATTAATCTTGTGAACAAAATTTCTTAATCATGCCTGCGGAGAACAAATTTTTAAACGCTGAAAATTCTGTTCACAGAAAAGGAATCTGATTCTTTATACATGAAATTGTTAAACATTGCAAAAATCGGTTCACAAAAAGTGAACGGCACTATGCAGCGTATAAAGCGAGCAATAAAAGGCAGTGCTTTTTTATCCCACTTTTTTCCAGTTTTCAGCAATTTTTATTCCTCTCAAATTTTTCACTGATTGTAGATTGAAAATAAAATTGCCAAGCTGAAAGGAAATACATTTTTCACTGCCACGTCATTGGTTGATTTTTCTAAATTTGTCCTATTTCTTTTTTTCTGAAAATGTTTTTGAAAAATGTATCCCTAATCTCAATACATAGGACCCTGGATTTGGGGTGTATCCGTGTATGTATTATTATTCTGTTCGTTGACGAAAGTACAGATTTGAGAAAATGAGTTAGACAAGTTAAGGTGTTTACTTGAACAAAGTCTATGAGCCCATTAGATCACGCATGCTAATCGCGAGCCTAATATTCGGATGCAAAAAATTACGTGCAGATGAATCGAGGAAACAAAACATTTAAAATGAACTTCGAAACTTGTTTTTTATTTAAACATTTTATATTTTAAATTCTATGCAAAATAATCCGCGGAAAATCTTACAACTCACCATTCGGGCTTTAAAGAGCATTCAGAATGATAACAACAAAGCTGAATCATCAAAAATAGTCATTGTTACGGGATTTATGCTGACAAAAAACAGGCCGGCCTCAAATTACAATCCTTTATCGCCTCAAGAGTGGGTAGTACATTTAAGCTAGATGCGCAGAATGCTGTATTGAATTTAAAATAAAACAAGTTGAAACACGTGTTTTTCATTTTCACCTCGAGCAAATCTGTGAACAAAGTTCTTTAGGGGGAAAGCCTGGTATCCCGTTGCAATACACTTGTTTATCGCAAGGGTAATACATTGGGATAGTCTATGCCGAAATAATCAAAGCTGTGTTATGTTATCAAATACGCTATTAAGGTCAGTCTAAGGGGTACCTTGAGTCTCCCATCACTGTGTGCGGCTGCCCCTTCTTTCAGTCGAGTGACAAAAATTCCTGTATCACCCGGAATATGTTGATTATCATATCCTCCTCTAATGTGAAAACCGAGTCCTTTTGACCCTTTATCAAGCAATATTTTCAGAGTTTCTGAATCGGCGGACATTGGTCAGGTCTGAAAAAATAAGACTGCCAGTTTTTGCATTAGCAACAAATGCGTCAAAACTTGTATTTTAGTTGACAAACAAGCAAGAATAGCCGTTCGCTGTGCAAGTAGGACAATGTTCCGACCATGCAACTTTTTATAAAAAAAATTGTGATGTCTTGATCAACCGTACAATTCGGTTCAACCGTGCAATAGATTTAACCTGATTGTTTAAAATGCATATTTTATACGCAATCAGTTATCAAAATTAATACGTGACTGGGGGGAAATTGTACGTTAGATACCGTTCCTCTGGTTAAAACGAGGGGTTTTTTTCATTTACTCGAGGGGAATGGGGTGAGCGCAACAAGAATTTAATCTCTATATTACCTTCAGGCCTTTTAAGATTTATGAGGCACGCTAGTGCACAAGAAATTTATTATTGATAAAATTGCTTCTGATCTTCTGTGGCATCAAATTTTATCAAATCAATTTCACGAAGGGGTGGAAACATCGGTATACTATCACGCATTTTGTAAAAGTATTTCAGAGTTTGAGATTTCTTCGCAAACAATGAAGCTCTGTACTCGTGATTGTAGGATAAACGAAAGAAAAATATCGATGCCATTATCGATCCTCCCCAGAAAAACAGAGCACTCTTCGGCAGCCTGAATTTCTGTCTCTCAGAGTAAATTTTCGTATTTAAAGGGTCCATTTGATCCTGATCTGAAGCATAATCTAACAGTTCCTTAAAATTTTAAATGTTTGTAACATTCGCCCGGGGGTACATATCGACGGCAAAGAAAGCTAGGTTCTAAAACGACTAGCTAACGTCTAAACACAGCTCTACATGCTTTTCACCGTCTCTGCCAAAGCCAGTTCTTTTGGTGGTCTCTAACATCGGGTCGACCAAAACGTTACTGTTTCCGGCTTCCATCAGAACGCTCTAATCAGAACTTAATTACATGCAGAAATAGTGAGCACAAGGCTGGGTCTCAGTATCCCCAGACTACGAGGTCACTCCATTACTATTGTTTTGTTCAGTAGATAAAAATCATCATATCCATCGAAGATGGATCAATGCTTTCCCTCAACTCCTAGCTTCTCATAATCTAAAAACGAATTTAGATGTTATTAATTCAATTCAGGACATTGACCAGAAGCTAAAAGTTCATAAAAACAGAGTTACAGTTTTCTCCCGAGACCCCTCCGGACTGTAACAGTCGCCTACTTCGGCCACTTATGAGGTTTAAGAAAAATAGGCCCTATAACCATTGGCTCAAGAGTGTGACATTCGACCAGAATGTGAAAAATGCAATCTCTGCAGAATTCGGAATTTTAGCAGCAAGCCTTCCGGATTGGTGGTTTTTAAGAATTAAGAGTGTTATTGGAACGTTTAGCCAAACGGTGAGGGCTGGAATATTCTGGTATTTTAAATTTTCAAAAATTCGAATGATGACGACACATTTCCGTCGATATGTATCTTCCGGGCGAATGTTACATGTATGTTTTTATGGCGCTCCTGGGTGTTATTCTTTTTTAACATCATGACCGGCAGAACCGTTAACGAGCACTCCGCGCCGAGCGGATGCTCACATTAACGCCCTTAATAGGCCTAAATCGCCGGGGCGGAAGGGTAGTTCGGAACGCGGAGGCCTTCCGAATTGCCGTGAATAGTTTTTTAACCTAGTTAAGACCGAAAATTCACGAACCAGGAAGGGTGGGGGGATCGGCCGTCCCCTCGTCCCCTGAGTGGTTGGTGACCAAAAACACTGAAAGATATAAGTAAAACCAAACAAAAAGTAGTATAGTACTCAAGAAAAACAAAAAACATAAAAAAATAACCGAAAAAACCAAAAACAGTAGAAAAGTAAAAAAATCAGTAGAAATCATCCCCCCAGACAAGATGTGATTCAACCCCCCCGTTTGTTGTTGATAGATATATTGTTGTTACAGGCATTTATATCAGTCAGGATCGTTACGATCAATTTTGAGGCCCGTTTGTGAGGCTTGTACTGTAGGGTTATTTGAGCATTTAAGCACGTTAATGATAAATTGCGCTCAATCCGGAGGGGTCAGCTGATTTGCGCTCAATTCGGAAGGGTCTTGGGTGAAGACCGATCCGGCAAGCAGTTCAAGGAGCAACAAGAAGGGGCTCAACGACAACAACAATCGACTGTTGGGTATCGTTAACGAGTTTTGTATCCCTTTTGGTACAAAAAGTAAGATAGTAATCTGTGGGGGGCTCGACAGTGCTGCACTGTAGTGACCCTTCACCGAACTGCGAATATCCGAGTTAAGCACCTTAATTCGGATATTAAACAGACCCGGAGGGGTATAGTATTACTAATATTATTACTTATATAGCCTATATTAATAGTCTTATATCGTTTTTCAGTGAAAAACAACGAAAACAGACCGGTTTTTAGGATCAAAATTGCGATATTTTGATCCCCCCACAAGTCGCGATTTTTGAGATATCGATATTTTTTGAAACGGAAAAAAGCGCTAAGTTAGTGTGTTACATCGTAACTGCACTACTGTAATAAGTAGAACCGGTTAACTTTAGTTCGGAAGTGGTTGGAACTAGTTTGGTACCAAAAACCAAATTTTCCCATTTTTTGATAGTAAGAAACACTATAAAATCAGAAAATTTTTTGAAATCTTTGAGTTAGGACAGTAAAAATAGTTGTTCGGACAACGTCCACTAGTGAATCTACGAGTTTTAAAACCCGCGACCCGAAAGCCTTCCGGGTTGAAGAGAAATCGAACATAACGTGTTTGATTTGGTGGATTCATCAATCCGGAGGGGTCCAGGTAGCATAGTTTTTCGCAAATTTTTTCTACAAAAGCGTTCTAGATCGAGTCTTTTGCATTGAACTAGAAGAGTATAGGCCTTCTGAGCTCAGATCAATAATTTTTAGGTCGAAAGGACCAGATTTGCGGAAAAAGTTAGGCGGAACCTATAAGTGAGAAATTTTTTGAGTTTACAAAAAAGACGTTTTGGTTAATAACTTTGGAACTACTGAGCATATTGAGTTGATCTTGGTACCAATAGATCAGGAATTAGCTGAGTTTACTGATAGGGTCGGAAATTTTTTGGAAAAGTAAGCGAGAAAATTTTTTGAGATTGTTTTTAGCAAATTACACAAATCCGGAGGGGTACACCCTTCACGTTTTATAAATTTTTCTGAAAAACCCTTAGACCCCTACCAAAAGGTAATAGCGGTTGAATAAAGTAACTTTAGGCCATTCTAGACCAAAAGGGAGGGCTAAAGGCACAGCAAAAGCTTAATCGAGCCGAAGTTAGGCCAGCGATAAGACCCTTCACCGTTAGCGTGAATTGTCAAATAAGAGGCTTAACTTCAATCCGGAAGGGTCTAGGAAGGTAGTAAATACCCTTCCCAGTTAATTGAAAGAGCATAATTACATCGGAGAACGTATCCGGAGGGGTATAAGCTGAAATTAAGAAAACTACGAAAAGCTACTTTGACAAAGCTAAGGGCTCCGAATCCGGAGGGGTCTACTTTCCACAAAACCGGAGGGGTCCGAATCCGGAGGGGTCTTATAGTTGCTAATTCGGAGGGGTCCGAATCCGGAGGGGTCTCAATCCGGAGGGGTCTATATTCTGACAGTCCGGAAGGGTCCTATTTGTGCCAATCCGGAGGGGTATTTTTTTTATTAAGGACTTAGGTAAACGAAAGAAAGACTAAAAAGCGAGAGGTATTAGGTTAATAATACACAGGCTAGGTATCAGTGACTGCACTGGTAACTTGCCTTTCAAAAAGAACCAGACTAATACAAAACAGGTCCGAACTCGGATATTCGCGACACTAAGTCTAAATTAAAAAGAGCGTGACTCATTGGTGTGGATTGAAACATAATACGTTTTTGGGAAAAGTGACTGCCCTGAGGATTTTAGTAGGTCTAGCTCGGGCAGTCCGAAGGCAGATAGGTAACACAGTACTCGGTGGGTGCAATAGACGCCCACTTGAGAAAATTACTGCCTTCAAAGTTTTGTCTGTTTGGTGCAGCACCAAGCAGGGAAAGCTTTTTCTTTAAAAGACAGGTTCGACTATTGTACTGCGACTGACTAAGAGTACAAGAGACATACGTTTTTTTTTACATATACATTCATATTGTGTCAATATATATTTTTGTTTTTGATTTTAAATCAACATAAACTGTGCTTGGTAGGGTAGTGAGTACACTATCTTTTAAATTGACTGATAACATCACATTGTGCTAATTTCAAAATCTTTGGACCGATAATCGGTTAGTGTGAATAAATCTTATACAAACTGTACTCTGACAACATACAGGGATTCTTGGTCACTATTTAATAGAATCTTGTGGAATTTATTGTGTTGTGTCATTATTATTGTTGATAAAACTATAAAGTCTCTAGCAATCGAGTTAAGTATAGGTATCAAAAAGTGACAAATAGAAAATGAGTCTAGACAAGTCAAGGATACCAAAACGAGGTAATAGCTCTAGGAAATTCATACCTGAAAAGCAAAGAAAAACGATGACCAATCCTTTTGTGGATTGGATCAAGCGATCCCGGTCCGATAAAGAGGAGACGGTTTCAGGCAGAATGGTTGAAACGAGAAGCCAGAAGACCTCAGAAGAGCGAGGAGAACTGTTAGAAGTGGAGGTCAATACGGACCATACCATGAACGACAACCAGGGAGTAAATGGACTGGAAGGGAGAGGCAGAAGGCTGGCGGGTGAATCTACTCCGGTGGAACAAGGCCACGATTTTGCCACTTCCACCGGGACATTGGATCGGGAAGAGATGTCGGAACTGTCCGACATCTCAACTGAAATAGCGACAACTAGAAGATCTCCGACAGACAACACTATGATGGCAAGCGGAACTGGGAGGCAAACAACGTCGTCATCGTTCTCAGAAAGAATGAAGAACACCTTAGGAAACTTCTTTCCATTCAGCATGGGAGGAGGAGCAGGAAACGATGGTGAGTCCCAGGAGGATGGGGAAGATGAAGAGGAGCAAGGGGACTTTGGATCTCAAGTCAGTCTCAATAGTTCGATCCAGGAGAGTGAGGCACACGTCGGAAGAGAGACTGGAACCATGGATAAATTTGGTGTAGTGACAACGATAAGCAAAGAGGCAAACACACCGGGCCAGTCAAAGGACTTCGCGATTAGGACAAGTTCGGAGCCACAACCTGAAGAGAGTAGAACCAGAGGGCTTGGCAATGCGTTAGCGGATCCTGAAATAGATAATGAGAAAACGTCAAGACAGAGAGTCAAGGCCCGGATCTCTACCAGCACGAAGCTACCTGGGACCGACAGAGTTACACCACCACTAGTGACGCCACTCATGGATAACGGGGCAGCACTAGAGGAAGCCTTAAACAACATAGTGGGCAGTTTAGGAGAACAAAATGAACAGATGTCGATAAGGATGAGTGAACTGGAAAGAGCAGTTCACATTGAAAGAGAAAGTCTGCGGGAAGAAATAAACCGCAACAGACAAGAAGTTGGCAGAAGCGAAAAACGCTTGAAAGAAAGAACGGACGAACATATGACGAGGAACTTGTCGCGAATGACAAGAGAGGCGGAACAGAGGGAGTTACGCTTAAGAGCCGACATGGAGAAGTTAAGAATTCAGCAAGAGCAGTCTCTTGGGTCTCTTGACACAAAGATAGACGCGATGATGGAGAGGCGAACTCAGGCTATCATGGATAGGTTGAACGGGCTACTAAGCAGCAAGAGTGGACCAAAAGAAGGAGAGCCGAACTCGGGAGGTCCCAGCAGGGAACCGAGGGTGAACTTCAATGAACATCAAAGGAGGAAGACGTATGGATCCACTAGAGGCAGGGGCAGTTCATCAGGCTATGCCACAAGGGGTAATACAGCATGGGGCCCGAACAGTAGAGCAAGTTCAACGGGGAACAAACAAACCTCGAACGAACGACCAACGCAAAGCACACATGCGACTGGGAGAAGCGATTCTGGCAACATGGGGCATACAAGCCCGAGGAGGAGTCACATAGGCCAAGCGGGAAACGCTCAGGGTGATTCGGATTGCAGGGATGCACCGCACACAGAGCCTTCGACAAGGTGTGAGGACACTCAGGCGGGACACTCAAGGGATGCTACGGCAATGGCCACAGCATTTGAACCCCTGAACAGGTCTTTAGAGACATTCCTGACGAGGTTATCAAGAACCAATGAACGCAGTGAGAAGTCCAGAAGAGTCTTTAAGAAACCAAGATGCTACAAAGACGAATCTGATGGCTGTATTGATACCTGGATAGAGGTAATGAAGCTGCATTTCGAGGAAGAGGACTTGTCGGAGAGACAGGAATGCAGCGCGCTCACCAGCAACTTAGAAGGGACAGCCCTGAACTGTGTCATGGCCAAGAAACAGTATCAACGTGACACTGCTGAGAAAATCTTCGAAATCTTGTTAAACCGTTTCGGATCAGGGGTGCAGGGGCAACAGGCGATGATGCGCTTCGAGAAACGGAGGCAACGAGAAGATGAAACAATAGACAAGTTTCTCGATGATTTGGAAATGCTGAGAAGACGCAGCCAACCGGATGAGTCAAACCGAAGGATGAACCTGGCCGTAGCCTCAAAATTCATTGATGGTGTGAAAAATGATGAACTTCGTACGATGCTAGCAACGCATTACACACCACTATCAACTAATGCGCCAACACCGGAGGAGTTGAGGCTCAAATCAAAAGAGTATCTTTTGTTGAAACCTCCTTTGAGATCTGGATATTACAAGAACAATTATGGCAATTTTAACAACGGACCAGCAAACCAAGGGAACAATTGGTACAAACCGAGGGATGATATGGACAAGAGACGTTCTTGTGCTAATTGCAGTTCAACAGACCATCATGTGTCAGCATGCCCAGCTTACAAACAAGGCATGAAGGCAATAGGCTTTAGCCTCGAGGACGAAGATGCGTCAGAATTGGACCATGAGGATTTCATGAGAGGAGTAATTGCGAAATTCGGCCCGAGGTGTTTCTTTTGCAACTTGGAAGGTCATTTTAAATCAGATTGTCCGCAATTCTGGGATGCAGTGGCAGACATCAAGCATCCAAGGCATGAAGAAGCTTTGTCAGGAGTGAAAGCAAGCAAGGCTCGACTTTTGAGCGAAGCAGAGGCACGCAGGAAGGACAAACCTCAAGAGCTGGCGGCAAAGAAAATGCAAGCAGTAACAGAAGAAGCACGTGAACCGGAACCAGCGACTGCGGCCGATGACTTCAAGATCGATTATAAGGCAGCCGCAAAGGATGCTCTAAATAGAGTACAGCAGGAATTGGTGACGAAAGAGATCGAACAAAAAGTGAAACTTGAACTGGAAAATGAAAAGCTTCAGGAGCAACTGAATACCTTCGAGGCAATGGAGTTCGAGGAGACGAAAACACCAAGCAGTTTAGATATGAAACTTAAAGTGATCTCCGGTAAGAGGTTCGGCATGGCGCCGCAGGGAAAGAAGATACAGTCGATAATCTCAGTGGCTGGACACCAGGTAATAAGAAATTTGAGTGAACCATCAGAGTTCACTTTAATGCATTTGGACACATATGCAGATTATCTGAGGCAGGTGGAGCCACGCACTGAGTCGAGGGCTGTGCGAGCACTACTAACGACGGGTGGCCCTCGCATGAAGAAACTTCATGGACGCTACTTGGAGATCTATGGGCCGTATCAAATAATGCTGAACGTGGATGGAATCAGCATCTACACCAGGACTTACATAACAACAGATGATGACCAAATGGGGCAGATCTATTTGGGTGAAGAGGAACTCAAAGTCCGCAGGATAGGCCATGACGCCATGATGGAACAAGACGCGGTACACATTGGATATGAAGCAGATGTGACAGCACACCTGCTCGATACCAACGGAACAAAAATCGGAGTCACAGGGCTTCTGGACACAGGAGCGGTGGTGAGTGTGATGCCGATAAAAACTTGGGAAAGAATGGGATTCACACGGGAAGATCTGATTCCTACGAACCTACGACTGGCCGCCGCAAATCGAGGAGCCATCTACGTAGCTGGAAGAACACCGATAACGGTCCTTCACATGGGAGGACGAGACCTTTGGATGAGCTTCCTGGTGGTAGAGAATCTGGACGACGCCGACCAATTCATCTTGGGCAGAGATTTTGTCAGGAATTTTGACGTGATGATTGACTTGAACAACGGTCTAATACGGATTAGAAACCCGGACCGAAAGTATGTTAAGAGACCAATTAATAGCATAATAACAGATGAAAATAAGGTACCAGTTTTTTTGGATAAAAAAGTAAAGTTACAACCAGGACAAGCTGTAGTAGCGATTTTTAGAATGAGAAATTTAAATTCGTTAAGTGATAGTAAACAGGTTTGCTTAGTACCGAATCCAAATAGTCAGAGTTCGGTGATTTTAGGCCGGAGCTTCTCGGTAACGCGAAACGGACTGTGTGTCAGTGTGTTGTTGAACACACTGGACACCACGGTTTCAATCCAGCGTGGAAAGAAGCTTGGTTACGCATTGCCGATGAGGACCGACTATGAAGAGACACAAAACTTGAAGAAATATAGTGTGAAAGACTGTCCTTATCATGCCAATAAAGAAAAAATTTTAAAGAGAATTAATGAATTAAAATCTATTCATAAATTGTTTTCAATGAAATCCGAAACGGACGACGGCTTATCAAGTTGCTCGAATTTTCCGGAACGACCCTCGTCATATGAACTAGATTCTGACAAACCGGTTTTGCCAGAAATAGAACATTTAAAAGGAAAAATAGGTGAGGGAGATTTTGAAAAATTGCGGGACCTCCTAAATCGGAACGCCGAGGTATTTTCAAAACATAAGGCGGACATCGGTTGCTGTAATTTCGTCGAACACGAAATCGAACTAGAAGAGGGCGCCGTTCCCCATAGGGAAGGCGCAAGGCGAATGACACCACATAAATCGGAAGCGTGCCGAGCGGAAATAGAAATGTTGCTTGAATACGACATGATAGAACCCTCGAAATCGCCGTGGGCTCGCGGGGTAGTCATGGCGAAAAAGAAAGGGGGGCAGCTTAGATTTTGTTGCGACTTTCGTTACTTGAACGCGGTAACGATTAAAGATGCGTACCCGATACCGCGAATAGACGAGAGCCTATCCAAACTTGGTGATGCAAAGTTCTTCACCACATTGGACTTGGGTTCTGCCTTCTGGCAGATTCCTCTGCGAAAGAAGGACAGAGAGAAAACCGGATTCGCGTGCGAATTGGGGTTGTACCAGTGGAAGAGGATGCCCTTCGGCTTGTGCAATGCAACAGCAACTTTTCAAAGGCTGATGGCTCAGGCTTTGACAGGAGTGACCAAAAAGTACGGGAATCTCTTGATGTGCTACGTGGATGACGTAGTCATAGCGACACCAACCCTGGAGGATCACATTGATCGACTCGATGAGGTCTTCGGATGTATGAAAAGAGCAGGCTTGAAATGCAAACCATCGAAATGTGAAATCCTTAGGGATTCGATCAAGTACCTGGGAAGAATGGTGGACAGGCATGGTGTGAGGCCAGATCCAGAAGCAGTAGAGGCTGTGCTGACATGGAAAGCTCCTAGAACGGACACACAGCTCATGAGCTTCCTAGGGTTTGCCAATTATTACCGTGAATTCATTAAAGGATATGCGGACAAGGTGTACCCAATGCAGAAGCTGATGCGCAACAAAGGGAAAAAGTTCGAATGGAACGATGAGGTACAGGTTGCATTCGAGAACATAAAGCGGGAACTGTGCGAAGCGCCAGTGCTGGGCATGCCTACAGAAAAGGGCATGTATGTTCTCGACACAGACGCATCGGTGGTGGCCATCTCAGGAATATTGCATCAAGAGCAAGAATGGAACGGAAGAACAGTTCTCCGTCCCATTGCATACGGCAGCAAAGTCTTGAGTGACACAGAGATGAAATATGGCGCACCAAAAGCAGAAATGTTTGCAGTAGTCACCTTCGTGGAGAAGTACCGTGCATACTTGGGGAGCGCTCCCTTCAAGTTACGCGTAGACAACAGAGCGTTATCCTGGTTGAAGACCTACTCGATGGATCAGAGTTATATTGGTAGATGGATAGTAAGACTGGATGGCTACCATATGATAATCGAACATAGGATGCGTGATAAACATCAGAATGCTGACAGTCTCAGCAAGAAAACTGAGTTCTATGAAAGATTGGAGCAGAAGCAAGCCAATCAGGCGGAAGTAAAGGAGGGATTCTCGTTTCTGGACAAACAAACTTATGAAGCGCTTCCCTTAACGAGATGGTTGGATAAGTCTGGACATCCAATTCCTGGGCATCCTGAGTTACCTGTAGAGAAAGCAGCCGAGATAAAGATCCTGTCAAGGGAGGACCCGGTCCCATTGGATCTGTTGCTGCGCTCGAACCTGGTCCAGCAGGAACTCTCTCGCATGAATATAAACAGCCTCTCACTATTGGATAAAACGGTGCAAGTCACACCACAAGTAATGCGGATGCTGGGTGGATTGTTAGAAAGAGAAGTGACCAGAGATGACCCCGAGTGGACAGCAGCAGTGGCATCGCTGACAATCAGTGAGAAAGTGAAGATCATGCCGTCCAGACGACAACACGAAGAGAACGAGAGGGATTGTAGGACAATAGTTCAGCAACTAGTATCCTCAATACCCCAAGAGATTTTAACCAGTAGTTCTTACGGACAGAAAGGACAGGAGAGCGGCAGGCAAAAGAAAACTGTCACCTTTGTAGACCGGGATAAAGACGGTGAAGTTGTAAAACAAAATCTGCTGCAAGACTATTTGTCCGGGGAGAAGGATGAGGAGAAAAACCAGCGATCACAAGATCAACACCCGGGACAAGTGAATTGGTCCGGGGAGTCCGAGATAGACGAGAAAATACCTGATGAGAAACAGGACCTAGAGAACAAGGTTTTGTCCGGAGAGTTCAGATGGATGCGAAGGAAATACGGACATGATCTGGAGGAGCGTGCAGTCTCCAGCACAACACCTTCGACGGATGATGAATCCCGAAACTCAGGAATGGACACCTATTCCGACAGGAATTCGAATTCGGGATCCGAACTGTCAGAACTGGCGATACACACGCTACTAGTGGAAACTCGGGCGAGAGACCTGGACAGAGAGGTGTACCAGGATCCTGACAGTGATCGCTACCTAATACCAAGCGAAAGAGTCTTTGACAACGCAGCGGATGACTTAGAAACGATAGCGGTATCGAAACGTTCGATAAGCCTGTTGCCACAGAAAGAGGTAGTCAGGACTGATCTTCAGCCGTTTCAGCAAGAAACACAACCGTTGGCGAAGATTTGGTGCGTTAAGATGGAAGAAGACACACATCAGCCCAACGAGCTGAACAGTCAGATGAGAGTCATGAAGACGTACTTGAAGGCGAGATACAGACTCTCGGACCTTCTAAGGGCGCAGAGAAATGATCGCATGACAAGCAACCTAAAAAGGTGGATAGAAAACGGTGCACCTGACAAAGGTGACCTGGAAGAAGACAGCTATAGGATCCTGAGACAATACTTCATGCAGAAGGAGGGGAGATTATATCTGAACAAGGACGGGATCGTGGCTTGCAGGAGAAGAGAAGAAGACAAGGTCTTATACAAATATAACGCGATAGTGTTGCCGCAACTCTATCAGACAGAACTATTATTCAGGTCGCATGATCAGATGGGCCATCAAGGGATCGACAAAGTGTATCAGAGGATCCTGAAGCGCTTTGAGTGGCCTGGGATGGAAAAGGCATGCGAGAAATGGGTGACAGCATGTCTGTCATGCCAACAGGTCAAGGATCCTAGGAAGTTGCGATTTCCTTTACAATCGATTGAGTCGTCTGAATTCAACGAGGTGGTGCAGATAGATCACCAGAAGATATACATGACAGACAGCGGTTACAACCAAGTCTTGGTCATGATAGATCACTTCACGAAGTATGCAGAGGCCGTGCCCTGCATAACTGCCTCGGCGGAAGAGACATGCGACCACCTGATTAATACATGGATAGCAAGACATGGTTGTCCAATGACGTTTCAATCGGACAATGGAACAGCTTTCGTAGGAGAGCTTACGAAAGAGCTTATGAGACGCTCACAGGTCGCTCAGGCTCACTCCACGACATACCACCCGCAGACGAATGGCTTAGTGGAAAGACAGAATAGGACGTTAGTGTCGATGCTGAGAGTATATTGTTCCAGGTACATGACCGATTGGGACAGATATCTTCCACAGGTGATGGGGGCATATAATAGCACGCAACACTCCACCACTGGAGTCAGTCCACACATGATGCTAACTGGACACGAAAATTCTTTACCCTTAACCTTCTTCTACCCAGAATATGAGGGAAAGAAAACATCCCCACAGGTCTACGTGAGGGATGTGATCAGACGCCAACAGGAGTTGAACGACTTGTGTAGACGAAACACTCAGCAGGCACAGGCAAGGCAGAGGAAAAGATTCGACAAGAAAGCAGCTGGTGCAAAGGCTTACTCGGTGGGAGACTACGTATGGGTATTTCAGAACGTTATACCACCGAAAGGGACAAAGAAGCTTCTGAAGAAGTGGAGGGGACCCTTCATGATTACAGAGGTGCACCAAGAGGGACGCTTTTATAGACTGAGTACTGGCCGAGCCGCCCACTACGAGAACATCAAGCCACACAATCCATCGACAGAAGACTGGTGTATACCTGCAGACATGGAAGAAGGGGATTATCTAATGATGGATCCTGCTTGTGAGGTCAATGAAAAAGGCACCAGGGAGAAGAACGATGGAAACGAAGTCGTAGAGGAAGGTACGGATACACCATTGGACCTGGATCCAAACGATCAGGTTGAAGCGGACGATGAAACCTTGCCCTACGCAGAGGAAGATTGGCAGGATTCCGAACAGACAGAGGTTCCCAAGAACATGGAACCAGATCTTCCGTTCACGATGCAGACTCGTCAGAAAGACGGGACGAGACCAAGAAAGAAATACAATCCTTACGGTGACGACTTTGTAGTGGATAGGATAGATCTAAAGAAAATAGTGGAGGAAGTAGTGGGTTTAGAGGAAATAACCGTGTCACAGGACATTGACATAGTCGATGATCACAACGATGAGTGGGTTGACGACTGGTCGAAACCCGAGGTGGAGTTCGACGATGAGCAACAGCAGTCAAATGAACAAGACCTGACGAACCTGCGTGTCTTAGAGTGGCTGAACGAAATGACATCAGAACCTAAAAAGACCAGCGTTACGATTCAAGACGTAGATCGCGAAAGCGCGAAATACATTAAGACCGAACGAGATGATCCTTCCTGGGCTGCCCAGGAAGGACAACTTCTCATTCCAGCTTCTAATCTTGACTTAATACCCGGTATGCGATCGACGGGGACGCCGATGGATATTTTTGTCCGGGGAGTGGGGGTAGGACTTACCCACACTGAAAACTTGATAATAAAAAAATTGAGAATAGCAAGAGAAACAGGAAACTTAGAAGCAGAAACAGGCGAAGAACCTAAGAAACCTGACATAGGCAGGGTAGTTGAGTCATATTTTAACTTACCAAATGAATATTCTAGTAACATAATACTAACAGACAGTGATTTCATACTCACAAACAGAACATGTGCGGTAGCAATCACCGCAGACATGAGTTTTAGGACGGCGCTAGCGGCAGATTTTAAGAGGGAATATAAAAACGTGGAATTCCTTTGGAAGCAAAGACCAGGGATAGGGGGCGTAGCAGCCTTACCTCCGGCGGTGTCGCAGACACCGGGAAAGTACTTGTGCTTCTTGGTAACGAGGGCGACGGAGAAGCAGCACGTGGACCCAGAAAACCTAGTCTTGTCTTTGACGAGGCTGAGGGACTTCCTTGTGGAAATGGACGTGAAGGAGCTCTCGCTTCCAGTGTACGATCCAAATAGAGGAAGACTGCATCCTCGGGAATTGTACGCGCTTGTACACGTGATATTCTCTGATACGAACATACAAGTGTATCTACATAAGAAATATTACTTAAGTATAGGCTGAGTGATGAGCGAGAGGGTGTTGGGCCGGGGACCAAGTTACATGTAATGTGTGATGTGTGTGTTATGTTGTGTTATGTAATGTAATGTTATGTGTTAGGTTATTAAGATCATGGGTAAGTAGGGGTTAGTGACCATGAACAACTAGATGACGATCTTGGGAATAGATCCAAAGTTTGGACTGTCCAATCTTAGGTCGAATCTCAAAATTTTGGAAACCAATTGATTTTAATAAATTTTAGGATAAATATCCTTTTATCTGAACTGTCTTTAAGCAAATTTTAACGATGTATGTTAAGGTGAAATTGACAAGTGTGACATTCGTGATTTCTTTTCTAGATCCTGATTGATCATTTAAATTACTCACTTGAGTCAAATTATCAAACCGAAATCGAATCAAATTAAACTTGGAAAAGAACAGTATGGACAATTTCAACCTGGATGAATTGATGGACCTGGCAGAGGCATATGTAGGACCGATGGTAGATGCGATCTATCGTCGGTTGATCGAACGAGACTTCGCTCTGGAGGACCCAGAGGTGGTCATGTTGCTGACCGCCCTGATCAACATCTTGGGGCACGACAACCGTGGGGACCGCCCCACGGAAGTCCTGTTGATGGCAGCATATGGAGAAAGAGGAGTACTAGACCGCCCGAACATGAGAGTGATGAGGTGGAGAAACGGGGCTCTCTCAGGGAGTGACTTGGCGAATGAGCCTGGATTGGGAAGTTCTAGGACTTACCAACCAGGTGAGATGCCAATGCCCTCTAAGCCTAAACCTGGGCTGACGAGAACGCATCGGGAGATGAACAGCGAGGCGACCTCGTATGGTTCACCACTGAGAGCAGCTGTGCCACCAAAAAGGGCGAAAGTAACACAGAAGGTTCAGACGAACCAAACCATACAAGATCTGGACGAGATGAACGATCAGCGTAGAAGTATTCCCAGGAGTTCTGCAGACTGAGCAGAAGTATATAGGAAAATGGAGGGAAGCAATCGAAACAGAGATGAACATCAGACACAGCGAAACTTATTGTAGACCATCAGGAGCACGATATTTGGTGGGCTCAACGTTGGCTCCAATGTGCAAGAGCAGATATCCTATACATTTCGTAGCTGTGGACGTGAAGAGTACAAGAACGATTGTGGATCAAGCCTTCTCAGTGCCGAAGTGTGTGAGATTGGCGAGAATGTCTGAAAAGTCTTACGAGTTACTATGTAAGATATTCTCAGCAATTCCAGAGAGAACCAAAGAGGAGTTGGAGTCAATACTAGGAAAGAAGTTCATGGGATATGTGAGCGGGAACTTCAGTGACTTCGAAAAACAGAAACAGAGAGGATCAACTGTCTCAGATTACAATGCAGTAGATGAGAATGATGAAATCCACCGAGTGATGATGGAAGTGGAACCATTGCTGGAAGCTTCGGGAAAACGTAATTGGAGGAGCATCATGTTGACACATGACGAGTTTCCTTGCCACTGCTTGCTGCAGACCTGGTGGTATCCCAAGCGTAGTAATCTGGTGTTGATCTGGGACTCTGGAGAGCTGCTCTCCATGGGTTTACCAGATTCATCACAGCCCATAACAATAGTGATAGTGGGAGTTATGATGGCGATACGATGGCTGGAAGCTCATGTGAGAGAAAATAATAGACAGGAGGCGCCGACGAGAGAACAATTGCGGAAATTAGATTGTCTAAAAGATTTAGATTTTTTTGAGACAATGTGCAAAGTTCTAAACATTCCGATGGAAGTGAAGAAGATATGGGCGAGAAAACGATTGATGCCATGGTTCGGAGCTAACATGACTGCATGGTTGTACGAGTATGCGAAAAAGCATATGTCGAAGCATGGCAGAGTATACAGTGAATATCAGCTGGACATTGGGGCAGGAGCTTTCAAGCGAGCTTTCGTGACCCATCGGAATGCAGTGACCACCGCTGTGAAGAGAATTTCCAGGACGAGTGAGCGTAGTGGAAATGAAAAGGCAGAGATGCTGAAAGAAGATCTGGAGAGAAACGTGACGTTGTGTCTCCACAACAGCTTCTGTAGAAACAGAGAATCCAACGTGGATCCCCTACCTTGCTGTAAACAGAGGGTAGAAGAGCAGAAGTGTTGGAGGACGGCTTCCAACAGCGTCAGGATAGCCAACGACGTGCTACAAGACACGGAAACCGAAAGTGCGGAGTCAGCATCACAGGAGGAGGAAATGGAACATTGACGAATGGTCGAGAAAACAAGAGGCAACAAGAAAGAAAATTAGAAGAATGTAGAAGTTTTAGAACTTCTAAACGACGAAAAAAGCAGGGAACAAAGGAATGATGAAGAAAAGTCAAAACTCAGAATTGTTTTATGTGTGTGAAAAACTCAAGTGAGAAACCAAGCAACCAAGTTGTAATTGAAAACTGAAACATTTTGTTGAGTTCTGAAATTGTTGCATTTATAAATTTGCATTTTGATTTTAGCAGAAGTGGCTTTAGAGACACTTATTATTTATTTAGAAAGGCTGAAGAGAAGAGTATATTTAAATATTCAAGCCTGCATGACTGTTTTTAATCACTTAGGAAAACTGATCACTTTGTGGTGACATGAAAGACTTGAGTAATCTCTCGAAGAGGGAGGTTGTTACATTGTTCTTTCTAACCACAAAGTTTCTTAGTTTTAATATTCAGGACAATAAACAAGCATAATTTCCGAAGGGAAGGAGCATAGTAGGATAATTTTAGCTTGTTGGTTGGCAGGACTGTCCTGCAAGCCAACACCTTTTAAATCTAGGAGAAAAAGTTTTAATCGGGACATTGACACTGGAAGTCAGAAAATATGTTTTATCTTAGGTTGTGTCCTCAAAGTGCAGGTTAATGAGAGAATTTGAAGGCTATAGTGATGTAGTATGATGCCATTTATATTCTGCAGTGAGTCGATGTGACGTAGATAAAAGTAATTTCGTGCATTTTGCAAATTCTGTTCGATGACACTGTAACCATTTAGAACATTGCGCGATTCAATGAGGACATTGACCGGACTGTCCGGGGAGTATGTGACATTCGACCAGATTGTGAAAAATGCAATCTCTGCAGAATTCGGAATTTTAGCAGCAAGCCTTCCGGATTGGTGGTTTTTAAGAATTAAGAGTGTTATTGGAACGTTTAGCCAAACGGTGAGGGCTGGAATATTCTGGTATTTTAAATTTTCAAAAATTCGAATGATGACGACACATTTCTGAGAAATGCTGAAACGGCCATTTTAACAGAAAACGAGTGAAAAAAGAGAACAACTTTATCTGCGATTGCGAACAGTACGAAAATCGAGATTGGAAAACGACAACGAACTACAGAATAGCAGAGAACGTTCCGAGTTGCAACTATTGTGCTGCTACAATAGTTGCAAGGCCGTTGCCAACAACGGTGAAGGGTGAGAACCAGCCTTCCGGATTGGCGTGAAATTGAACTTAAGGAGCTTGATTCACTGGATTCAAGAATCCGGAAGGGTCTCGGGACGGAAACTTTTATAAACTCACATAAACTTTTAGCATCCTGTCATGTCCTGACTTGAATTTAACTGATATTTTGATTAGTTTTGACAAGGATGAGGTGCTAAGAGTTGGGGGGGAAAGGTTTGATCCATCTTCGATGGAGATGATGATTTTTATCTACTGAACAAAAACAATAGTAATATAATAAGTAGTAGCCCTGTTTTTAGGAGTGACCTCGTGGTCTGGGGATACTGAGACCCAGCCATGAGCTCACTATTTTTGCATTTAATTCAGTTAATTTGAGCGTTCTGGTCGAAGCCGGAGAACAGTAACGTTTTTGTCGAACCGATGTAAGAAAGACCACCGAAAAGTACTGGCTTGGTAGAGACGGTGAAAACAATCAAAGCTCTGTTTAGACGCTAGCCAGTCGTCTTAAGACTTAGTTTTGTTATCCGTCGATATGTATCTTCCGGGCGAATGTTACAGAGTCAGGGACACTATCTCTTGTGTTTTTATAACTCGAACGGTCGGAGCCAATTCGGTTCACTTGCGACATGAGACTAAAAACCTGTTACAGCTTAAAGGCCACTACCAAAATACCCTCCCCACTCTAGAAAATAAGAACATCTCCATACTCAGGTCTCAAAATACCCAAAATACGCGAACGCCTTTAAAAACAGGGTCGGAACAATCCGTACAGTTTCTTTTTATTAGACAGTGAAACTTTGATCCATTTCAGATGGATCAACCTAAAACTCTCCTTACCTCAACATAACAATCATAAAACACACTCAAGAAAATTAAATTGGGTACTCACATACCAGCACACTCGAGAATTAGAGGTAACTAAATTTGTAAGCAACTTGAGAATAATTGGAGAATTAAGTTTGATTCAATAAGTTCTAATCGAACAAGTTTTATCTCGAGAATGGAGTTTTGGTTCTGGACCATTGGGACACCTCGGTTGTCCACCTTTCCACCGAAGGTTCACTCTGTTCCAACTGAATTTCGATGTTCTTTGTTTTCTGTATCAAGCTAGGATAGCTCTACTCTCGTATTATTTAGATGTCGGAAATTGCGAATAGAAATTTCCCGCTGCTTAAATTGACCACTTTCCCGCGATTGTTATTCGGTCGTTCTGATCTTGTATTTCTGAGATTTTCAGTTTTCGCGAGAAAGTTGGGCTTGACAGGCTCGATTCCAAATTTTGAAAAACTAAATTTCATCCCAAAATTAAGTAGTTCGTATTCCTCAAGGTCAAACTTCCAAATATGGCCGACGGGCCAGGGATTGCAATATATTGAATGATCAGATTGTAACATTCGCCCAAATACTACACAGCGACGGAGCGTAGAAAAAAAACCTATTAACGACTGGCAGGCGTCAGTTACCTTAATCCTACTCGCTTTTCACCGTCTTGACCTTGCCAGTTGATTTTCTGGTCTGTCTAGGGCTAAGTAAAAAGTTACTATTTTTAGGCCATCAGTCAAACGACTTTTGATCAGCTTTCGTTTACATGCGAACACAACCACATAGCTGAGTCTCGGATCCTCAGACTACGTGATTGTCATTAAAAACACGGCTCGAACAACCTATTTTAACATGTTTTTGTGTGACAGTTCTATATTAAATCCATTGGAGATGGATTGACCCTTTCCTCTTTCTAGCTACTCATATTCTAAAATATCAAGTTACACCGGTGTTAAATTAAAGTTTCACGACATCCAAGTAGCTATACAGTCAGTTTTATACAGTCCCTTCACATAAACAGTCTCTGGGGGACCAAGCCTCCGCTCCCGTAATATTCCAGCGATAACGCTCTTATCTCTCCTAATTTGCGTCCCGGGAGGGTTCCGTGGAATACTCCTTCCCCACTGAAGCTTCCTTCTCCACTAGTATTCGCTGACAAGTGTCTTATCGTGCGTTGTTGCCACGATAAGAGGCTTCGTATTTTCCGTCTCTTGTACGACTGTTTTTCACAATATTTGTCGTTGTTCTTCTTTTCGTCACTTTTTCAGTCAAAATGGCCGTTTTTCGTATTTCTGAGAAATATTCTTCTTCCAATCGAAATTTTAAAAATAAAAATTCTAGAATGTTCCGACCCTCCTTCGCAATGCTTTTTCGTCAATAAGTCCTTTAGTCGTTCTTTTTACGTCGCCGGAAGGTTGTGCTGTGCCAGTCTGGCAGAATGGCACACACTCCCCGGACAGTCCCCATCAATGTCCCTATTGATCGCATAACACCGGGTTATCGTCAAGTAGTTATCCAGTTTTCTGTAATCAATCTTACAAATCGCATATGAAAATAAAATTTATCTACCCCACCTCAATTCACTACGTGTTCACAAATGGCATCGTATTACATTTCACTGCCTTTCAACATTTTCACAAAATTTGCACCATGAGGAGTGTCCTAGATAAAAATTTTTTTCGAACTACTTACGTCGTCTTGCCATAAAACTTCTTTTCGCTCCTTGTGATTAAAAAGTGGGACGTGGCACGGCCACGCACCCGTTAAAATTAACTTAACATTACTCACCAAGTATAATCAGTCATTTATGCGGTCCTTTCAATATTAAAACTAAAAAACTCTGTGGCTAGGAAAGTTACTGAGTTACCCACCCTTCTCGAGCGAGTTTACTCAAACTTACCATGTCGCCACACAGTAAATTTGTGTCTTACACAGGTTAAAAACTTCAGTCGTGAATAAATAGGTAAATATACTCACCTAGGTTCATAAATAGGTACATAAATAGCCATAACTAAAATCAAGAATTTCAACAATTTTAACAATTGCAACATTTTCAAAGTCTGGTTTGACCAAACTAAATCAAAACAGAAAGTTTCACAAGTTCAATAATCAAAACTTGGTTGATTGGTTTTAGTTTTAACACACAAAGACAATCAAGTTTTTTCTCCTTCTCTTCCTTTCTTGCTCACGTGCCCCAACTCTCCTGCTCCAACAGCCTCGGTTTGCAACAAGGTAGCAAGTCCACATTCACCTTCTGCTCCCGGTTCCTGCAAAAGCTGTTGTGAAGACATAGGCTCACATTTCGTTCTAGGTCAGCTTTTAAGACCTCTTTCTTCTCATCTTCAGTAACACAAGGCGCTCCAGCTACCCGCTTCACCGCTGTGGTGACCGCGTTTCTGTGCGTCAAGAATACTCTCTTATAGGCTCCTGGTCCTATATCTAGCTGGAAAGATTGATAGGCTTCCGTGTTCCTCGACATGTGACGCTTCGCGCGTTCATACATCCATGATGTCATCACTGCACGGAACCAAGGCATCAATCTTTGCCTTGACCATATTCTTTCAATGGCTTTAGGTATCCTCAGAACCTTGCAGGTGGTTCTAAAAAGATCCAATTCACGACTCATCTTCACGTTGCTCAGCTGCTCAGGAGTCGGCACGGCCGTCTCCTGCTCATTTGTGTCTGCGTTAGCCTCCAGCCATCTCACTGCCAGCATGGCACTAACCACCACGATTGACACCGGTTGATTCTGATCGGGCAACCCCGTAGAGTACAACTCCTCCACGTCCCATACTAGCATCAGATTCCCGCGTTTGGGGTACCACAACGTCTGCGCCAAGCAGTGGCAAGGATACTCCCCATGGGTTCTCACTATGTTCCTTCGGGTCCGATACCCTGAGGCTCCCAGCAACGGTTCCACCTCCATCAGAATTCTGTGTAAGTCTTCTTTTTCTTCTATTGTGGGGAATTCAGTGGGTAAGGCTCCACTCGCTTTCTGTTTCTGGAACTCACTCACATTGCCTTCACTCAATCTCAGAAACCCTTCACCCACCACATCTTGCAACTCGCCTTCAGATCTCTTCGGGACTGCCCGAAAGATCTTTGCCAACAAATCATGTGACCTCTCCGACATCCTGGCCAACCTCACGCACTTTGGCACAGAGAAAAGTTGGTCAATCAACACCTGCTGTGTCCTCGCATCCATCACCACCATGTGTGTAGGATATCTACTACTGCAATATGGTGCGGAGCTTGAACCCACCAGATATTTTGAACCAGTCGGTTTATGATAGGCCTCACTATCTTTCAGATTCATCTCGTTCTCCAGAGCTTCTCTCCAGCCTCCGATCTTCTGCTCTGTCTGCAATGCTCCAGGGAATACTTCCACGCTGAGGGACGTCACTAGCTCATGGGCACGCTCCAGGCGCTCAAGCGATTCAATCGAACTCGTCATGCTGCAAAATTCCAAGGCTGTGATCAAATTTACGTCCGTCACCCCATGACAGTCCGCGACCAACTCCATGCCAATCTTATCCGACATGCTCAATCTCCCGTACAATCGTGCCAGTTGCCGATGCTGCTCGCTCAGCGTAACCAGGCAGTGTCCCAGGTTACAAACATGTCCTTCCATCCCACTATGTTGAGCCAAGCATGTGCCTTGCTTCAACCAATTACTCGATGGACCTTCCTCGGACAGCTCCGTGGATGGGTTGCTCTTCCGCTTCGTCAATCTCATGGCCAGCAGATGATGTATCATGGCCAGATCATGTAAACTCGCGTCATCATCTAGGTCTAACGTGATATCCGCCGTCATGTCCCAGATTAAACCGGCATTAGGATGAGGACACCAAGAAGGCTTCATGAGTTCCCACATCGTCACTAGACTGGTTTTCAAGGGACCGTCCCAAGAACCACAATCAAAACTCACTTGCCCCTTTAGCTCGGGAACCGAGGGTTCGACCACTCGTTCTTCCAAGATAATTCCCAGCTTGGGTTGTTCCACCATCAGCATTCCTGTTTCTTTAATACGTTCGACCCAGAAATTGAGTACTATGACTTGCTCATAGTCGAAGTACGCTTCCCTGGCTTCTTCATTCACGAAGGGATTATACGCCATCCCCGGTATGCCAGACACATATTGGAACGACTTCAGTTTCCCTAGTGTTGCAAACTCTTTTTGTCCTCTGACCGCTTCAATCAACTCCCGGCTCACTTTCAATTCTTTGTTGGAATATCTTCTCACCTCTTCCAACTTGCGATAGCTTTCCATGTCATTCGACTCCTTGCTTGGCACAGTCAATGGCATGTCCTGATATAGTTCCAGGAGTGCCCTAAGGAAGTTCCTTTCACAATCAACTCCCTTTTGCCGAATGATCTTTATGCATTCTCCCAAAACAGGAGTGGGGATACGATCCACCACGAACCTGACAAAGCAAAGGGCATCCTTGCGCTTAGCCCATGCTATCGCAGAATCGTCTTTCGAAATCAACGCTCGCAGAGCTTCCATCAACTCCAGTTCCTGTTCCCGTGATTTCGAATCATTACTGGCTTCATACTCCGCTCTCTTGATGCCCATCAAGCACCAAGCCAACCGTACTTGCAGATCAGTTCTCACGCAAGGATGAGCCAGGTATGCCGCCACTGTAGCAGGTGCATGCATCGCCTCGTCGAAGTATTTCTGGAGGGCCGCCCTCCAGGAGATTTCTAGCAATTTTTCCAATCCGACTTCGTTCGCTTCAGAGGACATTACCGTGCCGTATTCTTTTCGATTTAAGTTCGAATTTTCCGTGAGCTCTTTCAGATGTTCCTGCATGGCTCGCTTCTCGTTCCAATCCATCAGGTGCCCTCTCGCGGAGTTTCTCGCTTTCAACATTTCCACATAACCTCCTGCTGGATCTCCCATGTGGACTGATTCTGGCACAGTAACTCGACTGTACTCGACCACGTCGAGTTGTCCTTCCAGCTTCAATTTGGCTATGTTGGTCCGCGAGGGCCTGTAATCTTCAAGTCCTCCAGATCCACATTGACCGATGATCTCCATCTCTAATTTAGTGTCTGCCAGGGTTCGTGCAGTTTTCTTTGATCTTACGGCAGTCGTGGTCAGACCTGCCAAGAGCATAGGGGGTATCAGATTCTCCTTTTCTCCCCCTGTCAGCGTTGCACTATCTCCTTGCCCGCTCTCGCCTGAGCGACCTGCGCTCGTTAAAGAGGTCACCACTGCGCTGGCTCTCGACTTCACCACTCTCGGGTTCATGGCTCGACTTCCTGTTTTCCCTTTTAGTCGCTTCAGCCCCTTCCTAGCTCGTCTAACAGGTAATTTCTTTGTAACCTGCTGATCATCGGCACTGTCTTCTGTTACTGACTCGGTCAGAACATCCGACTCCCTGGAGTTCACTATTTTCTCCAGGACCTCACGCATGATGGGTTGGTTCAATCCCACCTTCATTATGGACTGCGTCCCATATCGCCTTATCACGTCCCATGATCTTTCCATGAAATTCACTCGGCTCCAGGTTGTCCCTGTCTTGCCTTCTAGCTCACACTGATATCTCTCCCATTCCTCTTCCGGCAACGTGCTCAGGAAGGATACCCTCATTGATTCTTCGGTTTTTCTCCTCCTTGGTGACTCATGGAGCAATCTCTGCGGATCCCTGCTTTGGTACTCTCTCGCCTGGCTTATTGGGTCTATCGGGGATAAGTCGGCCGACGCCTCCTTTGTAGGGGACATGAAAGACGATGGCGTCATTAGCAATAGACTCCCGTCGACTTCCCCATCGTCGTCTTCACTAAACCGGTATTCTAGCAAGTCTCTCTCTAACGCTCCCAGATCCGTCTCACCCGGTTTTCCCGTCTTTCCCTCGGTATCGTTGTCGTCATGATCCATCAAATCATCATCACCTGCATCAGGTTTCGGCCTGGGTCCTGAAGGTCCTTGTCGTGAGTCAGTGCCCGAGTCCGGCCGAGCCGGTACGGTCATGTCACCTGCATGATAAAACAACTCATCATTCACCAGGAATTCTACAGATTCCTCGCCATGTGGTGCTAGGTCCTCTATCATTATATATGAGCCCCCTCTGCTCTCCTTTGCCACTTCCATCATCACTACCTTCACTTCTCCTGACCACTTCAGTCTTGATAAGTCATCCGTGGGAGAATACACTTCGTTCCACATTTCGGCCGAGACCTCTGGTCTCCTGGAAGGTAGTGCCTTGATCTTCTTCCTACTCCAAGCATCAGGAAATGAGAAGTCGAATGTGTGCGCGGCTGCCACATTCCATCCGATGAAGCGCGGCTCCATCCCTTCACTCCACTTCAACATTCTCTTCTCTGCGTCACGAGCTGCTCCGATGCGAGGGGCAATGATGGGAGATGTGACTCCCAACAACATCCTCCTTATCGGTGGATATCGAGGGCATTGGTCCGGCAGCGGCCTGGACCCAGATAGCCACGCTTGCTGGTTCTCTTTGGCGTGTGCATAGGCTTCTGGTAAGAGTGGCACTCCCATGGCCGCTCCCGTATCCTTCACTACTGGTCTTAAGTTCCAAAGCTTCGGGTTGAACTGGATGTGAGAAAGTTCCTCACGGCCCATTCGGCACTTGAAGTGGTTGTTGAAATCCATCAACATCCAACCTGGCTCCGCTATTCTTCCGAACAGCCTATCGTCACTGGCCAGCCCTCTCAACTCCCTCTGCTCTACCCAGTTCAGCACGGAACAGTCCACGACTGAGACCAGGTTGACGTATAACACCGAATTCCTGTATGCCTCGACTTGCACGTCCGGGAACACGAAGGACATCACCGGTCCATACACCACCGTGACTAATTCCCGCAGTCCGTGAATCAGAGCCAACGGATCGATCCGCACGCTTCTGTTCTGCTGTAAAAGATATTGGAGCAGGAGAGTCCTCCAGTCTTTCATCTTCTTGAGCGAGGCGGTTTCCAACTGTGCATTGAACTCACGACTGGGTCCCTGTAGTTGTTCGGGGTAACGTAACAGCACAAGCAAATCACCCAGTCGACCGTAGGTCATAGCAATCAGAGTCAGGAGTCCATCCAATCTCAAATCGGCTAACGCTTGGGTGAAGAGATTCGCCGGCCCCTTCACGAAATTGTCGTGACCAAATGTCACGTACAAGGCTAATACCAGGCCAATCGATAACTTCCTGATGTCTCTGACAAAACTCGCAATCAAGTTCCGGGATGCCCTAGGATAGCACGTCGATAGGAAGGATGGCCTCCATCCCACTCCCATTCCTCCCAAGATAGCATCCGATCGTTCGTACTGTGCCCTCGTGGCTAGCACGTCAGCTTGGAACTTGTCCAGTGACATCGTGTTTACGTCCTGCATTAGTTTCAACATCATGCCCCCAGTTAACTCCCGGGCATCAAACAGGTTTTTCAGGTACACGTGTATCTCCTTTATCACTGCCGGCGCGTGCTCGAACGCGTCCTCACCCAAGGTGCACAGCCTTGGTGACAAGTACAACCATATGTTGTTGTGCGGCTTCTAGCGCAAAGCCATTGCCATGAGATCTTCTTCGGCTGCTGTCATGTTCTTCCTGACTGTCATGCCCTGCTCATTCTCGGCCTGATCCATCTGTCTGAACCAGAGATCATCAGCCACCTGTTGTACTAACAGATGATCGTCATCCACCCCTGGTCTTAGTTTCAGCAATCTGGCAAAGTTGGACAGCTCCAACCCCAGAACTTCATCTAGCACCAACCGAGTTGTGCTACAATCTCTGAGCCCCTGTATGGCATTCGAAATGTCAGCCCAAACGGCGGGAAGCTCAGATCGGGACGGGTAGTAATTGTCCGGGTCCACTACTCTGTTTGGGGCAGGAATTATCACATTGAACCTCCCCTCTGCTATTGTTGTGACCATTGTATATACAAATTGAAGGGGTTCTGGTAATGCAGCGTACCCTGATGACAATACAAAGATCACCTTCACCACATTCATGGTGAAGCGTTGTCTTGCTGCTGCCTCTACCTCAGCCATCGCCGAGAGCAGTGTCATTATCGCCTCCCCTATGACCTCGTTACTCGGGATCGACCCATCCGTCAGACGTGACAATAAGCCCCTGCTTTGCAGATGATCATTTGAGCCTGCAACCACTATTACCTGCGGCTCCATACTGACCACCCTTCGCACACTTATCATCATGCCGATTGCTTGTCCCCAGTCCAATTTAGGTGCCGTCAAAAAGATCACGTCGGGCCAAAAGAGAGAACGGGGAGTATAGAGATAATCGGAACTGGCCACGATCAGATACTTCGCAGCTTTCATCTCTAAGGGATCGTAAGCAGCGAACAGGCCATCGCCTATTGGGGCCTTCAGTTTTCCATATCTCTGTTCATCTCCCTCTACCGTAGTCGTTCGGGGGTAGTCCCTTGAATATTCGCCAGGCGTCTGACCGGGTGGTTTAGCGAACTGCCTGTACATCTTATGATGCTTGTTATTGGGCTTGTTCTCTGTCTGAAACTTGCCCCTTCGAGCAGGTGGCGTCAATTCCCGGGCTCTATTTCTGACGTCTGTAAGGGATCGTGTGTTCAAAGGTCCAAAGGTATTGTCCTGAGGCAACCCGTTCAAGTCTGCATGTCGGAGCGTAGTCGTAGAGCTGAACTGCTCCTGTTCTGCTAGCAGCCAATCCACGCCTGGTATCCGATACAATCGCGACACCGTGGGACTTTCTCCGCCAATCATTCTCATCGCGTCCTCCCGACACGTCAGGGTATTCATGTTCAGCTTCGTGGACATGTCCGTCTTATACTGTCCCCAATGACTAGGGTCTGGTTGATTCCAAAGCAGCAGGCTGCCTGGTTCAACTCCTTCCGCAGGCACGGCGCTCGTAGACGATCCTGCTGCTGGAGCAGGGTTCGCCGTGGCGGGTGGATCATTCCTCCTAGACACGGTCTGGGAGTTATTTCTGTTCTGAACCACTGATCTACCGAGTCGGCTTTCAAGCGGTTGTATTTTGGGAGGAGGAGCAGTCCCCAGCCTCTCTCTCACGTTTGAGCTAGGAGCGGTGGGTGCGGCTACAACCGTCTCCATTGCCAAGGGCCCTAGGCGGTTAACGAGGGATTCGGGCACGCTTGCCCTTATTCTGCTTCCTCCGGTCGTTGAACTGGTCCGAGCCATAGAACTGGTCGCCCTCGACTCCTGCTCCATTTCTCTCAATTGCGTCTGAAATATATCATTCATCCAGTGTCTCCCTCGTTGGGTGTTGAAATGTATCCCATCTTTGGTAAGCGCAACATGATCAATCATGCGCAGCGTGTTTTCGATATCCAGAAGTCGCAACTCGCCAGGGTTGTTTCTCACCAGATTACGGATCATTTCATTCCACCGTGTCACGTTGCCGTTCATGAAATCTGCCACTGTGGTGCCCATCAGCGGGTTTTGTGGTATCGTGCACAGCACCACAAACCTGGGCCTGTACTTCTCCTTCAGTTCATTCAGGAGGCATACCAGCAGAGGCTCCCACTTGCACTCGGCGGTCACTGGGGCTCTCGAGACGTCATTAGTTCCTAGCATTAGCACCAGCGTATCCAGGTGATCCTCGCTTTGGAATTCCATCATCTTGATGACCTGAGCCACTGAAGCTCCTCCAAAGGACAAGGTGGTTGTCTGACCATAGACGAAGATCTCATTCAGATCCCTCACCAAACTGTCTCCTATGATCAGGTGGCGACTCCCTGGGGGAATCACCTGGTCGTTCGTAGCGGGGTTCCAGCTCATGTCATTCAGGCAAGCTCGAGGATGCTCCGCAGCTACTTGCGTGAACTGGTGCCGTGTCATCAGATTCTTCCTGATATCTACCACGCGGGATTTCTGATAGGTTCTGCCATGCGCAGTCCCCGAGGGCACCATCGTGTGGGGTGTTCGCTCCGAGCTATTAGATGACTGATCACGACGCTGGGAAGGAACGATCCTACCCAATGTCCGTCCAGTGGTTCGGTTGATCTCCTCCATTGTCGCTCTGGCCACTTGGTTGAACGATTCTTGGAACTGAGGGGCGAGGTAAGTGTCAGAAGGGTCTGGTATCGTGAACCTTTGACTAGAAGCAGACAGTCGTGTCTGCTGAGGAGCCTCGGGCTCTCTCGATGCACGCAAATCCAGAACCTCGGTCCCTCTCGATACACACAGCTCCTGAGCTGTTGTCCCGGGGCGTGTGTCGTTGGATCCCTCCGAGGATCTCATGCTCGCCAGAACTTCCGGTGACACTTGGCTCACCTTGGCCATATACAGCTCCTTCAGGTGCTTTATTTCATCCTCCTTGTAAGCCACCTGTAGATCTTCGTATTTCTTCTTCCATTCGTCCCTTTCTCGAGCTATTGCCCTATACTCCTGGAGTTTGGCACACAGCTCGCTCTGATCTTTCTCCTTCCTTTCCAGCGTCTCGATCGTCTCCGACGTCTGGATCTCTATCTCACTCACCCTCACTTTCTTCAAAGGAGGAGCAGCTGTAGGAGAGTCGACCGAATGTGACGGGCCTGGCCCATCACGTTGTCTCTTCGCTCCGATGAGTGGCTGCGCCGGTTGGACTGGTAAGGGCATCTCACCTAGCCGGTGGTCCCTCTGCTCACCTAGTCCTGGCTCACGAGCCAGGTCGTGGCCAGACATTTCTCCACGCCTCCATCTCATCAATCGGTTTCGGCCTCTCTCGGCGGTCCCGGACTCACCGAAGGCCAACATCAACACGACTTCCGTAGGGCGATTCCCTCGACCCTCTCGTCCTAGTGCATTAAGGAGCGCGACCACAAACATCGCCAACCCCGGGTCTTCTCGTGTGAAATCACAATCGATCAGCCGCTGATAGATCTCGTCTAGAGTCGCTCCTAGACTCGCTGAGAGAAATTCCATGAGTTCGTTCGTGTCACCCATTTCTTATCGTCTTGATTCTTGTTGTCGTGTCGTGTAATTCCTTTCTGTCTCGTCTGATTCAGTGTTCAATAAACAATTTTCGATCAATCAAGATCTAAAAAACAAGTCGCGACTTAGAACCATCATTTTTGGATACAACATCATTCAATTCTTTAAAACTCTCCATTGAAATTCTTTTTTCAATTCTGATTTAAAATTTTAGCACCAAGGTGGATCGTCCACCTCTACCTTTGTCAGAGTAGCACGAATGTGCGCTGTCACCTTGATGACCTGGAGTACCCCAGGTCTATTATGACACAAACATAAAACATATCATAACAATAACATAACATAAACACATAAACATCACACACCTATACTATCACATAAAAACATAATCCCTAATACTGTACCTAAAACCTAACCTAACCTAAAACTTGACTCCAATTCCTATCGAATAACTTAAAAAAAACCACTTATCGCCGAGCGCAATTCTTAGCATATGCTCAGATAGTATTTTTTATGTAAGTAAACTTCTATGTCAGTCTCTGAAAATATCAGATGTACAAGTGCGTACAACTCTCTCGGATGTAGCTTTCCCCTATTAGGGTCGTATACTGGCAACGAGAGAGAAGTCACTCCTCTCTCAACCAAAAAATCCCTAAGTCGAGTCAAGGCCAATACCAAGCTCTTTGGATCTACGTGTTGCCTATCAGTGGCCTTGGTAACCAGGAAACACAAATTTTTCCCTGGTATCTGTGATGCAACAGGGGGCAGCGCTATCATCCCTCCCACACCAGGCCTCTGTTTCCACAAAAACTCGATATTTTTATACTCTCTCTTGAAGTCAGCCGCTAGTGCTGTTTTGAAGCTTACGTCCGCGGTTATCGCTATGGCGCACGTGCGTTCCGTGAGTATGAAATCGCTGTCCGTTATGACGATATTGTTCGAATAATGGTTCGGTAGATCAAAATAGGATTCAAAGATTCGTCCAAAAGGTGGTTTTTTAGCATTCTCGCCCTCTGTCTCTAGTTCTCCGGTTTCTCTTGCCGATTTCAATTTTTTTATTATCAGATTTTCGGTGTGGGGGAGTCCTACCCCCACTCCCCGGACAAAAATATCCATCGACGTCCCCGTCGATCGCCCAAAGTCTAGGAGATCGAGGTTGGATTGTGGAACACGTAGAGGACCATCTGGGGCGACCCAGTTGGACTCGGTATTGTCATGACTGATGTATTTGACGCCGTCTCTATCGACGTCCTGAATCGTCAGGATCGTCTCTTTTGGATCTGTCGGCAGATCATGGAGCCATTCGAGCACGCGCAAGTTTGTTAGTTCCTGCTCATGAGTCTGTTCCGCTTCTGGTTCGAACTCCACTTCCGGTTCTGATCGATCGTCGATCCAATCTTGATCCATATCGTTCACAAGGTCTATTTCTTCTAGCATCGCCACTTCGTCCAGTCCCACCAGCGAGTCTATGACATCACTTACTACTATCCTGTCTACAACGAAGTCCTCGCCGTACGGATTGTACTTCTTCTGGTTTTTTCCTCTCTTGCTTTGGCGTGTTTCCATAGTGAGAGGAAAGTCAGGCTGTATTCCTTTGTCAATTTTGGTTTGTTCCGGGCAGTCCTAGTCTTCCTCGGCATAAGGTAGAGTTTCATCGTCCACCTCTACTCGCTCGGTCAACTCGAGATCCAGTGGTAGATCGCAATCGTCCACCACCTCATTCCCGTCGTTCTTGTCGCGAGTACCCCTTTCATTCACTTCACAAGCAGGATCCACTATCAAATAGTCTCCCTCTTGCATGTCCGCTGGGATGCACCAATCCTCTGACGAGGCATTGTGTGGTTTGATATTCTCGTAATGAGCTGCTCTTCCAGTGCTCAATCGATAAAAACGACCTCCTTGGTGCACCTCTGTTATCTGAAATGGACCACGCCATTTCTTTAATAATTTCTTGGTTCCTTTTGGTGGAACCACTTCCTGGAACACCCAGACGTAGTCGCCAACCGAGTAGGCTTTCGCATCAGCTGTCCTTTTATCTAACCTCCTTTTTTGTCTAATTTGCGCCTGTTGCGTATTCCTCCTGCATAAGTCATTGAGGTCCTGCTGTCTTCTAATAACCTCCCGCACATACGTTTGCGGTGCTCTCCTCTTCCTCTCATATTCAGGGTAGAAAAACGTCAACGGGAGCGCTTTTTCATGACCTGTTAACATCATGTGCGGACTTATTCCCGTGGTGGAATGCTCCGTGCTGTTGTAAGCACCCATCACTTGCGGCAAGTGCTTGTCCCAGTCATCCATGTAACGCGAGCAGTAGACTCTCAGCATGGATACCAGTGTGCGATTTTGCCTCTCGACTAAGCGATTCGTTTGCGGGTGATAAGTGGTCGAGTGGGCCTGCGCTACCTGTGACCTTTTCATCAACTCCTTCGTGAGATCGCCCACGAATGCTTTGCCATTGTCCGATTGGAACGTGATGGGGCAGCCATGCCTCGCTATCCACACATTTATCAAATGATCGCATGTTTCTTCCGCCGATGCTGTCATGCAGGGTGCTGCCTCCGCATACTTCGTAAAATGGTCGATCATTACAAGCACCTGATTATAGCCCGTTGACGTCATGCAGATTTTCTGATGATCAATTTGCACCACTTCGTTGAAACCTGACGACTCTATTGACTGTAGGGGGAACCTTAGCTTCCTGCGGTCCTTCGCCTGCTGACATGACAGGCATGCTGCGATCCACTTCTCACAAGCCTTCTTCAATCCCGGCCATTCGAATCGTTTCTGTATCCTGTTGTACACCTTGTCCACGCCTTGATGGCCCATCTGATCATGTGAGCGAAAGAGCAATTCGGTCTGGTACAACTGTGGTAACACTATTGAATTGTATTTATAGAGGACCTTGTCCTCCTCTTTTCGTTTGCAGGCTACGATTCCGTCCTTGTTCAGGTACAACAAGTCGTTTCGCTTCAGGTAGAATTGCTTCAGGATTTTATAGCTGTCTTCTTCCAAGTCTCCCTTGTCAGGTGCTCCATTCTCGATCCATCTCTTCAGACTGCTCGTCATTCTATCATTTCGTTGAGCCCTTAGGAGATCCGACAGCCTGTACCTGGCTTTCAAATACGCCTTTACCACGTTCATTTGCCCACTCATTATCTCCGGAGCATGAGCATCGTCCATCAACTTGACACACCATATCTTTTTCAAAGGCGTCGCTTCCTGCACAGATGGCTCCAGATTGGTACGGACGACCGTACCATGTGGCAGCAATCTGGTTGGGCGTTTCGAAACTGCTATCAGCTCGAGCTCGTCCGCGGCATTATCTACCACAGTGCCCTCTTCATCTGAGGTGTATCTGTCCCTGTCTGGATCCTGATGTGTTTCTCGGTCCAGCCCACGCTGCTTCCAGTCTACCAATAAGGAGTGGATTGCGATCTCTGACATATCGGAATTGGAAGTTGTTTCAGACGTGTTGTCCCAGGACTGAGGTCCCGAGTCAACACTTGAGTCGACTGATTCTCCAACATCATATTCCAAGTTGTTTGAGATGTTTCTCGATTCCCCCGACAAAACTCTGTCCACCGGTCGCTTTGAACCCGACTCCCCGGACAAAATTCTGCCCCTAGGTGGTCTAGTCAACCTTTCCCCGGACAAGTCGTCCTGCACGGGCTCAACGGTGTCTGACTCCTCAGACGAGTCCTCCTTGACTGGCTCTAAGGTATCAGACTCCCCGGACATTGTCTCGTCCACGGACGAACAATCTGGGCTCGGCTCGTATTCCTCTTTTGCATCCGTGAAGTGCACTCTCCTCAACGGTGTCTGACTCCTCAGACGAGTCGTCCTTGACTGGCTCTAAGGTATCAGACTCCCCGGACATTGTCTCGTCCACGGACGAACAATCTGGGCTCGGCTCGTATTCCTCTTTTGCATCCGTGAAGTGCACTCTCCTCGTGAAGCTAGATTTCGACCTGATCCTGACTTCCTCAGTAGTTTGGTTCTGATTCAGTGTTCCACATTCAGTGAACGAAGTTCTCAACAAGACCTCCTTCGGCATCGAGCTCTCCAGCTGGTTGACAATCGACCTGCAATCCCGTTCAACGCCTCGGCTGCGAATGGACACTGACCTCTTCTCTGTTCTCTCGGTGACAGTCAACTGCTGCATGGTCTCCATCCATTCACGATCATGCCTATCCACTTCCCTGTCCACCAAGTCACGGAGTTTTCCCATGACGTCCGGCGCCACGTTCACCGTCCTGTTCAATAGAGCCATGCTGTTTATACCCAGCCTGGTTAGTTCTTGCTGTACCAAGTTGGATCGGACTAGCAGATCCAACGGAACGGGCTCGCCTCTGGCTAAAAGCTTTATCTCCGCGGCCGTCTCCACTGGAAGGTCAGGGTGTCCAGGTATAGGATGTCCTGACTTGTCTAACCACCTAGTAAGTGGCAGCTTGTCGTAGGTTTCTTTCTCCAGAAAGGAAAACCCGTCTTTGATCTCTGATTGGTTAGCCTGTCTCTCCTCGAGGCGCTCATAAAATTCTGTCTTTTTACTGAGGCTATCTGCGTTCTGGTGCTTGTAACGAGTACGGTGCTCTATGATCATGTGGTATCCATCCAGGCGCACGATCCAACGACCAATGTAGCTTTGGTCCATCGAATAGGTTTTCAGCCAGGCGAGGGCTCGATTATCCACACATAACTTGAAGGGAGCACTCCCCAAGTAGGCCCTGTATTTTTCCACGAAAGTGATCACCGCAAACATCTCCGCTTTTGGTGCGCCGTACTTCATTTCAGTATCACTCAGGACTTTACTCCCGTAGGCTATCGGACGAAGAACCGTTCTCCCGTTCCACTCCTGCTCCTGGTGAAGTATGCCCGATATCGCAACCACTGATGCATCCGTGTCCAGCACGAACATCCCCTTCTCTGTTGGCATGTCGAGGACCGGTGCCTCGCAAAGTTCACGCTTGATATTTTCAAATGAAACTTGTGCCTCATCAGTCCAGGTGAACTTTTTGCCCTTGTTTCTCATCAACCTCTGCATGGGGTATATTTTGTCAGCATACCCCTTGATGAACTCTCGATAATAATTTGCGAATCCCAGAAAACTCATCAGCTGTGTATCTTGTTTTAGGTGCCTTCCAGGTCAGCACCGCTTTAACCGCTTCGGGATCTGGTCTCACTCCATGTTTGTCAACCAGGCGGCCCAGATACTTTATGGAATCCCTGGGGATTTCACACTTAGAGGGTTTGCATTTCAGACCCGCCTGCTTCATGCAAGAAAACACCTCCTCCAACCTCTCTATGTGGTCTTCTGAGGTTGGTGTTGCAATCACGACATCATCGACATAACACATGATGAGATTCCCGTATTTCTTAGTGACGCTCGTGAGTGCCTGGGCCATCAGTCGCTGGAATGTGGCCGTCGCATTGCACAATCCGAATGGCATCCTCTTCCACTGGAACAATCCCAGCTCACACGCGAAGCCTGTTTTCTCTCGATCTTGCTTTCTAAGTGGCACTTGCCAGAATGCAGAGCCCAGATCCAACGTCGTGAAGAACTTCGCGTCTCCCAGCTTGGACAAGCTCTCATCGATGCGGGGAATCGGGTATGCGTCCTTTATAGTCACTGCGTTCAGATAACGGAAATCACAACAAAATCGGAGTTGTCCCCCTTTCTTTTTCGCCATGACCACGCCACAAGCCCATGGGGACTTCGACGGCTCGATCATGTCGTACTCCATTAACATCTCGATTTCCTTCCTACACGCTTCTGACTTGTTTGGGGTCATTCTTCTCGCCCCTTCCCTATGAGGTACCGAGCCCTCTTCTATCTCAATCTCGTGCTCTACAAAATTGCAACAACCTATGTCAGCCTTGTGTTTCGAAAAAACGTCTGCGTTCCGATTTAGCACCGCTCTGAGCGAATCTAGTTCCTTGTCTGATATTTTACCCTTTAGATGTTCTATCTCAGGTAGGACAGGTTTATTCGCTGCTAACTCTGCCTCCGTCGGTCTCTCAGGGAAGTTGGAACAACTAGACAGCCCATCATCTGTTTTCGACTTCATTGAAAACAATTTCTTAGAAGATTTCAATTCATTCACTCTTTTCATTATACATTCTTGGTTCGCATGCAATGGACATTTAGTTACATCAAACTTTTTCAAGTTCTCCACACTCTGAAAGTCTTTGTTCAGAGGCAAAGCGTAGCCAAGTTTCTTTCCCCTCTGTATTGTCACTGTTGTTGCTTCTGTGTTCAATAACACACTCACACACAGTCCGCTCTGAGTGAGTGAGAAGCTTCTTCCTAAAATAGCCGAGCTTTTACTGTTTGGATTTGGTACCAGACACACCTGTCTGTCATTGCTGAGTTTATTCAAGTTCCTCATCCTAAACGTCGCTACTACGGCTTGGTTTGGTTTTAATCTAACTTTTCGATCCAGAAAAATCGGCACCTTGGCCTGATTAATTAAGATCTTATTAAGGGGTCTTTTCTCATACTTCCTCTCAGGATCTTTGATCCTAATCAATCCGTCATTGAGATCGATCGTGACGTCAAAGTTGCGAACGAAATCCCTTCCTAAGATGAACTGGTCGGATTCGTCCAAATTCTCTACTACTAGGAAGCTCATCCAAAGATGTCTTCCTCCGAGCTGCAGTGAAATGATCGGGGTTCGTCCGGTGACATAGATCGCTCCCTGATTGGCAGCTGCCAACCTGATGTTTGTCGGTATGAGATCCGACCTTTCGAAACCCATGTCAGTCCAAATTTTGACTGGCATGACACTAACCACTGCTCCCGTGTCTAGCAGTCCCTTTACTGAAAGTTGTCTGCCTTGCACGTCCAGAACGTGTGCGGCCAGATCGGCCTCACAACCAATATGCACCGCATCTTGTTCGAGCATCGCGTTGTGTCCGATTCGTCTAACCTTCAGCTCCTCTTGACCAATGTATATCCGGCCAATCTGATCATTCGCATCAGTTATGTGAGCTTTCGTGTAGATATTGATGCCATCCACATTCATCAGGATCGGGTAAGGGCCATGGACATCGATATAATGTCCGTCCACTTTCATCAGCCTCGGACCTCCCGTTGTGAGCAGCGCTCGCACTGCCCTGGAGTCCAGCTTGGGATCCTTCTCCTTCAGGTAGTCGGCATAGATGTCCAGGTGGACTAGTGTAATCTCGGATGGTTCACTCAAGTTCTTGACCACCTGGTGCCCTGCGACTGAGATGATGGACATTATTTTGGTCCCCGCTTTCGTCATGCCGAAAGTCTTACCAGATATAACGTTCAGTTTTAGTCCCTGTTTCTTGGGTTCCTCTTTGTCTTCTGCTTTTGTCGTTTTACCCAGGACATTAAAACTTTCCCGAAGATCTGTGCTCTCCAGCTCCAACCTTACCCATTGCTCCACTTCTTTCGTGGCTAGGTCCTGTTTGACATTCTGCAGCGCTGTCCTTGCCGCCAGGCCGTAATCCACCTTGAGTGGGCTAGACGACTCTGCTTCGAGGTTCGAGGCTACCACCTCGTCAGGCCATGTCCTAACCTTTTTGGTCGTGAAGGTGCTCGGTGTCGTCTCCTTTCTCCGAGATTCAGCCTCGTTCATCAGACGTGCTCGACTGGCCTTGACACCCGAAAGCGCCTCTTCGTGGCGGGGATGTTTCGCGTCCGCTACTGCGTCCCAAAATTGAGTACAATCCGACTTGAAGTGTCCCTCCAAATTACAGAAGAAACACCTCGGACCATATTTCATGATGAGCCCTCTGACGTACTCTTCATGATCCTCGTCGGTCGCGTCGGCGTCCTCGAGAAAGTAGCCTATGGCCCTCATGTTCTGTTTGTATGCAGAACACGCAGAAACATGATGGTCCATCGAACCACAATTCGCACACGACCTCCTCTTGTCCATGTCATCGCGAGGTTTGTACCAACTGGAATTCACACCAGTGTTTGTCCCGCTATAGTTGCCATAATTGCTGTAACGATTTTGCGCCCTCGGTTTTATGAGTAAATACTCGCGTGACTTCATACGCAAGTCGTCAGGCGTGGGTACCTGGTCAAGCGACAGGGTGAAGTGAGTGGCCAACATCGTCTTCAACTCCTCACCCCTTACTCCATCCATGAACTTCGAAGCAATCGCCAAGTTTCGCTCGGATATTCTCTCATCCGGGTTGCTTCTCCTCTTGAGCAATTCAAGGTCGTCCAAGAATTTATCTATTGATTCTTCATCTCTTTGACGCCTCTTCTCGAACTTCACCATATCCTGGTGCCCTTGTACTCCAGAGCCGAAACGATTCAGCAGGATGTCGAATATTTTGCGAGCGCTGTCTCTCTCATTGGTCTCATTGGCTCTTTTCGCCATTACGCAACTTAATGCAGTACCCTCCAGGTTGCTCGTCAGCGCGCTGCACTCTTGTTTCTTGGAGAGATTCTCTTCCTCAAAGTGTAACTTCATCACATCTATCCAAGTATCAATGCAGCCGTCTGACTCGTCTTTATATGACTTCGGCTTTTTCAGTGTCCTTCTTGACCTCTCTCCTCTCTCGGTTGACTTCGAGAGCTTGGTGATGAATGTTTCGAGAGATCTGTTTAGAGGCTCAAACATCGAGGCATACATCGTTGTGTCCTGTGAGACTGTAGTCAGATCTGGTACTGAACTGACTTGTGGCACGGTTGGCAACCTTGTCTCCGGGGTGGCATCTGCCTCCGGCGGGACTGGATTCGTCCAGCCAGGCCTCTGCGGGGCTGCCCTTGGCCGCTCCTTGTTTCTAGGTTCGTAGTTCGTTCTCGAGCCTTGCTGGGCTCTGGCATTGCCGCCCGTACCATCTCCAACATTCGCATGGCGTGAACGCTCCCTTGGGTTGGAATGCTCCTGCCAACTACTCCCATTCAGGATCGCGTCAAGCTTCCGCATCATTAAGTCAGACTTTGCATCTAACCTCTTCTCCAGGCTGGTCATCGTGTGGGCGTAGGTACTATCATGATCGTTCAACAATCGTTCGATCTCTCTGGTCATCCTAGCCTCTCTTTCGTATGACTCCTTGTTTGCCTGTGCCAGGCTCTCCGCCAGGCATTGATCGCTGTTGCGAATCAACTGAGCCTGATCAACCCTCGCCTGCGACTTGACCTGCGTTAGTTCGTCTCTCAGATTCTCTTGACCCTTGTGAGCTCTCTCATCAACTTGATCTATTCTTTTAGTCATGTCCCGTCTCAGTTCATCCAGACCATTCATTACGCCAGCGAACATGTCACTTATGTCGCCAGTGGCCCCAAATGACGGGGTTAGTCCCAGAGTAGATGAGGTCAACTGCGGCTGCAGCCTGGTGCTTGATGACGCACCGCCTTTTTGCTTACTCATGGACGTCATTAATCTGTCGAAGGTTGATGACGCTCCCATCGTTATCCCATCTGACATGGGCCTGGTCGGCGAGGCTGATGACGCCTTCCTGTTCTTATCGTTCCTTGGGCACGGTGTGAAGTTCACATCCGGATGGGATGTCTCCGGGTAGTCATAACTGGAAGTTAAACCTACAGTTGGTAGTGACGCCATGCGCTCGTCGTACAATGACTTCCAACTCTTCTTGGCCTTCGAACCCGGTTGTTCTTCACTCGGGCTTATACTCGACATCATTGCATTGTTGCTCTGCTTGGCCAGGGATGAGTGGGTACTAGCCGAATGTGAGTATTCTCCCCTCCACCTGCGACTCTTGGTCTCCGATTTGGATATTCCCTTGAATAAAACTTCCTCTCGCGGCTCGACCTCGGAACGCTCCGAGGTCTCCTCCGTCCTCTCGACTTCCTCCCGCTCGAGGTCCTCGCTCGGCTCAAAGTCGGGTCGAATGAGCGTCTGTTCTTCCTCGTCAAAGGGGTCCACAAGCGTTTCGCTCGCGGTTCCGGTTTCGGCGCTCCGCCTTTGATCGCCATCGAGGTTTTTCTCGCTCCTCAATCTCATTCCGCTCACTGAAAGATCAGGTTGACCTTTAGTCGATTCGTTTTCGGCAAACACGTCGGAGGCGCTGCTAAACGAGGACTGGCTACGCCTAGTTTTAAATTTTTGCGTGCTGCCCTTACTCAGCCTGGGGATCTTAGTAGTCGATCCTAACGAGTCCCGGCGCTGCATGCTTTGTTACAAAAACAATTTTCGTATGATTTAATGGCGACGCACACAAGCCGCAAACAAATTCAAGTTAAATTACTTAACGCTGCCTCCTCGATCTCGTAAGTATTAAGAGTGTCTCTTAGATTTCTCAATGACAATATTAGTGACTCCGTTAGAGTTACACACACACAGGGCCTGCTCAGTATTGATATAATGCTAGCTCAACCTTGTCGTATTTTATAACAGTATCACAACATTTTCACAAGATCCAATCAACACACCAAACACAATAGATAACCAGATAAGAATATCCTACAGGTGACAGCGACCTTTTGTCAGTATCAATTTATCGCCACGCAATTTATCAAGTCACTGCTTTGTTAAAATTAAACAATCTTTGATAAAAAGCAGTGATCACTCAGAAACAGATCAATAAAACTTAGTCTTAAAGAAAAAGACTTCCCTCAATCGGAAAGATCCGAAAGAACAAAGCCCAGGACACAGTCTTCTCAAGTGGGTGTGTATTTGCTGAATACACCCACCGAGGTCTTCTTTTAGGTGCCCTGCGATTGCCCGAGCTGTCCTATTAAATGGCTCAAGGCAACCTCTGATCGAAAATATTCAAAGTCTATGAAAAAGCTCTCCCACACCCGGACTGCTCCAAGTGCACGAGAGTAGGGAACAACTTTTCTTCTCAAGTGAGTGTGTATTTGCCTAATACACTCACCGAGGTATTCCTTTATTCGTTCCCGGATTGCCCGAGCTTTCCTATTAATTAGCTCAAGGCAACCGCACAACCAAAATCACAATCAAAACAAATTTTTGTTCGGGTATTCTGATACACCCGATCTAGAATCCAAAGTTGATCACAAATTTCCGGGTCAAAATGGGCTCTTATGATCCTAATAAGCGCCTAATATCCTTATATGATTTTGATTAAATGGATATTTTCCTTTTCCCAAATTGCCACAGAAGATTTCCTCAAGTTTCTAGCTTTGGGTTGTCTGGAAGGTTTAAGACACTCCGGAGGGTTGTTAAGACACTTAGCCTACTTCGGAGGGTACCTTAATCACCCAAGTCACTTCGGAGGGTCCCCCTAAATTTACTAAGGAGGGTCAATAAGATGCTTAATATGCTCCGGAGGGTTACTTCGGAGGGTACCTCCAAAATTTTCAAATTTCTGAGCTTCACTCAGAAGGTCCTTCAATCGACTTCAGGAAGCGTCAAAACAAGCTAAATTCTCTATCAGGGGGGCTGTCTTAACTTCTTTGGATAACCTCGTGGAAATCTTCCACTAAGGAGGGTTGCTAAGGGCCTTAGCTGACTCCAGAGGGTTACCTCGGATGGTTCCTCAAGAATCAAGAAAAAAGGTTATGTCACCGCAACAAAGTCTCCAAAAGCGGTCTACCTGACTTAAAACTAGGTTGGTTGACACGGTCAACCCTCCCAGTTGAATAAAAAGATGTTTTGATAAAATTTTCTGCCGCTCGGAGGGTTACCTGTAATTTGGACCCTCCGAACCAACAAATTCTAAAAAATTTTTCTTTTCCGAGATTATCAACCCAAAAACGGTTGCGGTCCGGAAAAGTGGTCCAAAATGTCGACTTATGGTACCAAAATTATCCCGATCGGATGACTAGTCTTTGAGAAATTGCCAAAAACGTGTTTGTCCAAATGGCCTTTTTTCACCACCTGTATAGGTTCTGAGAAACTTTTTCCGCAATTCCTATCAAAAGTGCCTAAAAATAATTGAAACGAGCGTAGTAGCCCTGTACAGCACTGGAATAGTGCAAAAAACCGGATCAAAATTGGTTTGGTGACAAAAATTTGGCCAATAACTATCAAATTTGGACCCTCCGATTCCTTCCTTTTCCGATCCTTAAGTCGTTAGCTCTATCTACGGAGCTGATCGGAGGGTTACTCAAGAATTTCTCTAGTAACCGAGCACGTTATGCTAGCACGCTCCTAACGCAAAAAATTTTATTGCTCTAACTCTAAAAACTCGATCCGATACAGATTGACAAAATTCAGAAAATTATCGAAATTTTGACCGAAAAGTTTTGGTTTTTTCCAACTCCTACTGAGTCTTTTCTCACGCGGTTTCTTTAGTTAGGGGGACCGAACTACGTAGCTACTCCCTATATAAAATCTTTTTGTTGTTCGAAAAAGCTCGGATATCCAAAAATTTGGGGGTCTACAGTTTGATCGAAAATCGATGATTTTCGACAAAATTGGGTGTTTTTTGGGTCTAACTTAGGAGATAAGTAATATGTAATAAGGATAATAACCTATTAGTAATCATTAATGAATAGTACTATACCCTCCTTTGCACCAAAATACCCGAATTAAGACCCTTAACTCGGAAATTTGTAATCGATGGAGGGTACAATCGGACCGCGCCAATCGTGCCCCCCACCACTTAAGTTTTAACGAAATAGTACCCGAACGATACTAAAATTGCTTCAACGATACCCAACAGTCGTTGCGGATGTTGTCCTTGATGTCCATGTTGAGTGTGGAACACGTTGATCAGCTTGCCACTCTACCCTCCGGCCACCGGCAAAATCACCATTAACGTGCTTAAGCACTCAAATTACACTCGAGGGAGGGTATCCAACCCTTCACCAAAACACACAATCTTTCTATCAGAAACGATATAAATCAATCTGAAACAACAACAAATAGGAAGGTCAGATCACATCTCGTCCGGAAATAACATATAAACTGTCACTTTATGTTTTTTACTGTTTTTGGTCTTTTTCGGATTTTTTACTGTTTTTTGTACTTTTTTGTTTTCAAATAAATTTTTTTTTGGTTTTTTGTTGGTTATACACTATTTTTGTTTGGTTTTACGCTTTCTCTTTAATTGTTTTTGGTCCCGGGACCTCGGGACAAGCGGGTTCATGACTTCCCACCTAACCCTCCGGCCCCCGGAATTTTCGGTGTTAACTGAGTTAAAAAGCTAAATTGTACTGGACGGAGGGTACGCACCTTCCCCCCAGTACAATAACGGTCATTAAGGCCTCTAACTCGGGCATACGCCCGGAGCGGAGGGTTCGTCGCTGAAACGCTTGCTGATCATGATGGTCTTATGCCTTTGACAGGCCCACCCAGGAGCGCCATAAAAACGTCTATGTAACATTCGCCCAAATACTACACAGCGACGGAGCGTAGAAAAAGTACCTATTAACGACTGGCAGGCGTCAGTTAGCTTAATCCTACTCGTTTTTTTTCCGTCTCGACCTTGCCAGTTGATTTTCTGGTCTGTCTAGGGCTAAGTAAAAAGTTACTATTTTTAGGCCATCAGTCAAACGACTTTTGATCAGCTTTCGTTTACATGCGAACACAACCACATAGCTGAGTCTCGGATCCTCAGACTACGTGATTGTCATTAAAAACACGGCTCGAACAACCTATTTTAACATGTTTTTGTGTGACAGTTCTATACTAAATCCATTGGAGATGGATTGACCCTTTCCTCTTTCTAGCTACTCATATTCTAAAATATCAAGTTACACCGGTGTTAAATTAAAGTTTCACGACATCCAAGTAGCTATACAGTCAGTTTTATACAGTCCCTTCACATAAACAGTCTCTGGGGGACCAAGCCTCCGCTCCCGTAATATTCCAGCGATAACGCTCTTATCTCTCCTAATTTGCGTCCCGGGAGGGTTCCGTGGAATACTCCTTCCCCACTGAAGCTTCCTTCTCCACTAGTATCCGCTGACAAGTGTCTTATCGTGCGTTGTTGCCACGATAAGAGGCTTCGTATTTTCCGTCTCTTGTACGACTGTTTTTCACAATATTTGTCGTTGTTCTTCTTTTCGTCACTTTTTCAGTCAAAATGGCCGTTTTTCGTATTTCTGAGAAATATTCTTCTTCCAATCGAAATTTTAAAAATAAAAATTCTAGAATATTCCGACCCTCCTTCGCAATGCTTTTTCGTCAATAAGGCCTTTAGTCGTTCTTTTTACGTCGCCGGAAGGTTGTGCTGTGCCAGTCTGGCAGAATGGCACAGATATTGAATATTGAGACGATGTCAATATTGAATTTTTAATATTGAGATATTGAAGGCTAGATATTGATATTGATATTGAATTTTTTGTAGATATTGAGAAAAACGGATTTTGTATCATTGTTTGAAACGTGACGTTTTAACACATACACATAAAACAAATGGTGATAAAAAGTTTCTGAAATGTGAAAGAGCCTCTTTCAAAGAGGTATTACATGAACACTGATTATAAATCAAAGAAGGCCTTATTCTTATTTAAAAACACATTGCGACAATGCCGTTCCACGCTAAGCCTGTTTTGTAAATATGTCTTGGAAAGACGGCAAGACGAAAACAGCCGCTCCGCGTCAGCACTTGCGGGTCTAAAATTTTTCATGAACTGCTGAATGTTGAAACCATCCAAAAATCTTGCTCACTTTCACCACATCGGCACCACAATCGGTCACAGAGACCGTGATGTCTCTTGGGGTTAGACCAAAAAGGTCAAGCAGTCGCTTTAACAACTGGCACATCTCCTCCGCTCCACAAAAGCCCCGAAAATGAATCAAACCAAGACATACGTTCTCACCGCCAACATATAAATAAACTCCCATAAATTTTTTTCCATCTTGAGCTGTCCATTTATCAAACGAAATGAAAAGCACCTGCTTTTTGTCACGAGACTCAATGAATGATTTTACTTTAGCAAATAAGAACTGATAGTCTGCATCGAGCACTTTATTCAATTTGTGATATGTTATGTTTCCAACATTACGTCCTTCGAAGAACCACTTCAACGTACTAGAATTTACAACCGTATTAATCGTTAGGTTGTCTTCGTACACTAAACGCAAAATCTTGTGCATCAGTGCAGGTATATCATCCAATTTAGGCTTTTTCGCAAAAGGAATAACATCCTGGTTGACATCGCGGCTGTCCTTAGAGGCATCATTACCTGGACATTTTGTTAGATGTAGACGTAAGCCGCTTGTCCCAGAATTAGGTGCTTTGCGAAGATCAACGCATTTTTGACACTTTCGCCATTCTGTCTCTTTTCCGTTCACAAACTTAATCAGGAATAGTTTATTAATAGGCAAATCGCTCTTCTTGTTCACACGAAATTCAACAACATCATCAGGCATTTCTGCAAAAAAACCAAAAGAAATTCAAGATAACTCAATGGACTGACTAAGTCAAACAGTCAAACAGTCAACTCAACTCACTCAAGCATTAAAATTAAACAAATTAAACAAAAAACAATTACATTGCAAAAAAAACTAAAAAAATTTAATTATATATTTCGAAAATCAATATTGAATTTGGTCTCTGGTATCTTAAAATAGTGATAATATTGAGATATTGAGCTTTTAGATATTGATATTGATATTGATATTGAAATTTCATCCTATTTGATATTGATATTGATATTGAATGGAAGATATTGATATTGAGCTCAATATATTGATATTGTATTGAAATCCCTGCGACGGGCACATACTCACCGGTATCAAATACTCACCGCCTGCCAGTGAGTCCCCAGAATACTGAGTGTTGCTCAAGATACAGTGCCAGTGGTCATTTACAAAAGTTTGCAGCAGAATTAAGTTTATCTACACCCCAAAATTCACAACCATATAAAATTGTCACACTATCGCTGAACAGCAGTCAAAATTTTCATATACCTGCACCTTAAATCTCAGCTTTTGAAGCTTATGATTAAAATTTCTTTTGTCCTATCCAATCAGGAAATTGTCATGCAACATTTTGATTTATATAATAATTATATCATTTTAATAACAATACTTTGTTTCGTTAAAACTTCTTTATCGTGTCCTCGGATTTCATCCGAGTTCACACTCGAGCCCCCTCTTTTCCCTCTCAAGGCTCAAGAAACCCACATTGAGCTCCCTGTTCACTTCGTATTCATAGCCTTCGAAGTGCTAGGACCCGATGAATTTGACACCGTGATCTGCCTTAGCAGCGCTTCCTCATCATTAGAGCTGATCACGATCTCTTCCCATGCTCTCAATTGTTCGAAGCATCGCATCCACTCCTTCTGCTCCTGCAACCTCATTGCCTGATTTGGTAAACCGTTCACTTTCAATTCCCTGTTCAAGCAAAAGAAATTGTGCATGCTCAAGCTCACGTTCTTCGACAAGTCCTCCTCCAGTATCAATTCTCTTGCTTTGATATTATCTCTAGACACCCTACCGACTCTTTTCCAACCTGTCGTGATCGCATTTCGGTGGGTCAGCAGAGGTCTCTTAAAGGTTTCCGGTCCTATTTCTGCCAGGAACTGTCGATATTCCTTTTGATATTTCTTCATATGATCTTTCGTCACCATGTGCAACCAAGATGTTAACGTCGCTCGAAACCACGGAAGAACTTTATGCGGCTCCATACGTGCCTGACTTCCATTTGTATGGCAAATACCTTGCATACAGTCTCAAACAACTCCAATCTCCTGCTGTACTCTATAGCGTATATCGATTCCGCCGTTGATCTCTTCGACTACCTATATTTCGTTACATTTTCTCGATCCATCGTAACGCCAATATCGTACTTACTACCAAGATGGTCACCTTATGCTGATGATCGGGAAACCCGATTGACCGAATTTCTTCCACATCCATAAACAGAGGTTTGAATGCTCCGGGTACCACACTGTCTGTGCCAAGCAATGGCATGGGAATTCCCCATGTGTAATCTCTATGCTTCGGAGATTGCGTTCTCCCGAGGCTTCCAGCAGAGGCTCTAGTTTCAACATTTTCTCGTGCGTCATATCATTTTCCTCCTGCACTGGGACACTATTCATCGGCTTCCCGATTTCATTCTGCCTTTCATAATCACTCGTGTTTTCGCCTTCTAAGCTGAAGAGTTCTTCTCCCCAGATCTCACTCAAGTCATCATCTCTATGTGCCCTTGGCACCGTTCCCAGGATCTTCCTTAACAGCCTATGTGAATGATGCGACATTCGAGCCAGTCGTACGCACTTGGGTACCGAGAAGGCCTTCTCCACTAGTATCCTTTGGCTGGATACCTCCACCATTGCCATGTGCAATGGATAATGGCTCCCACATAGGTTGGCCATTACTGATACCACCAAGGACATTGCATTTACAGGCAGACCATAAGCTTCGCTCACGGGAAATCCCATCTCCGCCTCTAGACCAATCTTCCTTCCTCTGATATGTTTCTGGGTGGTTTGCATTGCCCCCGGCCACGACTCCACGCTTAACGCAGTCACCAAATGGTGTTCAGACTCCAGCATCTCCAGTGATTGCAGACTACACATTCTAGAGAAGAACCCCATCGCCGTTGCTATTTTTACTGTAGTGTTCGTATAGCACTCAGCCATTATCTGCACCTCGCTCTTCTCTCTTTCTGTTATGTCACCAAACCAAGCGACTAGGTCTTCACTCTGGAAAGATTGTATTCTGACACATGATCGTCCTTCACAGGTGTGCCCTCCGCCTCCGCATGTCAATTCAAGACAGCTGCCAGTTTCCAACTTCTTTATTGATCCCAGCTTACTCGTTGCTTCGCCCGACTCTTTACTCTGTGGTAGGATCAATTTGTGTATCACGTCCAAGGTTCCCAGGTCCTCATCTTTTGTTGGTGTTAGCCTCACTCGTTTCATGAATTCTTCAATCAAGCTCGCATGGGGATGTGGATACCAGGAGGGTCTCAGCAATTTCCAAAACGTTCCCAAATTCGTAGTCATCATGCCATTTCCATTCCCCATCCTCAATTCCACTCTTCCCCACGTCGCCTCAAGTAGCAGGCCTAGGCTCGGTTTCTCCCTCTCCATTGAATTGATTACGATTATACTCTCTGTCCAAAACTTCAACAGCTCCGTCACCTCGTGATTCCTGTGAGCGCTCCCGGCCTCTGAATTCAAGAAAGGGTTGTACGCTATTCCCATCACTCCAGACACGTATTGATATTCTCCCTTTTTATTGGGTCTCGAGAAATCCTCAGCCAAGGCCAAGTTGCGATGCAAATCATGCCCCTCTTCAAATTTCTTGTAGTAGAATCTTCGTAATTCATCAATTTTCCCATGGTTCTCTAGGGATTGCCTCGAGTCATCTTCCTTCTCGATCCCCGTACTCTGGTCCACGTTCAGTATGACGGTGGAGACCCTTCTCTCCATGGTTTTGCTCCCCATGGCCTTCTGAGGACACGTTTGTACGGTACTATTAGTCATTACGGACATTATACAGCTAAAGAAACAAGTGGCATCTTTTCTTCTCGCCAGACTCAAACCGGAATTATCTCTCGCGACATGTTGTACCAGCATCTGATAGACTTCTAGGCTTTTGTTGCCCAATTTCAATCTGTCACGTGAAGTCAATACCTCCATTTTCATTCCCACTAGGCTCCACGCGAACATCAGCTGCCCCGCTGTTCTAACGAAGGGATTTGCCATCAGAGGCAATGCGGACGGAGGTGTTCTCATCGCCTCATCGAAGTAATCCCGCAACAAGCTCTGCCAAGTCCGCTTTAGCTGGCTTCCCAATTCTAACTTGTTGACTTCGGCTTTTTGGTTGAGTAGCCCAATTGCGACGCTTGCGGGACACCCCATGATCGAGCTTCTTCAGACAGTCCTTCAATTCCTTTATTGTCTCTAGGGCCAACCACCAAGGTCGAGCCGTATTCTTTGTCGCATTCTTTTCAAGAGGGTCGTTGGTTACTTGTTTGCCAATAGCCTGATATTCGCTCGAGATCCATTCTTTGCCAACATCCACTTCCCATGTTTGTCAATTCGTCGAACCCTTTTTCGAGCCTGCCTTCGACCTCTATCTCTTTCACTACTTCGGCTAGCCTCCTTGGTTCGGAGCTACTCTTGTAGGCTGCAGTCTTCCACCGCGCTAGGATCATGGGGGCAGTCTCCCTCAAGTTCTTCTCAGAGACAGCATCCACCGACGGGCTGCTCAACTCCTCTACCTCCCGTTTCCTCTTTCGAGACTTCATACCTTTGCTTGGGGGTGTCGTCACTATCATCACTGATTCGATCTTTTTGTCCCGGTCCGACCCTTCCAACTCTTGCCTCCCCCTGATCGAGCCTTAAAGATATTAGCACTTTTAATCATATTACTAGTCTTAATCTTATCCTCCCCTTTAACTTTAATCATTTTATCATCAGTTTTTTGCTTCAGAGTAGAGCCGTCTTTACATTCATCATCCTTGGTCTTCTGTCGCGTCTCCCTCAAATTTACCATCTTGCTCAGCAACTCCTTTCTTGCTTTTTCATCCAGCCCGGTGCCCATCAACACCGGTTCCCCGAACTTGACCACCGTGTTCCACAGTTCTTCCTTGAAGTTATCTAGCGTGGTCTCAATCTTCGTCTCATGGTTAAATTCACTTAAGAATTCCCGTCAAGCCTTCTCATCCAGAGTCCTTAGAAACATGCTCTTGTTCCCCTCAGTTGTGTTCTTCTTGCTCTCTTCTGTACTCAAGAGTATCATCCCCATGTTGGAAGTCTCCCTTGTCAATGGTATTTCCAGGTTTTTCCGAGGAGACGAGGTCAGAGGTGGCGCGCCCAATCATCTCCGCTCAGGTCCTGCAGTAGTTCCTGGGCGGTGAAATCCTCCTCAGCTGGTTTAGGTTCAGGCGTAGTCCCCACTTCCATTTCCTCTCCTGTTTCACTGAGAGTTTCATCCATGCTTTCTTCTTCTGACTCGGCGCCTTCTCTCAAGTATCTATCTAAATCGGTCTTCTACGGGGCCGCTTCTCTTTTCCCCAGGGGTGCCTACTGATAGGGGTGAGGGTGTCGCTGGGTCTTGCTTATTGTATTCTGTCAGAGCCACATATAACAAGCCTGCCGCATCCAGCTCTTTCCCTTCTTGTTTCATTTCCACCTGTTCTAATCCGTAAGGCGCCCGGTACTTTCTTGTGGCAAACTTCATCTCGTCTTTCAGCGCGATGTGCCCTTCTTCTACGATCATCCTGCCATCATCCCATACCGGTAACATGTTTTCCAAATTTTCCTGATTGAGCGTTCTCAAGATGTCACGAACCTCGAATTTTGGAGGCATCGAGTCTCTCAATTGTTTCGCTTGAGTCGTCCATGAGTTTATCTTGATATCACAAGTATGGAAGTAGACCGCTGCTGTATATCCAATGAACAAGGAGTCCCAGCCATCGGTGAACTCCTTTTGCTGCCTTTCTACCGTAGATCTTGCGAACAGGGATGGGACCAACAGGGAGCTATTCATCTCCAGGGTCATTCTCCTGACTGTTGGGAACTCAGGAATGGTTGCGGGCAGGATTTCCTTCACAAGTGTCGCTTCTAGCTCCCTTTTTACCAACTCGAAGCTCTTTTTCCACGCGGGGATTCTCAGGATCTCATGTCCGTCCGCCGTTAGGGGATTCAGATTCCAGAACTTGGGATAAGTCTCAATGGGGCCTTCACGCTTTCCCTCCATCCTGCATTGCAGTTGCCCCCGGAAGTTAAACACTACCAACTCGGGATCTTTCACCTGCCCAAAGAGCACTGTATTACTCATTCGTGCCCTCAGCACCTCTTGTCGACACCAGTTCAACGCCGTCCTATCCAACACGCTTATCTTATTAAGCTCACGTGTGCCACTGAATTGCGGTAAGCCGCCACTAAAGGGTCCGGAAAGGCGTACGTAACCGCTGGTCCGTAAATACAAGTTACGACCTCCTCTAGTCCCCTGATCATTCCCACTGGGTCAGATCTCATCGCCAGACATAGATCGGTCACTAGAGGGATACCACCATTCGCCTCCCTCCATTCATCTCTCGTCTTTGGATTCTTCTCCTCACCGGTCATGTGTCGGTTTTGCATTAGAAGATACTCCACCAGCAACGTCTTCAGTCCTGCAGCGCACTTGTACGAGTAGGTGTCTATACTTGAGTGGGTCTTTCCCATCGACAGGGGCTCCCCATATTTCATCAACCGATGAACTGACACCAGTTCCCCATGAGTCAGGAGCACCAGTGCCAGATACCCATCAACCCGAAGTGTCTCTACACCCCCGACTGAACATGTACGCTGGACCCATGTTAAACAAGTACCTTGGGTAAACTAAGAACAGGGCCAGCAAGAGGCTTATGGGCATACTCAATAGCTCTTGCACAAAGGCCCCGAAAATGGTCTCTTTCGCACAAAACACTCCAGCCATGTATTTCTTTTCCCAACAAGGACTCAAGAGTTTCAGGATCTCGTGATCTTTACTCGTCCTCAACTCACCTTTTGCATGCTCCCTCCAAAATCCTCCAATGGTGACCTCGTTCGCTGCCGTGACGAATCTACCCACCGTCATCTCCCTACTCTCGGCTACCTCCAATTGTTCCTCAAGAAATTCCCAGATCTGCTTCACGAGGGGTGGGGCACTCTCCCTCGTCTTTTCCGTAGCATTCTCTAGCCTTGGTGTTAGAAACGGCCACCTGCCTCTCTCTTGTGTTAGTCGATATACCATCGCTTCCAGTTGTTTTTCGGGCGCAGGCACATTCCTCCTTTCGTTGCTTGCTCCACGCGAACATCAGCTGCCCCGCTAATCTAAATAAGGGATTTGCCATAAGAGGCAATGCGGACGGAGGTGTTCTCATCGCCTCCTCGAAGTAATCCCGCAAAAAGCTCTGCCAAGTCCGCTTTAGCTGGCTTCCCAATTCTAACTTGTTGACTTCGGCTTTTTGGTTGAGTAGCCCAATTGCGACGCTTGCGGGACACCCCATGATCGAGCTTCTTCAGACAGTCCTTCAATTCCTTTATTGTCTCATGGGCCAACCACCAAGGTCGAGCCGTATTCTTTGTCGCATTCTTTTCAAGAGGGTCGTTGGTTACTTGTTTGCCAATAGCCTGATATTCGCTCGAGATCCATTCTTTGCCAACATCCACTTCCCATGTTTGTCAATTCGTCGAACCCTTTTTCGAGCCTGCCTTCTGAGGTTTGAAATCTTCTTCCGTTACCAGACTTGTCGAGACCTCTATCTCTTTCACTACTTCGGCTAGCCTCCTTGGTTCGGAGCTACTCTTGTAGGCTGCAGTCTTCCACCGCGCTAGGATCATGGGGGCAGTCTCCCTCAAGTTCTTCTCAGAGACATCATCCACCGACGGGCTTGTCAACTCCTCTACCTCCCGTTTCCTCTTTCGAGACTTCATACCTTTGTTTGGGGGTGTCTTCACTATCATCACTGATTCGACCTCTTTGTCCCGGTCCGACCCTTCCAACTCTTGCCTCCCCCTGCTCGAGCCTTCAAGATATTAGTACTTTTAATCATAATTTTATCCTCCCCTTTAACTTTAATCATTTTATCATCGGTTTTTTGCTTCAGAGTAGAGCCGTCTTTACATTCATCATCCTTGGTCTTCTGTCTCGTCTCCCTCAATTTGACCATCTTGCTTAGCAACTCCTTTCCTGCTTTTTCATCCAGCCCGGTGCCCATCAACACCGGTTCCCCGAACTTGACCACCCTGTTCAACAGTTTTTCCTTGAAGTTATCTAGCGTGGTCTCACTCTTCGTCTCATGATTAAATTCACTTAAGAATTCCAGTCAAGCCTTCGCATTCAGAGTCCTTAGAAACATGCAATTGTTCCCCTCAAACGTGTTCTTTTTGCTCTCTTCTGTACTCAAGAGTATCATCCCCATGTTGGAAGTCTCACTTGTCAATGGTAATTCCAGGTTTTTCCGAGGAGACGAGGTCATAGGTGGCGCGCCCAATCATCTCCGCTCAGGTCCTGCAGTAGTTCCTGGGCGGTGAAATCCTCCTCAGCTGGTTTAGGTTCAGGCGTATTCCCCACTTCCATTTCCTCTCCTGTTTCACTGAGAGTTTCATCCATGCTTTCTTCTTCTGACTCGGCGCCTTCTCTCAAGTATCTTTCTAAATTGGTCTTCTACGGGGCCGCTTCTCTTTTCCCCAGGGGTGCCTACTGATAGGGGTGAGGGTGTCGCTGGGTCTTGCTTATTGTATTCTGTCAGAGCTACATATAACAAGCCTGCCGCATCCAGCTCTTTCCCTTCTTGTTTCATTTCCACCTGTTCTAATCCGTAAGGCGCCCGGTACTTTCTTGTGGCAAACTTCATCTCGTCTTTCAGCGCGATGTGCCCTTCTTCTACGATCATCCTGCCATCATCCCATACCGGTAACATGTTTTCCAAATTTTCCTGATTGAGCGTTCTCAAGATGTCACGAACCTCGAATTTTGGAGGCATCGAGTCTCTCAATTGTTTCGCTTGAGTCGTCCATGAGTTTATCTTGATATCACAAGTATGGAAGTAGACCGCTGCTGTATATCCAATGAACAAGGAGTCCCAGCCATCGGTGAACTCCTTTTGCTGCCTTTCTACCGTAGATCTTGCGAACAGGGATGGGACCAACAGGGAGCTATTCATCTCCAGGGTCATTCTCCTGACTGTTGGGAACTCAGGAATGGTTGCGGGCAGGATTTCCTTCACAAGTGTCGCTTCTAGCTCCCTTTTTACCAACTCGAAGCTCTTTTTCCACGCGGGGATTCTCAGGATCTCATGTCCGTCCGCCGTTAGGGGATTCAGATTCCAGAACTTGGGATAAGTCTCAATGGGGCCTTCACGCTTTCAACCCATTTCTGCATTGCAGTTGCCTCCAGAAGTTAAACACTACCAACTCGGGATCTTTCACCTGCCCAAAGAGCACTGTATTACTCATTCGTGCCCTCAGCACCTCTTGTCGACACCAGTTCAACGCCGTCCTATCCAACACGCTTATCTTATTAACTCATGTGTGCCACTGAATTGCGGTATGCCGCCACTAAAGGGTCCGGAAAGGCGTACGTAACCGCTGGTCCGTAAATACAAGTTACGACCTCCTCTAATCCCCTGATCATTCCCACTGGGTCAGATCTCATCGCCAGACATTGATCGGTAAGTAGAGGGATACCACCATTCGCCTCCCTCCATTCATCTCTCGTCTTTGGATTCTTCTCCTCACCGGTCATGTGTCGGTTTTGCATCAGAAGGTACTCCACCAGCAACGTCTTCAGTCCTGCAGCGCACTAGTACGAGTAGGTGTCTATACTTTAGTGGGTCTTTCCCATCGACAGGGCTCCCCATATTTCATCAACCGATGAAATGACACCAGTTCGCCATGAGTCAGGAGCACCAGTGCCAGATACCCATCCACCCGAAGTGTCTCTACACCCCGACTGAACATGTACGCTGGACCCATGTTAAACAGGTACCTTGGGTAAACTAAGAATAGGGCCAGCAAGAGGCTTATGGGCATACTCAATAGCTCTTGCACAAAGGCCCCGAAAATGGTCTCTTTCGCACAAAACACTCCAGCCATGTATTTTTTTTCCCAACAAGGACTGAAGAATTTCAGGATCTCGTGATCTTTACTCGTCCTCAACTCACCTTTTGCATGCTCCCTCCAAAATCCTCCAATGGTGACCTCGTTCGCTGCCGTGACGAATCTACCCACCGTCATCTCCCTACTCTCGGCTACCTCCAATTGTTCCTCAAGAAATTCCCAGATCTGCTTCACGAGGGGTGGGGCACTCTCCCTCGTCTTGTCCGTAGCATTCTCTAGCCTTGGTGTTAGAAACGGCCACCTGCCTCTCTCTTGTGTTAGTCGATATACCATCGCTTCCAGTTGTTTTTCGGCCGCAGGCACATTCTTCCTTTCGTTGCTTGGTCCCCTCGATTTGCTGGTGGAGCTCGTAATGGTCAATTCCATACCTTGGAACCATAGGCTGGCTGTTAGGTGACTTATTAATGGGTGGTCATCCCCTATTACCGGACTGAACTTCAGTTGCCTGGCGAGATTCGAGATCTCAAGTAAGAGGACCTCATCCAATACAATGAGGATGTCTGCCAATTCATAGAATCCCCTCAATAGGTGGGACACGTCCGCCCACGCCGCTGCCAGTTCTGACTTCCAAAGTCTCAAGTTCGTGGGTTCCAGCTCCCGATTGGGAGCTGCCATCAGAATCCGCCATGCGTTCCCTTCGGCTATTAGGGACAAAACGGCATAAACAAACTGCATCGCAGGAGGCATGCTCGCGTATCCAGGGGACGTCGTAAATACCACTTTCACTTTGGTCCAAATCGAGAACTGATATTTTCCTGCACCTCGTTCATCGCGGCAAACAACGTCTGGATAGCCTCCCAGATTTTCTTTGGCATAGGCTCTTCACCTTTCAACTGCTCTAGAAGTCCAGCCGCATGCAGGTGATCGTTCATCCCTGCGAACAGCAGTAGCTCTGGTTCACAAGGCATCTCTGACTTTATCGCTACCACCAGGGTCAACATCTGGTTCAACTCTGCACCTGGCAGCGAGTATACCAGAGTTTCCGGCCAGAACAACTTGGGAGACGTTCCCTCGAAATCCGATCCCGTCACGATGATCACCCTTGCGGCTGCTGGATCCGCTCTATCGTATACTGCCAGTGTCTTGGCCAATTGGGCACTCCCGCAGGGTTTTCCATATCTTGGGTCTTCTGCCAATTTCGCACCCTCGTAAGCGGCGTCTGGTAGTTCCATCTCTTTCGGTTCCAGTAGCTTATCTACTACCCTCAACTGCGCGGGAGTTGCCAATCTGACTCTGGCAATACTTGTTCGGTGCTTGGGGGGCTCCACTATGAGTCCCGGTCTCCCCAGCAACTTGAGAGGTCTGTAATTGGTCGGTCCCATGACTGATTTCTTGGGGATCCCAGTCAGATCAGCCGTCTCCATCATTCTTGCTCTCGAGAAATGCGTTTCGTGGGCCTTTAACCAATCCACGCAATGGTGTCGGCTCAAATCCTCGTGTGACACGTGCTTGAGCCCCAGGGCCTCCCTCAACTCCTGTCTACACTCCAGATCCTCCAGGTCCAACTCCTTTACTTTCTCCAGATATCGTGTTCGGCTTGTATCCGCTGGTCTCTCCACTCTCTTGTTATCTACCACCACCACTGAGGACACCACTGAACTTTGGGGCGTCGATGACTCTGCTTCCTCGGCTTCCATCGGCGTGGAACCCGGTAATCTAGTCCGGCTAATCCTCGAGCTCTCTCTTGAGTCGACTCTTGCCCCCAGGCGACTGGATGGGGGTCTTGTGGCAAGGAAAGGGGGGTTTAGGGGTGGACGAATGTGAATTGGGCCGTTTCATGCAGGTCTGCCTCCAACGCACTTATGTGCCTCTGGAAAACGTTGTTCAACCACTCCACATCCCTAGGTCTGTCGAAATGGATTCCGTATGAAGACGCATCCTCCGGGAAGGATCGCTCCATCTGGTCGGCTACGTCCAGCAATCTGACGGGAAGGACACTCCTTTGATAAATCTGCCAGATTATTTCGTTCAGTTTCCGCACTTTTCCATTCATTTCTATCGCATGTTGGTCGGCCTTCATTTTATAAGGGGTGGTGCAAATTGTGAGTATGGCGGGATCCATCTGAATCCGCAACTCCTCCAGGATGCAACTCATTTTATCATGTAGCCTCATCACTTTTCTTGACTCACCTCTGGACACGTCATTGGTCCCCATCATTAGAGTCACTGTATACATTCTTGCCATCCCTAGCATCTCGAGTGAAGCCAACATCTGCGGCGTTGCGGCTCCAGAGAAACTCAAGACTCCAGTCTGCCAGTGCGACTGGATCCGGGTCAGCACCCGTACCAGGCTGTCCCCTACAATCAGGTGAACTGCACCCTCCGGTATTCGTGGCTGTGTATAGTATTCAGCCCAAGACGCATCATGGAAACAATCCCTTCTCGCCCGCTGCGCCGCGTTCCAATCCATGCGGTTGTGCCTGTGATATCTGCCATCAGTGTTCTTCTTATAGCTTGCGATCGCCACATTCCTGAACGGTTGCTCCCTCCAAGTCTGGGTTAGCTCCACTCCAGTTGGACTTTCACGATTTCTCAGCTGTAGCCTCTCATTTAATTCCTTGAGACGCGACGAGCTCCCGCTCACCTGACTGCTGCTCGGGGTTGAGCTCGGGGTATATCCCGGCTGTGCCACGTCCATCAGTGGGTGTATCGGTTGTGTCTCCAAACCACGCAGGGAGGACGCTGATTCGGTTGGTATCCACACTTCCGGTCCCTCGTTTATGTGCTCTTGAGCCGCGCGGTCTAAGTTGAATCGTCCCTTTGACCTGGGAGCCTCATCCAGCTCTATACGTGACTCCGGCCTTGAGCCTGCAGCAGCTCGCTCCGTAGTCCTGGTTCCCTTTTCCTTTTTCCTGTCGAACTCTCGTTGTCGCCGCTGGATCTTTTCAAGTTCCGACTTCAACTGCTCGCAGTTCGCCTCGTTCTCTCGCACCCTTTGTTCTTGCTGGTAATCTGCTTTCAACATATCAAGGTCACGCCGCGCCTGGTCCCTCTCAAGGATCGCTTGGTCTCTCTCCAGATTCGCTTGATCCCTCTCGATTTTTGCGCTTTCCCGGTCAAAATTCGATTTTATTCTTCTCCCTCTGCGCCCTCTCAAGTTCCCTCTTCAGGTTACTGAGGTCAGGATACGTCTCCTCCGTTTGCTGTGCTCGCATCATAGAAGGTGGCTTGCTCGTGGATTGGCCCGCGGATCTTGCCGATGGTCTGGTCGGTAATGGGAACTCTCCCGCGACGTACTCAGTGTTGTTGCTCAAGCCAGGATTACTTGCCAAGTCGAATCCTCTCACCCCCCATCCACATTCCAGGTCAACCACCTGGTCTGTTCTTGATTGGATATCCCTTCTGTGGTGTAGCCGACTATCAAGACAGCATTCACCCTGCATTCACCTTGCTCCTCTAACTGCAGGATGGCGTTCAACGTCACTGGCATCCTCCCATCCACTTGGGTGTAGTCCAGGTCCCTCAAGCGTCTGTACAATTCATCGAGCGTAGGCCTCTTCAGCGCTGCAGGCATGGATTTCCAAAATCGATCCGCCATTTTTACGATTTCTAGATGATCTCGCGCACTAACCAACTTGAGTATTACCGTACCAACCAACTTGAGCATTACCGTACCAACCAACTTGAGTGTTACCGTACCAACCAACTTGAGTGTATGAGAAATATCTCTTTCGAATGTTGCTGATCGTGAACTTTGTTCAAGACCTTCTTTTCTCTTTCCAATGAGTATGTTTAGGTCGTCAACTCGATTTAACAAATCAATCTGAAAGTAAAATCCACTTTTTAGACTAAGGTGTTATGTTCCTAACCTAAACCCCCCATTATTGTAGTTAAAACATTATCCCTCCATTTGTTTTACCAAAATAGTTCAATTGGAAGTTTTTTAAGAGCATGCAGGTTCATTTAATGTTTTAGCACCGTCAACTTTTTCAATTATACTTGTCATGCCAATTACGTTAAAATCCGTCTACCTGCTTCGAGATCCCCATGTACCTTTACTCGAGATCCCCGGGTACCCCCAACTCAAGACCTCCGTTGTCCACCCGTAGCTCAGGCGATACTCAAGTAATATTTCTTGTGTAGGTGTACCATTATCTCCGTTTCTGCGAAGACCACGTGTAGGATGGCACATAACTCCCTTGGGCTCAGCTTGCCCCTGTTTGGGTCATAAACAGGCATCGAGACCTCCACTATCTCTCTTTCAATCATGAAGTCTCTCAGCCTCGTTAGTGCTAACATCGCGTGCTCAGGATCTATCGTATTCCTTTCATTGACTCTCGTTACCAGAAAGCACAGGTATTTGTCCGGGACTTGTGCCACTGATGGGGGAAGCGCAGCCATTCCTCCCAGCCCCGGTCTCTGTCTGAATAGAAACTCCTCGTTCTGGTATTCTCTCTTGAAGTCGGCCTCAAGTCTCGATTTGAAGCTCATGTCCGCCGTTATACATAACGCACTAGTCCTGTCTGACAAAACGAAGTCGCTGTCCGTTATCAGGATGTTCTCCCAGTTGACGGTGCTAATTGAACTATTTTAGTAAATTTTAGTTACTTCTCTGTGTTTCTTTGTCATCAAATTTTCGGTGTGGGTAAGTCCTACCCCCACTCCCCGGACAAAAATATTTATCGACGTCCCCGTCGATGATGTTGGGTCTAAATTATCTGGTGGTATTTCGAGCGGCCTGTCGGTTGCCGTCCAACCAAAGAGGGGATCTTCCGTTTTCACGTGTTGTTCTTATGACACGTCGACTTGCTGGATGCTTTGCCCTTCATCTGCTTTGCTCTTGACATCACGCATCCACTCTAGTATTCTCAAGTTTGTGTTCTCCCTCCTATCTATCTCGCTCTGCTCCAGATTTGTTTCTTGTTCTGGTGTGGAGTAGTCTTCCTTCGGGTATTGTTCGCTGTCGTTGATGATTTGCCATTCATCGTCTGCCACCAAGTCGCTCACACTCAGTAACTCGTCGCTCAATTCATCAGGCCGTGTCAATCAAGAAGTCATCCCCGTACCTATTGTACCTCATGCCTGTCCGTTTGCGATTACCACTCCTGGTTCCTGTTGTTATCGGCAAGTCTGGTTCTGTCCATTTTGCCACCTCGTCCTGCTCCGGATCGTTCCAGTCTTCTTCCACAAAGGATTCCGCCTCTGACTCCGCTTCTATCTTTTCATCATCATCCAAACTCATGTCCTCGTTGCCATCATTTTTCTCTCTCGTGCCCTTTTCGTTCGCCTCGCAAGCTGGCTCCACCAATAGGTACTCGAGTCCCTCCATATTCTGTGGTACGCACCAGTCTTCTGGGGATGGGACATGAGGTTTCAAGTTTTCATAATGCGCTGCACGCCCCGTACTCAAGCGGTAAAACCGTCCTTGCTGGTGCACTTCGGTTATCATGAACGGACCTCTCCATTTCTTAAGTAGTTTCTTTGTCACTTTGGGATGTATAACATTCTGGAAGACCCAGACGTATTGGCCCACTGCATATGGTTTCGCTTGCAGTATTTTATCATCGTATTTCTTCCGATGTCTCATCTGTGCTTGCGCTGTGTTCCTCCTGCAGCGCTCGTTTAGTTCCTGCTGTCTCTTAACTGCTTCTTTCACATAAGCTTGAGACGATGTCTTTTTCCCTTCGTAATCTGGGTAAAAGAATGTCAGAGGCATCGCTCTTTCCCTGCCCGTCAACATCATGAAGGGACTGATTCCTGTTGTTGAGTGTTGCGTACTATTGTATGTCCCTACCACTTGCGGCAGATATTTGTCCCAGTCTGTCATATATCTTGAGCAGTATACCCTCAGCATGTTTACCAATGTTCTATTCTGTCTCTCCACTAACCCGTTGGTTTGGGGATGGTAGGTCGTTGAGTGCGCTTGAGCAATGTGTGACCTCTTCATCAATTCTTTTGTCAGGTCCCTCACGAAGGCTTTGTCGTTGTCCGACTGAAATGTCATGGGACAACTATACCGTGATATCCAATGTGTTATCAGGTGGTCACAAGTCTCTTCTGACAAGGCTGTCTGACACGGCACCGCTTCTGCCAGTTTTGTGAAATGATCTAATATGACCAGTATCTGGTTATATCCCGATTCTGTCGTACAGATCTTCTGATGGTCTATCTGCAAAACCTCGTTGAAATCCGAGCTTTCAACGGACTTGAGGACTTGAGTGGGAACTTCATCTTCCTTGGGTCTTTCACTTGCAGGCATGCCAGGCATGTATTCACCCATCTCTCACAAGCTTTCCTTAATCCTGGCCAGTCAAACCTGTGAAGTATTCTTTGTTGCACCTTGTCTATCCCCTGGTGCCACATTTGTTCATGCGATCTGAAAAACACTTCCGTTTGATACAACTGTGGCAGTATGATGAGGTTATGCTTGTGTAATATTTTTTCCTCATCTTTTCTCTTGCATGCCACCACCCCATCAGCTGTGTGATAGAGTAAATCTTTTCTGTCTTTGTAGAACTGGCTTAAGATCTTGTAGCTGTCTTCTTCCAGGTCCCCCTTCTCTTTGGACCCCGTCCGGATCCATGTGGAGAGATTACTTGTCATCTTGTCATTTTTTTGGGCCCGTATTAGATCCGACAGCCTATATCTTGCCTTGACGTGCTCTTTTAGTGCCATTATCTGACCATTCTTTTCTCCAGGGTTGTGGATGTCATCCTTCAGCTTTACGCATACTACCCTCCTCGTGATCTTCCTGTCATCTTCTGGCACCAGATTTGTTCTGACATTTGAGTTGCACGATAGCTCCCTAAATGGTTTCCTCGACACTGCAATTTTCTCAAGTTCTTCACCTCCTCGCACTTCCTGCTGATCCAAGTTGTACGTTCCTGAGGAGGGATCCGTCTGTAGCTCCCTGTCGCGGTGTCTCATCATCTCTTCCGCCAGTATCATGCATAGACTATCTTAGTCATCGCTTTTCTTCTCCGAATCTTCATCCCACTCTTCGCACTCCCCGAACAATTTTTCTTCTCCAGCATTTTGTTCCACTGTGGGCCACTCCCCGGACTCTTGTCCTAGTCTAAGGTGTTCAACCTACTCCTTAATTGCCACTTTCTTCTTCCTAACCCGAGTCCGCTCAAGTATGTCATCAGGGATTTTATCAACCAATGACTGCACGACTTCTTTCCCGTCAGATTTTTCTTTTAAGGAGTCCTCGCCACCACCCGTTTCATTCCTTCTCAGTATCGTGACTTCCGGTTCCTCCTTATCCTTTTCTTTGATCACGGGTTTATCGTCTGCCAGTTTCTCAAGTAATCTCATCAAGTCTTCATCTATCTGTGCATCTCCCGTTTCTACCTGGTTGAGATCATAGCCTTTTGCCTTGAGCGTCTCCCTCACAATTTTTGACTTGAGCATTATCCCTATCGGCATCACTTGGGTTCTTTTCAAGATTGTTTTCTCTGGAGGCTCCTTTGGTAATTCGGGGTGATCTTCTATCGGTTTGCCTGACTTTTCGATCCATCTCGTGAGTGGAAGACTGTCATACGTTTCCTTATCCATGAAGGAGAAGCCATCTTCGATCTCTGGCCCAACCGCCTCCCTCTGTTCATGTCTCTCGTAGAACTCCGTCTTCTTACTCAAGCTATCGGCATTTTGATGTCTGTCTCTTGTCCTATGCTCAATTATCATGTTGTATCCGTCCAGGCGAAATATCCACCTTCCAATGTAGCTCTGGTCCATTGAGTACGCTTCAGCCAGCTGAGTGCTCTGTTGTCGACTCGCAACTTGAATGGCTCACTGCATAGGTATGCTCTATATTTCTCGACAAAGGTAACCATCGCGAACATCTCTGCTTTCGGTGCCCCGTATTTCATTTCCGTGTCACTCAAGACTTTACTCCCGTACGCTATTGGTATTAAGACTGTCTTCCCATTCCATTCCTGTTCTTGATGGAGAATGCCAGAAATCGCGACCACCGACGCATCCGTGTCCAGCAGGTACATTCCTTTTTCCGCTGGCATCCCTAGCACCGGTGCCTCGCACAACTCTTTTTTTATTCTCTGGAATGACTCATCCGCCGCGTTGTTCCACGTGAACTTCTTACCTTTGTACCTCATTAGTTGTTGCATCGGGTATACCTTGCCCGCGTAGCCCTTGATGAACTCCCTGTAAAAGTTTGCGAAACCCAGGAAGCTCATCAATTGATGTTCCGTCTTTGGCGATTTCCAAGTCAAAACCGCTTCTACTGCATCTGGGTCTGGTCTGAGGCCATGCCTGTCCACCATCCTTCCCAAGTATTTGATGGAGTCCTTGAGTATCTCGCACTTTGACGGTTTGCACTTTAGTCCTGACCTCTTCATGCATGCAAACACCTTGTCTAGTCGTTCGATGTGGTCTTTCATTGTAGGCGTCGCTATTACCACGTCATCCACGTAGCACAATACCAAATTGTCGTATTTCTTTTTCACATCTATCAATGCGTGTGCCATCAACCGTTGAAATGTGGCCGTGGCATTGCATAGAACAAATGGCATTCGTTTCCATTGAAACAGCCCTAGCTCGCAGGCGAACCCTGTATTGTCCCTGTCCTGCTACCTCAGTGGGACTTGCCAAAATGCCGAACCTAAATCAAGAGTCGTAAAAAACTTTTCATCACCTAACTTCGAGAGGCTCTCATCAATTCTAGGTATGGGATAGGCATTCTTCACCGTGACGGAGTTCAGATACCGAAAGTCGCAACAAAATCTCTATTGGTCGCCTTTCTTCTTGGCCATCACTACTCCACACGCCCACGGTGATTTGGATGGTTATATCATATCATACTCTAGTAATGTCTCTATCTCTTTTCTACATGCATCCGATTTGTGCGGGGTCATGCGCCTCGCCCCCTCCCTTGGCGGTACCGCAGACTCTTCAAGCTCTATTTCATGTTCAACGAAATTGCAACATCCAATGTCTGCCTTGTGTCTCGAAAAAACGTCCTCGTTCCGCTCTAGTACGTCTTTGATGGCTTCGAGCTGTTCATCCGTTACCTTACCCCTTAACTGCTCTATTTTAGGTAAAACTGGTTTATCCATTTCCATTTCCTCTAGTGTTGGTCTTTCTGGGAAATTTGAACAGCTCGAGAGTCCATCAACTGTATCTGACTTAAGTGACTTTACAAGACCTGATGAATCTTTTATTTTCTTTAATCGTCTCAAGATACAAGTCTTGTCCCTGTGATTGAGGCATTCCGGTACTTCATACATTTTCAGTCATTTCATATCGAGTTTTCACGGGTAAAGCATATCCCAGCTTCCTTCCCCTCTGGATTGTTATGGATATGTCAAGAGTATTCAACAAGATACTGACGCAGAGGCCGCTCTTGGTTATCGAGAAGGATCTTCCTAAAACAGCAGCACTTTGACTGTTTGGATTTGAGACTATGCATACTTGCTTGTTATCACTTAATTCATTATAATTTTTCCTCCGTAAGCCTATAATTGCCGCTTCGTTCGCTTTCAGCCTTACCGTCCTACTCAAGAACACCGGCGCCTTATTCTCATTTGCCATTATCAGATTTATCGGTTTAATTACGTACTTCCTATCCGGGTTCCGAATCCTGAACATGGTATTGTTTAGATCAATCGTTACGTCGAAATTCCAGATGAAGTCTATGCCTAAAATGAACTGGTCAGACTCGTCTAGGTTCTTCACCACAAGAAAGCTCATCCACAGGTTGCGTTCCCCTAGATTTAGGGCTATTTTTGGTGTTCTGCTTAGTACACGAAGCGGCCCTTTGTTTGCAGCTGAGAGCCGTATTCTTGAGTCTATCAAGTCATCTTTGTCGAAACCTATCTGCTCCCAAGTCTCGATTGGTATAACACTCAAGACTGCTCCCGTGTCAAGTAACCCACGTAATTGAGTCTTTTTGCCACTTATGTCAAGCACGTGCGCTGATACGTCTGCCTCCATCCCGATGTGCATTGTATCCTCTTCTAACCTTGCACCGTGTCCAATCGATCTTACTTTCAATTCTTCTTTGCCCACGTAGATCTGTCCGGCTAGGTCCTCATCACATGTTATCATGGTTTTCGTGTAGATGTTTATCCCATCTTTATTTAGCATCACCTCATGCGGACCATAAGCTTCTGTGTATCTATTCTCAACAGGGACTGACTTGCTGCCACCTCTTGTGAGTAGCGCCCTCAAGGCTCTAGATGTCGTCTGTGGACTCATTGCACTTAAGTAATCTGCGTACCCATCAATGTGCATTATTGTCTGGTCGCTGGGTTCACTCAAGTTCCTCGTTACTTCTAGGCCGCCCACAGTGATTATCGACATTATCCTGGCTCCGATCTTTGTTATGCCGAATGGCTTTCCCGTCACCATTTTCAGAGTGTTGCAACTTCCCCTCTTTGTCGCTCCCACTACGGCTTCTGGCAGTGGCACTGGCACTGACCAACTTAATGTCTCGCTTAACTTCTGCTTTTCGATCTCCTGTTTCAATCGTTGCTCTATCGCCTTCATCGCTAGGTCCTGTTTCACTTTGTTAATAGCCTCTGCAGCTGCTTTCTCAAAATTTATCTCTGGAGACTTCCTGGTCATGGTCTCCATGGCATTATTGACCTGCGTTACAGCTTTCACCGTCTTCGTCGGTAATTCCGCATTCGGTGCCTCTGAATTTCTTGTTTCAAACTCGGCTTGTCTGTTCCTCGTGTTCTGCACCGCCGCTAGCGCTAACTTGTGTTTCGGATGACTTTGATTTTTTTACTGCTTCCCAAAATAAATGGACAGTACATCGTAAAGTGGCCCTCTTGATTGCAGAAGAAGCATCTCGCACCTATCTTGATGATCAGGCCGCTGTAGAACTCGTGTTCTTCCATCTGGCTCATATCTTCCTCATCCGGAGCATACCCCAGACTCTTCATGCCTTGTTTATACGTCGTGCAGTCTGCCACATGATGATCCGCTGATCCACAATTTGCGCCTGACCTGCGTTTGTCCATATCATCTCTAGGCTTATACCATGACGACCTCTGTGGTTGACTCCCCCCCCTTGCATGTTCCTGTTATCCGAGTATGAGTATTTCTTGGGTTTCATCAGCATGTACTCTCTTGACTTCTGTCTCATTTCTTCTGGAGTCGGTGCACTATCTTTCGACTGTATAGTACGTTGCTAATATTGTTCTCAAGTCGTCACTTTTTACCCCATCGTTGAACTTCGAGGCGATGCTAAAGTTCCTTCTGTTTGTTGACTTTTCAGGATCACTCCTCGTCTCAAGCTCTCAAGATCATCCAGGAACCGATCAATTGAGTCAACGTCCCTTTGCCTTCTCATTTCAAATCTCATCATCGCTTGGTGACCCTTCATGCCTGACCCGATTCGATTCAACAATATCTCGAAGATTTGGTCCGCAGTGTCGCGTTCCTCTTCCTTCTTTGCAACTACACATTTCAACGCCGTGCCTTCTAAGTTACTGAGTAACGCTGTGCAGGCTTGTCTCTCTTCGTTCAAGTTGCCCTGTTCCAAATGTAGTCTCATGACTTCTACCCAGGTGTCGATGCATCCGTCTGAGTCGTCCTTAAATTCTTTTGGCTTCTTGAAGGTTTTCCTGGTTTTGCCACCTCTTCTTTGACTCGAGTCAGTGTTTCTCGTAGCGAACGCTTCCAATGTCCTATTCATCATCTCCCAGGTGCTAGCCCACGTCATGGCATGAGGTCCCACCTTGTTGCTTGTTGTGGAATCCCCCGGGCCATTTGTCGTAGTTGAGGTCCCACTCTTAATAATTGTCTTGGCCCCCCTGGACCGATGCTCGCTGCACCCCGGGGTAACGGTAATGGTGTTGACTCCCGCTTGTTCCGTTGTGGTTCTACGAAATCAACTCTGTTACCGTGCGTTCGATCTGTTACCGGCCTGTCTTGCGATGTATAGTTTCTCAAGATGGCATCCAGTTTGGCCTGTATAGCACATGAACTCTCAGCCTGGTCCCTGCTCATTGTCTCTATTCTTGTCTCCAGACTCCCTAACTTGCTGTTTACAAGGTCATACCGTTGCTTCATTGCTTGCATGTCTTTGTTGATATTCTCCTCTCGGTCTTTGTCAGTGGCTTCTACCTTGTCTAACATCTGCTTAAGCTTTTCCTCCGTCGCCCTTGCCAGGTTAAAATAGTTGTCCAGGTACTCGTTTTTGTTGTATATTATTTCCTTCTTTATCACTTCTCGATCCTCCTCGCTGCACTTTAGTTTTTTGTCGATCTGATCTAGCTTCGCCCTTAAGTTGCCCAGCTCTATTGTCAGCTGCTGCCCCATTACTAGCTGTTGCTCCATGTTTGACCTGATCATCGCCTTGGTTGGCTTCTGTTGTTATTGTAGAAACTGTTCCAAACGTTTTGCCTTTCTCGGCCTTCGTTTCGTCCTCCACTGTGTCTCTTGACTTTAGTCCAACCATCATGGCGCACCTCTTTGTGAATGACGTTCTTTTCGTTTGAGAATCGTCTTTTATGGTTTCCGGCGTATTGCCCGTTTTGTCCTCCACAGTGTCTATCGGTGAGAATTCCATCGACTTTTGCTTTTGTTCTTCTGCATTCGGCATCGGTGTCGACTCCGTTATCTTCGTCTCCACCTCATCAACACTCTGAGCTGGTGTCTCAAGATCAATTTCTATAGCAGGTTACGTTCGTCCCTCTTCAACGCTTCCTCTCTTCTTGTTATCCTTTGCGCTTCTTGTGTTGACCATGCTCACTGAAAAGTTCTTTTTTCTTACTTTTTGGTGCGACGGCATCAATTCTCGTTGCGACGAGTTATTTTTTGTCTTTGACTCTCGAACTCTTTTTTCTGCTATTGGTACCCTACTTCGCTTCATGATTTTTATTTACAATTTTCACTATCTACAATATTAAGAATCACAAATTTCTATTCTACGGATAAAAATTCTAAAAAGATTCCTATTTCTCTTAAGTAAAATAAATCTCCAATTCGTGATATTAATAAAATGGATCTTTCGCAATTTAATCGTTCGGACCGGTCCTTTTGCTTTTAATTAAGCGTTGAGCTATTTCGCACTGTCCCAAGACCTTCTAATACCGTCACACAACTTTTGTGTACCGTCCCAAGACTTCCTGGTACTGTCCCAAGACTTATATAAACTGTCCAAAGACTCTCTGGTGCTGTCCCAAGACTCTTAGGTACTGTCCCAAGACTTCTCTTAACTGTCCCAAGACTGCTGTCCCAAGACTGCTGTCCCAAGACTGCCTGTCCCAAGACTGCCTGTCCCAAGACCACTGTCCCAAGACTGCCTGTCCGAAGACTGCCTGTCCCAAGACTGCCTGTCCCAAGACTGCCTGTCCCAAGACCACTGTCCCAAGACTGCCTGTCCGAAGACTGCACTGTCCCAAGACTGCCTGTCCCAAGACCACTGTCCCAAGACCACTGTTCCAAGACTGCCTGTACCAAGACTGCCTATCCCAAGACCACTGTCCCAAGACCACTGTCCCAAGACTGCCTGTCCCAAGACTTTTCCACTAAGTGTTGGGACAGTGGGAACTCTTCTCTTTCGTTGTCGGGACTCTTGAACCACTGTACCCGGTACCACCAGTTGAGCTCTAGTAAAAAATTTTCCCAAAAAACCCAATCTTACTGGCCAAAAGTTAGAATTACCAACCCTCCTGTATATATCTCCCTTTTAATATTTTGATGCAAGTTGAAACCCAACTTTTTCGGCGTGTCTTGTGATCACCTGTTTGTTCAAAACCGATTAAAACTTTTTACCAAAAAATTGAAAATTTGAACAGGGAAAGAAAAAATGATAAAAACAGAGAAATAAACCCACCTAAATTTCAAAGGTGACTTGTGTCAACCTTTTATTTGAACTAAAAAAAAACGTCTGGTACGTGATTGCCACGCGTTTTCCTCCCCCCTGCTAGCGATCTTATGGGGTATCACAAAAACTGTCCACGTCCGTTCCCCCCACCCGATCCGACCAGGGTACCTACCTTAATTCGATGTTTAATTTGGATATCCGCTTCTTATATTCAACGCGTGTAAGATTCTAATGTAACTAAGTCGACGATGTCGATCAATTAGTTACTCTAATGTGTCCCCCCTTTTTTCAATTTACAACCGCCAACCTCTAACCTAGCCATCCCCCCTGCTAACCTCCCCCCTCTTTATCCCCCCTCTTAAGCCGAAAATTACCTTAAGCGCCGGGTGCTAAACCTCTTGAGAGAAAACCGTAGAACCTGTTTCCAGGCCTGCTTGAGTAAAAACTTTCCTCAAAACTGTGGGGTTCCGCTTATCCAATTTTACACTTATATCCTATAATGTAATGTGGATTTTAACGATACCCGTTTGACCAACTTGAGAACATCCCGGTCCTCTCTTGTTGCTCTGATTCCGTGCTGGTTGTCTCCTTGACTTGTCCCGCACCTGATCACCAGCACCACTTTCCCACTTGGCTGGTCACCTGTTCCAGTCAAGTCTCCTAATGGTCCAGCTAAGTCCCTGTGAACCACTTTCCTAGTCGACTGGTCACCTCTTCCAGGAAAGTCTCCTAGTGGTCCAGTTAAGTCGCAAGCTATCTGAAAACCCTTAACAACGCCCCACACTCAGGCACTTTTTCAAATTGCTGAAATGATCGAAACGATCGGTCTTATAAAAACAGTATGGGTATACTATTTAATTAATATAAAGGATTGATCCAACTAATCTGGTGTCAAAGACACTGTCATTATTTGTTTTAATGTTTTTGTTCCTTTTTCTATTCCTTTTCGGTTTTTGTTTCGCTTTTTGTCTTTTGCTCGTTTTTTCGTCCCCCTAGTTACCCCCCTTACTCGGTTAGCTAAGCCTCGTTCGGAGAGCGTACCCGGAAGTTTTTCTCGAGTTTTCTTAAAAAGCTATCACGGTACAACCGGAAGGTTTACACGTTCCCGCTGAACCGTACCACCGGTACTCTAGAATGGGCATGTAGCCCGGAGCTGTGTCAAGTGGGTTCGACTCCGTAGTCATGATGTCGTAAAAACACCCAGGAGCGCCATAAAAACACTATGTAACAGTCGCCTTCTGCGGTCACATATGAGGTTAAAGAAAAATAGGCCCAATAACCATTGGCTCAAGAGTCAGGGTCACTATCTCTTGTGTTTTTCTACCTCGAATGGTCGGAGCCAATTCGGTTCACTTGCGACATGAGACTAAAAACCCGTTACAGCTTAAAGGCCACTACCAAAATACCCCCCACTCTAGAAAATAAGAACGTCCCCGTACTCATGTTTCAAAATACTCAACAGACGCGAACGCCGTTGAAAACAGGGTCGAAACAATCCGTACAGTTACTTTTTATTAGACAGTGAAACTTTGATCTATTTCAGATGGATCAACCTAAAACTCTCCTAACCTCAACATAACAATCATAAAACAGACTCAAGAAAATTAAATTAGGTACTCACATACCAGCACACTCGAGAATTATATGTAACTAAATTAGTAAGCTACTTGAGAATAATTGGGGAATTAAGTTTGGTTCAATAAGTTCTAATCGAACAAGTTTTATCTCGAGAATGGAGTTTTGGTTCTGGACCATTGGGAAACTTCGGTTGTCTACCTTTCCACCGAAGGTTCACTCTGGTCCAATATTAATTGATTCGCTTTTCTTTTGTAATTGCTCTGTTTCCTATATCAAGATAGGACAGCTCTACTCTCGTTCTAATTAAGTATCGGAAATTGCAAATAGCAATTTCCGCTGCTTAAATTGACGACTTTCCCGCGATTGTTATTCGATCGTTCTGATCTTGTATTTCTGAGATTTTCAGTTATCGCGAGAAAGTTGGGCGTGACAGGCTCAATTCGAATTTTTGAAAAACTAAATTTCATCCCAAATTTACGTAGTTTGTATTCCTCAAGGTCAAACTTCCAAATAAGACCGACTGGCACAGACACTGAACTGGAATCCGGGCAAATTGTAACAGTCGCCTAGTTAAGTCACATATGAGGTTAAAGAAAAATAGGCTCTATAACCATTGGATCAAGAGTCAGGGACACTATCTCTTGTGTTTTTCTACCTCGAATGGTCGGAGCCAATTCGGTTCACTTGCGACATTAGACTAAAACCCGTTACAGCTTAAAGGCCACTACGAAAAAACCCTCACTCTAGAAAATAAGAACGTCCCCGTACTCAGGTCTCAAAATACGCAACAGACGCGAACGCCGTTGAAAACAGGGTCGGAACAATCCATACAGTTAGTTTTTATTAGACAGTGAAACTTTGATCCATTTCAGATGGATCAACCTAAAACTCTCCTTACCTCAACATAACGATGATAAAACACACTCAACAAAATTAAATTAGGTACTCACATACCAGCATACTCGAGAATTAGATGTAACTAAATTAGTAAGCAACTTGAGAATAATTGGGGAATTAAGTTTGGTTCAACAATTTCTAATCGAACAAGTTTTATCTCGAGAATGGAGTTTTGGTTCTGGACCATTGGGACACCTCGGTTGTCCACCTTTCCACCGAAGGTTCACTCTGGTCCAACTGAATTTCGATGTTCTTTGTTTTCTGTATCAAGATAGGACAGCTCTACTCTCGTATTATTTAGATATCGGAAATTGCGAATAGCAATTTCCCACTGCTTAAATTGACCACTTTCCCGCGATTGTTATTCGGTCGTTCTGATCTTGTAATTCTGAGATTTTCAGTTTTCGCGAGAAAATTGGGCATGACAGGCTCAATTCGAAATTTTGAAAAACTAAATTTCATCCCAAAATTACGTAGTTCGTATTCCTCAAGGTCAAACTTCCAAATAAGACCTACTGGCACAGACACTGGACTGGAATCCGGGCAAATTGTAACAGTCGCCTAGTTAAGTCACATATGAGGTTAAAGAAAAATAGGCTCTATAACCATTGGATCAAGAGTCAGGGACACTATCTCTTGTGTTTTTCTACCTCGAATGGTCGGAGTCAATTCGGTTCACTTGCGACATTAGACTAAAACCCGTTACAGCTTAAAGGCCACTACGAAAAAACCCTCACTCTAGAAAATAAGAACGTCCCCGTACTCAGGTCTCAAAATACGCAACAGACGCGAACGCCGTTGAAAACAGGGTCGGAACAATCCATACAGTTAGTTTTTATTAGACAGTGGAACCTTGATCCATTTCAGATGGATCAACCTAAAACTCTCCTCACCTCAACATAACAATCATAAAACACACTCAAGAAAACTAAATTTAGTACTCACATATCGGCACACTGAAGAACTTGAGGTAACTAAATTAATAAGCAACTTGAGAATAAATGGGGAATTAAGTTTGACTCAATAAGTTCTGATCGAACAAGTTTTAGCTTGAGAATTGAGTTTTGGGTCTGAACCATTGGGAAACTTCGGTTGTCTACCTTTCCACCGAAGGTTCACTCTGGTCCAATATTAAATGATTCGCTTTTCTTTTGTATTTGCTCTGTTTCCTATATCAAGATAGGACAGCTCTACTCTCATTCTAATTAAGTATCGGAAATTGCAAATAGCAATTTCCGCTGCTAAATTTGACCACTTTCCCGCGATTGTAATTCGGTCGTTCTGATCTTGTATTTTTGAGGTTTTCAGTTTTCGCGAGAAAGTTGAGCATGACAGGCTCAATTCGAATTTTTGAAAAATTACATTTCACCCCAAAATTACGTTGTCCGTATTCCTAAAGGTCAAACTTCCAATTATGACCGACTGGCACATACTCCCCGGACTCAAGATCGATGTCCTCATCGCGTGTTGCCGTCTGCCAGTGAGTCTCCAGATTGCTGAGTGTTGCTCAAGATACAGTGCCAGTGGTCATTTACAGAAGTTTGCAGCAGATTTTAATTTTATCTACACCCCAAAATTCACAACCATATACAATTGTCACACTATCGCTGAACAGCAATCAAAATTTTTATACATCTGCACCTTAAATCTTCGCTTTTGAAGCCAGTGATTAAAATTTCTTTTGTCTTATCCAATCGGAAAATCGTCATGCAGCATTTCGATTTATATAATAATTATAGCATATTAATAAAAACATTTTGTTTCGTTAAAATTTCTTTTTCGTGACCTCGGATTTCATCCGAGTTCACACTCGAGCCCCCTTTCCTTCCCTCTCAAGACTCAAGAAACCCACATTGAGCTCCCTGCTCATATCGTATTCCTAGCCTTCGACGTGCTAGGCCCTGTTGAGTTTGACACCGTGATCTGCCTTAGCAGCGCTTCCTCATCATCGGAGCTGATAACGATCCCTTCCCACGCTTTTAATTGTTCGAAGGATCGCATCCACTCCCTCAAGCAAAAGGGATTGTGCAGGCTCAAGCTCACGTTCTTCGCCTAGTCCTCCTCCAGTATCGATTCTCTTGCTTTGGTATTGTCTCTAGACACCCTACCGCCTCTTTTCCAACCTGTCGTGATCGCATTTCGATGGGTCAGCAGAGGTCTTTTGAAGGCTTCCGTTCCTATCTCTGCCAGGAACTGTCGATATTCCTTTTGATATTTCTTCATGTGATCTTTCGTCACCATGTACAGCCAAGACGTCAACGTCACTCAAAACTACGGAAAGAACCTTATGCGGCTCCATACGTGCCTGACTTCCATCAAACATTTCAAGTCTCCTGCTTTAATCTATAGCGTATATTGATTCTGCCGTTGGTGTCTTCGACTCCCGATATTTCGTCACAATTTCTTCGATCCATCGCAAAGCCAGCACCGTGCTTACCACCAAGAGTGTCACCTTTTGCCTGTGATCTGGTAATCCGATAGACCGAATTTCTTCCACATCCCATATTAGGCAGAGGTTTGCGTGATCCGGTACCACACCGTTTGTGCCAGACAATGGCACGGGCACTCCCCATGTGTGATATTGATGCTCCGAAGGTTGCGTTCTCCCGAAGCTTCTAAGAGAGGTTCCAGTTCCATCATCTTCTCATGCACCGCATCATTTTCCCCCAGGTTTGGAGCACTATTCATCGGTTTCCCGATCATATTTTGTCTCTCGAGGTCACTCGTGTTCTCACCTTCCAAACCCAGAAGTTCCTCCCCCCAGATTTCACTCAAGTCATCTCTCTGTTCCCTCGGCACCGTTCCCCGGATCTTTCTCAATAGTCTGTGTGAGTGATGCGACATTCGATCCAATCTTACGCACTTGGGCACCCAGAAGGCTTTGTCTAATAACACCCTCTGGCTGGACACCTCCACCATCGCCATGTGCAGTGGGTAGTGGCTACCACATAGGTTGGCCATCACTGATCCCACTAGGGACTTCGCATTTAATGGCAGACCATAGGCTTCACTTGTGGGAAACCCCATCTCAGCCTCAAGACCAACTTTCCAGCCTCTGATGTGTTTCTGGGTTACTTGCAGTACCCCAGCCCATGACTCCACGCTTAATGCGGTCACCAAATGGTGTTCAGACTCTAGCATCTCCAGTGACTGTATACTGCACATCCTCGAGAAGAATCCCAAAGCCGTTGCTATGTTCACGGTGGTATTCGCGTAACACTCAGCCACTATCTGTATTTCACTCTTTTCCCTTTCTGTGATGTCTCCAAACCAAGTGATTAGGTCTTCTTCTTGAAAGGATTGTATCCTGACGCATGATCGTCCATCACAAGTGTGTTCTCCGCTTCCACGCGTCAGGTCAAGACAACTACCCGGTTCCATCTTTTTCACCGATCCTAGCTTGCACGTTGCGTCGCCTGACTCCTTCATCTGAGGCAAGATCAGCTTGTGTACTATACTCAGTGTTGCTAAGTCCTCGTCTTTAGTCGATGCAAGCCTCACTCGTCCATGATCTCCTCGATCAAGCTTGCGTGGGGATGTGGGCACCAGGAGGGTCTCAGCAACTTCCAAACCACTCCTAACTTCGTAACCAGCATGCCGTTTCCATTGCTCATTTTCATTTCGACTATTTTGTTTGAGCGCGGCACACTCCTCACTTCTGGCATCTTTTCGAGAATCAAGCCCAAGCTCGGCTTCTCTCTTTCTGCTGGGTCTATCTCGATTACTTTTCCGTCCAAAACTTTAATAGCTCTGTCACTTCGTGATTCCTGTGAGCGCTCCCGGCCTCTGAATCCAAGAAGGGGTTGTATGCTATTCCCATCACTCCAGACACGTATTGATATTCTCCCTTTTTATTGGGTCTCGAGTATTCTCCAGCCGAGGCTAAGTTACGGTGCACGTCATGTCCCTCTTCAAATTTCTTCTTGTATAACCTCCGTATTTCATCTAGCTTTCTATGATTCTCTAGAGACTGCCTGGAGCCATCCTCCTTTTCTATTCCAGTACTCTGGTATACATTCAGAATGACCGCTGAGATTCTCCTTTCCATTATCTTGCTTCCGATTGCTCTCTGCTGACACGCTTGGATGGTACTGTCGGTCATCACGGACATTATCCACCTCAAGAAACAAGTAGATTCTTTTCTCATTGCCAGACTCAAGCCTGAATTATCCCTGGCGACGTGCTGCGTCAGCATCTGATAAATCTCCAGATTCTTGCCGCCCAGCCTCAACTTGATCTGTGAGGTCAACGTCCCTAGCTCTATTCCCAGCAGCCTCCACGCGAAGATCAGCTGTCCCGCTGTCCTAACGAAGGGATTTGCTATCAACTGCATTGCAGATGAGGGTGTCCTCATCGCTTCTTCAAAATAATCCCGTAGTAAGTTCTGCCAAGTTCATTTCAGTTGGCTGCCCAGTTCTAACTTGTTGATCTCGGCTTTTTGCTGGGTAGCCCAATTGCGTCGCTTTCGAGACACTCCATGATCGAGTTTTTTTAGGCAGTCTTCCAGTTCCTTTATTGTCTCCAGAGCCACCCACCACCGCCGAGCGGTGTTCCTCGTCTTACTCTTCTCAAGGGGGTCACTGGTCACCTGTTTCCCGGTAGCCTGATGCTCGCTTGATATCCATTCCTTGCCGACGTCCACCTCCCACATCTGTCAACTAGTCGAACCCCTCTTCGTGTTCGTCTTCTGGGGTCTGAAGTCTTCTTCCGTTGCCAAACTTGTGGAAACCTCCATCTCTTTCACCACTTCGGCTAGCTTCCTTGGTTCGGAGCTGCTCTTGTAGGCCGCAGTCTTTCATCGCGCTAGAATCATGGGTGCAGTCTCCCTCAAGTTCTTCTCAGAGACAGCATACGCCGACGGGCTGCTCAACTCTTCTACCTCCCGTTTCCTCTTCCCAGACTTCACACCTTTGCTTGAGGGCGTCGTCACTATCATCACTGATTTGACCTCTTTGTCCCGGTCCAACCTTCCCGACTTTTGCCTCCCCCTTCTCGAGCCTTAAGGATATTCATATCTTTAATCATATTACTAGTCTTAAGCTTATCCTCCCCTATAACTTTAATCATTTTATCATCAGAGTAGAGCTGTCTTTATATTCATCATCCTTGGTCTTCTGTCGCGTCTCCCTCAATTTGACAATCTTGCTCAGTAACTCCTTTCTTGTTTTCTCATCCAGCCCGGTGCGCATCAAGACAGGTTCCCCGAACTTCACCACCGTGTTCCACAGCTCCTCTTTGAAGTCATCTAGTGTGGTCTCATTTTTCGTCTCCTGAATAAATTCACTCAAGAATTCCCGCCTTGCCTTCTCATCCAGCGTTCCCAGAAACATGCTCTTGTTCCCTTCGAAAGTGTTCTTCTTACTCTCTTCTGTACTCAAGAGTATCATTCCCATGTTGCAAGTTTCGCTGGTCAAGGGTAATTCCAGGTTTTTCCGAGGGGATGATGTCAGAGGTGGCGTGGCCGTGTCCGCCCAATCGTCTCCGCTTAGGTCCTGCAACAGTTCCTGAGCGGTAAAATCCTCCTCAGCTGGTTTCGGCTCCGGCGTATCCCCCACTTCCATTTCCTCTCCTGCTTCACTGAGAGTCTCATCCATGCTTTCCGCTTCTAATTCGGCTCGCCTTTTCTCAAGTATGTCCCTAAACCTGTTTTCTACGGGGCCGCTTCTCTTATCTCCAGGGGTGCCCACTGATAGGGGTGAGGGTGTTGCTGGATTCTGCTTCTAAGGCTACATATAAGGGCTACATATAAGGAACCTGCCGCGTCCAGCTCTTTCTCTTCCTGTTTCATCTCCACTCACTCTAAACCGTAGGGCGCCCGGTACTTTCGTGTGGCGAATTTCATTTCGTCTTTTAGTGCAATGTGCCCTTCTTCTACGATCATTCTCCCGTCATCCCACACCGGCAACATGTTATCTAGATTCGCTTGATCGAGCGTTCTCAAGATGTCCCGAACCTGGAATTTTGGAGGCATTGAGCCTCTCATCTTCTTCACTTGAGTCGTCCACGTGTTTATTTTGATGTCGCACGTGTGCAAATAGACTGCGGATGGTACCCTATGAACAAGGGGTCCCAACCGTCTGTGAACACCCTTTGTTGCTTCTCAACCATAGCTCTCGCGTATAGGGAAGGGACCATAATTGTGTCATTCTCCTGTCCATCGGGAACTCCGGGACCACGGTTGGCAGAACCTCTCGTTCAAGTATTGTCTCTAGCTCTCTCTTCACTAGATCAAAACTCCCCATCCATGCTGGGATTCTCAAGATCTCATGCTTATCCGCTGCCAGGGCGTTTAAATTCCAGAACTTGGGGTAGGCTTCAATGGGACCCTCAAGTTTCCCATCCCCCATTCTGCACTGCAACTGCCCCCGAAAGTTGAATACCATTAGCTCGGGATCTTATATCTTCCCGAAGAGTACTGTGTCGCTCATCCGTGCCCTCAGCTCCTCCTGTCTGCACCAATTCAACGCGGTTCCGTCTAGCACGCTTATTAAGCTCACGTGTGCCACTGAGTGTCGGTATGCCGTCACAAGTGGGTCGGGAAAGGCATATGTCACTGCAGGTCCGTAGATGCAGGTCACAACCTCCTCAAGCCCCCTGATCATGCCTAGTGGGTCAGATCTCATGGCTAGACATAGATCCGTCAAGAGAGGCATGCCTCAATTCGCCTCTTTCCATTCCTCTTTCGTTTTAGGATTCTTCTCATCTCCCGTCAGGTATCGATTCTGCATCAAGAAGTGTTCCACCAACAGCGTCTTCAATCCGGCCGTGCATTTGTACGAGTAGGTTTCCGTGCTGGGATGGGCTTTCCCCATCGACAGAGGCCTTCCATACTTCACCAATCTATGAAATGCGGTCAGCTCTCCGTGGCTCAAGAGTACCAGTGTCAAATACCCGTCAATTCGTAGTGTTTCCACACCTCTACTGAACATTTAGACCGGACCCATGTTAGACAGTTATCTGGGGTAGACCAAGTATAGGCCAACAGGAGATTTGTGGTCATATGCAGCATTTCCTGCACAAACGCGTCGACGATGGTATCTCTCGCGTAGAACACTCTAGCCATGTACCTTTTCTCCCAACAAGGACTCAAGAACTTCAATATCTCGTGATCCTTCCTCGTCTTTAGATCACCCCTCGAGTGTTCCCTCCAGAACCCCCAATGGTAACTTCGTTCGCCGCCGTGACGAATCTTCCTACTGTCATGTCCCTGCTCTCTGCCACTTCCAATTGTCTCTCGAGAAACTCCCATACCTGCCTGATCAGGAGTGGTGCACTCTCCCGCGTCTTGTCCGTGGCATTCTCTAGCCTTGGCGTCAGGAACGGCCACCTGCCTCTCTCTTGCGTCAGACGGTATGCCATTGCTTCCAACTGTTTCTCGGCCGCAGCCACGTTCTTTCTCTCATTGCTCGGTCCCCTCGCCTTGCTGGTGGAGCTCGTGATAGTCAAGCCCATGCTTCGAAACCGTCACTTGGTTAATTGCCGGGTGGCCATCCCCAATCTCTGGATTGAACTTCAACTGTCGAGCCAAGTTTGAGATCTCAAGCAAGAGGACCTCGTCCGGTACTATGAGGATATGTGCCAATTCTTAACTTCCCCTTAAGGCATGAGACACGACAGCCCATGCCGCTGCCAGTTCTGACTTCAGGAGCCTCAAGTTTGACGGCTCTAGCTCGCGATTAGGGGCAGCCATCAATACCCGCCACGCGTTCCCTTCCGCTGTCAGGATCAACATCGCATACACGAACTGCAAAGCAGGTGGCATAATCGCGTAGCCCGGGAACGTCGTAAACGCCACCCTCGTCTTGGGTCCGAATCTAGAAACCACCGACTCCTGCACCTCGTTCATCGCAGCGAACAACGTTTGAATCGCCTCCCAGACCTTCTTGGGCGTTGGCGCCTCTCCCTTCAGGTGCTCCCGTAATCCTGCCGAATGCAAGTGATCGTTCATTCCTGCAAACAGCAGCAACTCCGGCTCACAAGGCATTTCTGATTTGATTGTTACCACCAGGGTTAGCATCTGATTTAGCACGGCGCCGGGCAGCAAAAACACCAAAGTTTCCGGCCAAAACAGTTTAGGAGACGTCCCTTCAAAATCCGGACCCGCCACAATAATCACTCTCGCCGCTCCCGGGTCTGACCGGTCGTATACTGCAAACGTTTTCGCCAACTGTGAGTTCCCACAGGGTTTGCCATATCTAGGATCATCGGCTAACCTAGAACCCTCGTACGCGGCATCCGGGAGCCCCATGTCCCCCGGCTCAAGCAGCTTTACTACCACTCTTAATTGTGCGGGAGTTGCCACCCTGATTTGGGCTACACTTGTTCGGTGCTTGGGAGGTTCCACTATAAGTCCCGGACTTCCCAACTGCTTGAGTGGTCTGTAGTTTATCGGTCCCATCACCGACTTCAGCGGGATCCCGGTTTAGTCGGCTACCTCCAATGTCTTTGCTCTCGAGAAGTGTGCCTCATGGGCCTTCAACCAATTTACACAATGGTGTCGACTCAAGCCCTCGTGTGACACACCCTTGAGTCCCAAGACCTCCGCTAACTCCTGTCTGCACTCCAAATCCTCCAGATCCAACCCTTTTATCCTCTCCGGATATCGCGTCTTGTTCGACTCTGCTGTTCTCTCCATCTTCTTGTCGTCCACCACCACTACCGATGAAACCAGCGAACTCTGGGGCGTAGAAGACTCCGCCTCCTCAGCCTCCATCGGTGTGAACCCTGGTTGCCTGGTCCGGTAACTCCTTGAACTATCTCTCGAACCAGCTCTCGCGCCCAGACGGCTGGATAGGGATCTAAGGGCATAGAAAGGAGGGATCGTGGGTGTACCCAAGGTGAACTGGGCCATTTCTAGCAGGTCTGACTCTAGCTGGTTTATGTGTCCCTGGAAGACACCATTTAGCCCTTCCATTCCCTTGGGCGTGTCGAAGTGAATACCATCCGAGGATGCATCACGCGGGAGGGAGTGTTCCATCAGGTCGGCCACATCCAGCAACCTCACGGGGAGCACGCTTCTCTGCTGAATCAGCCTGATTTCTCCATTAAAATTTCGCACCTTCTCATTCATCTCCATCGCATGCTGATCAAACATCATGTAGTATGGGACCGTGCAGATGGTGAGTATTGCGGGATCAAACCAAATCCTCAGCTCTTGGAGGATACAACTCATCTTCTCGTGTAACCTCATCACGTTCCTTGACTCTCCTCAGAGTGACCGTATTTATCTTCACCATATCCAACATAACCAGGGACGCCAACATCTGCGGTGTCGCCGCTCCAGAAAAGCTCACGACTCCAACCTGCCAGTGTGACTGGATCCGCGTCAGCACCCGTATCAAGCTGTCTCCTATGATCAGGTGAACCGCACCATCCGGTATCCTGGGTTGAGTGAAATATTCAGCCCAGGCCGCATCATGGAAGCAGTCCCTCCTGGCCCGCTGCGCTGCCGTCCAATCCATCCGGTTGTGCCTGTGGTATGCGCCATCTTTATTCTTTTTATAACTCGCGATTGTCACGCTCCTAACTGGATGGTCCCTCCAAGTGGGATGTCGCCCTTCTTTCACCGAATCGTCACGGGCTCTCAACTGTAACCTCTTTTGTAACACTTTGAGACGTGATGAACCCGACTCAGCCTGGCTACTGCTTGTGGTTGAACTAGGGGTATACCCTGGGAGTTTGACATCCATCAACGATCGCACCGATGGCGCATCTAGACTATGCACAGAGGGTGACGGTTCGGGTGGTATCCACACCTCCAGGCCCTCATTCATGTGCACTTGTTGAATCGTCCCTTTGACCTAGGAGCCTCATCCACCTCCATGCGTGACTCCGGCCTTGAGCCTGCAGCTGCTCGTTCTGTAGTCCTTTTTTCTTTCTGTCTTGCGAGCTCTCATTGTCTTCTCTGGAGCTTCACCATTTCCGACTTCAGCTGCTTGCAGTTCGCCTCGTTCTCGCGGACCCTCTGCTCTTGCAGGTACTCCGCCCTGAGCATGCTGAGATCACTCCACGCCTGATCTCTCTCGAGGACCGCCTGATCTCTTTCCAGGTTTGCTTGGTCCCTCTCAAGCTTGCACCATCCCTGTCAAGGTTCGCCTTGTCCCTCTCCCTCTGTGCCCTCTCTAGACAGGGCACTTTAAAATCGGGTATCTGATATTCTAAAAGGTCTGTCGTTTCATTAATAGTTGTATTATTGTTTTTTCTAAAGTACCGGAGGAGTGTTTTATTTCCTAATATTGTTGTATCAGCTTTTGTTGGTTTTGTTTTATACTTGTGCCATGATTTGAGTTGGCGAATTACGGGATCAAAGTTTTGATATTTCTGTAATAACTGTAGTTTAATTTTTTCTGTTGCTGGTAGAAAGATATTTTCAACTTCTATTTTTGAAAAAGAATTGTGTCAAGTGGGTCATGAAGATCAAAAACTTCATTTACCGTGTATTTTGAATTATTTATTGGTGGTCCTGATAAACTTATTTTATCAGTTAAATTTTCGTTTTCTATCAATGGAAAGGTGTCTTTTTTTGTGTGGTTGTTGTTTGATTGTTTTTTGTTGAGTATTGTTTTTATCCAATGTGAATAAGGAATTGGTTTGAATGTGGATGTTCCTAAAAGATCTACTTCATAGTGGTTATTCTGACAATCTAAATAGAGCGGGAAATGTTGTAATTTATTTATTCGTGACTGATCTATATCAATTTTTACTGCTTATTTGCATTCCAATCTGGGTGATGTTTCATTTTTTGCAAGATAGAATTTAATATTTTGTGGTATTTCAGCTGTAGTTTTTCATGTGAGTAGTTCAGGTGGTGTATTTCTACTTAATGTATCTGGTAGGGCAAGATTTTTTCCTGCTGTCCGAACTATATGTAAGTTTGGGAATTTCATTAAAGTTCTTTAAAGTCTATAAACTCTATGGTTTGGTTTTGATTTCTGTGTAAAGAGAAATATTATAGGTTTATGATCTGTAAATAGAACTGTTGGAAGTTTAGATCCAAGTATAAGATATTCATATTCGGTAAGTGTGTATATTATAGCTGTGCATTCTCTAATGAGAGTAGAGAGTCGTAGTTCAGCTTGTGTAAATAAGCGATAGTTTGCTAATATAAGATTCATTTTGTTTGTTCCACTGTGTGATTGTAGTAATGCTGCGCCGATGCCAAAGTTTAAAGCATCGCACATTGCGTAAAATCGTTGGTTCGGGTCAGGGATTGTATTTGATATTTGTTCTGTTAAAAAAATTTTTATTTCTTCGAATCTTGTTTGATGTTCGGTGGTCCATTCGAAGTTATTTTGTTGTCTAAGGATGTTATAGAAAGGTCCTAAGTATAATTGCATTTTGTATACATATTTACTTAAGAAATTTAACATTCCCAGGAATTCTTGGATTTTCTTTTTATTTGTGGGTGGTTGAAGTTTCTGAATCGCGTGTATTTGTGATTTCAATGGAGTTGTAGTGTTACTTTCGATAATGTGGCCAAGAAATTTTACGCGTGTTAAGAAATAATGTGATTTGTCTGGGGCTGCTTTCAGGTTTTCATTTTTGAGTATTTGATGATATTGTTCTAAAATTATAAACAATTCCTCTTTCGTTTGTGATTGCATGAAAACATCATCTAAGTATGTGATTGCATGTTTTTTGAGTATAAGTGGTCTAGAAATTTTACTCTTAAAAGCTGAAAAAGCTGCTGGTTCTATGGAAATACCATAGAATAATCTATTAAATTCGTATTGTTGATTTCCAATAACAATTTGTGTTAGACGTCGTGACTGTTTATCTAGTGGAATTTGATTGTATGCACTATTCATATCTGCGGTTGTGAAGTACTTACCATTTATTTTGGTTAGAATTACTTGAATAGGTTCAATGGGCCAATAACCTTTAGTTTCGTCAATTAGTGAATTGAGGTATCTAGCATCTAGAACGATTTTTAGTGATTCTCCTTTAGCTAAGATGATAACTGGGTTGATAAAGGCGTTACCTTTTGGTTGTTCTTCTATGTTTACTGGTGATATAATTTTATATTGTTCTAAAATGTCAAGTAGTCTGTTTACTTTATCTTGTAAATGTATCGGTACTTTACCTGCTCGTTGTTTTTTGAAAACTGCGTCAGGTTTTAAATGTAATTGTAGTGATGCGAATTTGGATGTTGCATAAACTGTTAGAAACTTTAATAACAGTTCGGCTAATTTATCGAATTCTTTTTGTGTTATTTGAGAATGTTGAAAATTAAACATTGTTAGAAACTTTTGTTGTTCTTCCGTATAATGTGATATTTTAAACGTTGTTTTAAAATATGATGTTTTTGTGAAGTAGTCAGTGTTTGTTTTTTCGTTGCTTATTATGTTGTTTATTGATAATTCTTCATCAACAATTGTTGGTTGACATATATCTAGTAATTGTAGTATATTATTGACTCGATATGCTACTTCATTTGTGGGTGAAGCTGTAGCATTTGTTTCACAGTATCCTAAGAGTCCTAAGGGTAGTGTTATCTGGTATGGTGAATTGTTATATAAGTGTAATGAAATATTATCTGATTTTGAATGTTTCATGTATTTTATGGATATGGATATGAGATTGTGATTCTAAAAAAAATATGGATGGGTTTAAATTCAAGGTCTGACATTAAAAATTGTTGTTTGTTTTGGTTCTTGTCGTACTGGTGGACTTGTTTAATTGAAAAATTATATACATTTCCTGATAGTGGTTTCAGGTTTTTTTGTTCCTGATTATAAATAGGGTAAAACTTGGAGAAAAATGGTGGTTGTTTGTTTAGAATGTTAAGGATGGTGGTTCTTTGAAAGAATGTTAAGGATGAGTTTTTTTCCCTGTGTATTTATCTTTTATATGGAGTTTGCTATTCAAAATGTTTATTGTGGGAATATACTTAGTTATAAATGGTATGCCAATGATATTGTGTTTTATGTCTGTAATATGAAATGTTTGCTTAAATGGTTTATTTAGTATTTTATTCTGTTCCATTGTTCTAGTGGGAACAAGGAAAAGTTGGATTTTTCCGTAATTTACTAATGTTGATCCTTGTGCTGTTGCGTGTGTTAGGATTGGGTGTAACGATTTAATTTCATTCCAAGTAGGGATGTTAAAAATAATTGATTCTGGTCCTGAATCAATTAAAAAATCTATTTCAAGGTCGCTGGTTGAAATTCTTTACTTTTTGGGCTTTCGAGATAGTGTTATTTGTATCACTCTCGCTGTCTGTTGATTAATGTGGTTTAATTGTAGTTCGGTACTTTCTGTGTTGTCAATACCAGGGGATCTGAAGTTGTTTCTTCAGTTGTTTGTACCTGATTAATTTGTCGCTGATGTTTTGGCTTGTTACTTCTACATTTGTGTTGGGAATCAGAGTAACGATTGTTGTTTCGATAGGGGGATTGAGAATAATTTCTTCGATTGTTATAGTTGGGATTCCTATTTTGTGAGTTGTTTCGTGACCTATTATAGTAATTGTTATTGTTTCCTTGATAATTAGATCTGTTATAGGAATTGTTTATTGATCTGTTGTTTTGGTAACGTTGGTTTCTGTTATTTGAATAATTTCTAATTCTGTTATTCGAGTAGTTTCTGTTTCTATTGTATGATGAATTACGTGATCTTTCGTTTGAATAGTGTCTATTCCTATAATTTGAATGGGAACTGGTATCAAAAAATTCTCCTCTGTTTGAACTTGATCGTGAATAGTTGTTTCTATACTGGTTATTTTAATTTCTTTGTTCTGGTGATCTACCTCTATAATTAGAGTTATAGGGTGATTGGTTTCTTGAGTAATTTGAATTATTTGGGAGTAGTTTACCAGAGCTGTTATTACTATATATATTTTTGTTTGGTAAGTTTTGATCCTTTTTCATGTATTGGTAGAATGATTTGTTTGGTTCTTTGTACTTGGGTGGTTTATTTTGGTTATCTTGTTGTTTTTGTCTACATTCGGCAATGCTATTTTCGTATCTTCGACAATAATTACACCATTTCTTGAAAGATAGTTTACCTTTGAAATTGGGATTTTTGTCATATATGTTCAAAATTTCAGTGATTTTTTCAGTTAGGTCAACATCTGAATCGTGTATGTTGTTTATTTGTGTGGTATTTGTTGCGATTCTATTAACGTATTGTAGTTTAAGATTTTTCTGTTTCTTCAAGTTTCATTGTGATCTCTGCTTGTTCTAATTTGTCAAATAGTTTTCTGAAATCTAAATCTGGTTCTCGAATTGATGAGGGGTGTGATGCTCCCTTTTTTATAGCTATTTTTCTTAATTGGGGTGTTAGAGTCATCATGAGGGTTTCTCTCATTTTCGATTTTTATAATTATGAGTGTTTAGTGAATATGCTTATCGAACTAGTGTTTCTATTCTAACTGCCAATTGTTTAATTGTTTCGTTTGGTAGTCTGCGAATTTCATTGCATAAAACTCTTTGGTGTTGTTTATTTCTTTCAGAATCAAACATTTTTGAAAATTCTTGCGTAAATCTTTTCCAATTTGCTTTTATATCTATTGGTAGAACTGAAAACTTTTTCTGAGCTGCGCCATCAAGTGTTGTTTGGATTAACGCTGTGCGTCTATGAATCCAATTTTGATGGAGTGGTGTATTAATTGGTTCAGGTCCGATATTTAAATTTAAATTTGCTGTGACTGCATTTAAATAGTCTTCTACAGAATATTCAGGGTCTGTGCCTGTGAATACCATTAGTGGTTTATTTGATGTTATTGATGATCCACCCATGAGGTATGGATTCATAGTCATTTGTAGTGATTCTGCGGCATTTGGCATTTGTGAGAAATTTGTCAGTTGGTTTTTTGTTATCTCGTGTTGTTGTAAATAATATGGTAGTGGTATTTCGTTTTGCAGTTGCGTTGGTTGATAATAATCAGTATTTGCTGGATTTTCTGAATAAAAAATATTATTTTGAGGTTCGTAATTTGATCTAGGTTGTCGCATATGTTGCTCTCGTGTATATGGCTCAAAAATATCTGGTTGATTTACGTGATAAGACTGGAGTCTTTGGTTTTGAGAATTTTGTTGATGATTTTGGTCATGAAAACAATCATCATCTGATGAATGATAATTAGGTGTATAGTAAGGTGTTTTTTGCTTATAATGGTATGGTTTTTTATTATTTATTCTGTTGAAAAAATGGATAGTTTTCACTTGGGTCTGTTGGAATACGTGGGTTATCATTAAAATTTACGAAATTTGATGTGTGTTGTTGGGGATTTTGTCGTTGTGAAAATGAATGATTATGCTTATTTGTACGAGGGGGTTTAGATGCTTGCGATCTATTTACATAGTTATAATTGTGTTCTGCAAAATTACTTCTGGTGAAAGTTTTTTGTTTTTGTGGTGGTTTCGTCATTGGTTTAAATGTTTGGTAATCCATATGTGAATATTTTGGAGCAACCGAGGGTTTAACTGTAGATTGTAATGTTACTTGGGGTAACATTGAAGTCTTTGGTTTTGGCGTTGTAAGGTTTGGATGTACTGGTGAAATATTTGTTAAGTGGTTGTTGAATTGGTTTCAACTATTTCTTCATTTATAAAATGTGATGGTGTTTGAATACCTTGTTCTGTAAGGTTTCTAGTTCCATTTAAGTTTTCTTGTTGTACAAGAGTTGAATTTAAACTATTAGTTTGTTGTCTAGTAGGTAATAATGAATTATAGTTTAGAGATGTTGCATCTATTGTCAGTGATAATATTTTTATATAGTCTTTGTGAATAGTTATTGTTCTGATTGCTTGACTTGCGATGTCTGTTGGAATATTCAGAAATAATGGATGCGACCATTCAGGGTCCCAAACGCAATCTAATTGTTCGGCAATGACAGTGTCGTCATTTGTACTCTGGGGTCTAAAACTTTTCTGGCTTGTGCAATTAAATCTATATTGTGGGTAAAATAGTCTATTATAAACCATGCTAAAATTTTCTGTAAATTGTGTTTAACATTTGGTGAAGTTTCGTTATTTGAAAAATTTTCACGGATTGTGTTTAAAAATGCTGAGAATGCGGCAATTTCATTTCTTACATTTGTGTGTCTTGATGTTTGAACCGGTGATGTGCTTTCGGTTTCTTTCTTTTCTAGTAAAGATAAATAATTATATATTATTGCAAAAACATCGTTAGTGAAAATTGAGTTTGCTCTCTGTGAACTTTGATCTTGTATGTTTTTAATGTATTCTGTGAATACTTTTGAAAATTCCTTATCGACATCATCTGTTTGGATAACATATTTGCCATGAAAGTTTCTTGTTGCCTTGAGTTCTATGGTCTAAATTCCATTATGTTGTGTTAAGTTACATATTCCTTTTATGTACTTATCGACAATTTGCCTTTTGATTTTTATTTCTGGGAATTCTGCTTTACATGGGCTAATTCCTTGTTCAAATAAATTTGCGATTAGATTATGACAAAATTTTGTTTGTCCTCCGGCTTCAGTGAGTGAAATGATGATAAATGGGAACACAGAGTCTTTGTCTGGACTTTCGTCACTTGGGCTTTGACTCATTTTTTCGTTTTATGACTGTCAATGCGTAATGTTCAATCTGTCTGATTGGTTGGTTCCAACTGTATAAACGTACTGGTTTATTTTTGCATATCTTTTTTATTCTTCTTTTTCCTTGTTTTGATGAATGTGATGTAGCTTCTGAATCGGAAAAATATAATTGATCATGAACTGGGTAATTTTTATTTACTGTATTTTTTAGTTTGTAGAGTGCATCTAAATCGCTGACTTCTGATTCGGAGACTGCGTTTCTACGCTTTGAAAATCTTTTTCGTGTAATTTGTCTTTGCTAGCGTAAAATTTTTCTTTTTATTGTTCGACGTTTTGTGCGAATATATCCGATTGGTTGTTTATGCGGTGTAATTACAAGATCGTTTGTTTCGTTATTTAATTCACAATTGTGTAGTACGATTGTTTCTTTATTTCCTAAATTGTTCAGTGACATAAAGTTTAGGATGAGGGGTGCAAGTTTTTTATTAGTGATTTTAAAATCCTAGACTGTTAGTCCTTACTATTTTTTGGTTAGCCTAACTTGGTTCTTTTATGTAGGGTTGGAGAGAAAATGTATATCGATTCCGAAGAATGATTTTTACTTCCTCGTGGCTATTCTAAGTTAAGGTGTTAACTAACTTAATCTTACTTAGGGGTAGTGATTGTGTTCAAGGGTTGGAGAATAGTAAATCGATCCACAAGGTTCAGGTATAATTAGAACACAGGTATTTCGTTAGGTACTATTTTAACACTTACTAAGATTTAAAGTTTAGCCTGGGTCAGGTAAGAGGGGTGATTAAGTGAAGGATGAATAACCGAAGTTCTTCACTGTTTAGCTTAATTTGAATTTTTAGTGTGTTTGAAAAATTTCTATTAGTCCTGGGTCTTTTAAAAAGGGTTGGGGTGTGAATCGACGTTTGAGGTCGTTAGACACTTTATTATTGTGTGGGGAGAACACAATTGTTCTTTTTTGATCCAAGGATAGCCCTTGATGATCGGTATATAATGTTTAACAATATAAAATGGATTTAGTTTAATTTTTAATGGAGATCCAAGGGAAGCCTTGATGATCTGGTTTAAGATTGAATAAAATGAGATGAAAGAAGGATAAAAATTTAGATAAGGTTTTAAAGATAATTTAAATTTATTGGATAAAAATTTTAGTGTTTGATTATTTTAGTGGTTTAAATGTTTGCTATTATGTTTAGGCGATTAAGCTGGGGATGCCAGGATGATTTTTATATACTAATAATTAATGATCATGTCAACTAATTTTTATTTTTTCTTTCAATAAATATATTTTTCAGATATCTTATTCAATTTTACTGCAGATTTAGAGGGAAGGGTTTGAGATGTTTTTATAAATCATTATTGTACAATAGTATATAGGATTTAGCGCCTGTAGTAATCATTGAAGATTTCCTTCAAGGGTTCTATGTTTGCAAATGAAACTCTAAATTCTTTGCTATTAAAATCCTAGATATAAAAGTTTGGTCTGGCTTTCGCTGTACGACCATGAAACTTAATGGTAAGTTTCTTCGTAGTCGTAGAACGTCTCTTGTCCGAGATCTTCTTCCAATGCCTGGTAGTTCTATTATTGTGCGGAATAGCGGTTCTGATCTATTGAGTCGTAGAGACATTTCAGTTAGGTTATTATCATGTAACATTTTGATAATATTTTTGTCTAATTCTAATCTTATCTGTTAGTTCTAAACTAATTTGTTTTTAAGGTCTTGATCGATACTTATGGTCGCACCAGATGCGTTAGGTTCGAGGTGTAACTCATAGAGTAATTTCGGATAGGGTACACCGTCTGCTCGTCACGCTATCTTATTTTCGGCCGGATAGATTCGTGCAACTTCTTAGTCTAATACTGATCCCAATCTTACTCTTATATCTACTAGTCTCAGGGTGTTAACTAGTCTCTGCTAGGCTCAATAGATCTAGACTATACTGGCTTATTGCGAACGCTTAAGTTCTCTTGGAGAGGTTACTAATTTCTAAGTTAAATTCAAATATCTCTGGTGCTGAAATTACAAGTAATTTCAGCACTTACAAATAATTGGATTGTTAGTTAGATGGATCGTGATTGGTTAATATTAAATATTTTATATTGATAAAATATCCAATGTATAACCAAAGAATATAGTTTATATCTGGTTCCAGTTTATTCAAAGTAAAGGGCCGCAGTATATATGAAGATTGAGTTTAATTTCAGTTGAAAGGCCAAATTAAGAACAAAGATTGAGGTTTATGAAGAATGGGATTTATTTCATATAGTAGGCCACATTATGTAAGAAGAATGAGATTAGTCATTAGTAAAAAGCCACAGTGTGTATGAAGATTGAGTTTTTTTTCAGGTAAAAGGCTACAATATGAATGAAAATTGAGGTATGTTTGAGATAAGAGGCCACACTATCTGTGGAGACAGGAGTTTATTCGAGGTAAGAGGCCACAATATGTATGAAGATTGGGTTTTTTTTCAGGTAAACGGTCACAAAATGCAGGAAGAACGAAGTTAAATCTTGGTAAAAGGCCTTATTATGTAAGAAAATCGAGTTAATTTCATAAAAAAGCATCAATATGTATGAAGATTCAGGTTTAAAGCAGGTAAAAAGCCATATTAAGTATGAAGATTTGTTTCAAGTAAAAGGCAACGATGTGTTACGGCAAAAAGTCTATGAAGGCTGCAAAAAATTGTATGAAGGCCTGGCTCTTTTTCCCCCCACCTCACATTATCATCAATTTTATTCATAAACACTGGTTTTACAAGCTTGACTTTGACGACCAAACATGACCACAAATTGGTGTCGTGGCAACAGACTGGGATCAGACCATTCATCCATCACTCAGGAAATAACCTGCGAAATTCAAACTACAAAGGCAACTAAGAAAACATACATCAAAACATAGAAAACGGACAAAAAAGTTTTCGTACTGAGAGCCAGAAAGCATTTCAAAAAATTGGCTGTACTCAAATCAACTATAGAAGGCGAGAAAATTTCAGACATTTACCTCAAGGATGAGTTGAAGAGGCAAAGTTGAAATTTCCAATCGAAGCTATTAAACGCTACAAAATAAAGGACGTTTTTAAAAACAACACACGGATACCGCAAAAAACGAACTAAGAAAATCAACAAACTAGTTGAAGATAACAAAAGAATAAAACGAATTGAGTTTCTTGGCAACATAGAACTCCAAAAAACACACCTAATATCTTTGACAACGAACCCATTCACACCACATGAAAAACCGGTTAAACTTTCAACCAACAATTCCCTCCTCACCCAAACAAGAACAAAAAAGAAAAAACGGCTGTTATTCGTCAAATCAAACAATCAGCAATAAAAGATGTGACAATTTCAGTTGAAATGGTGGAAGAAGCAATAAAGTCAGTAAGTAAGGAAAAGCACTTGCTACTGATAACATCGCTCCAATTAATTTATATGTTCTTTGAATACAAGCTATTAAATACCACAGCAAGTTGATAAGCCTATCATTGAGAACTGCAAACATACCTAAAACTGGAAAGGGGAAAGAGTAGTACCCCTGGTTAAACCTGGTAGAGAACAAGAGCAAGCTAAGAGCTACCGACCAATTGCACTGCCCTCTCCAGTGGCAAAACTCATCGACTTTTGCTCGAAATCGTTTTTATTGTTAACTTTCAGGAAAATCAACACGTTTTCAGAAAATAAAGATTGTTTACTACTGCCCTTAATTGTATATTTTTCTACATAAAAGCGGGTTTGAACCAAGCCAAAACATCTCAAAGAACACCAATGATTGTTCTTGATTTCAGTGCAGCATTTTAAAACTGTTGATCACCACCAACTGCTCAACGACATTGCCAGCTCGAATCTTTTCAATACCACCAAAAATTGGTTTCTTGCCTACATGCGAGGTAGACACAATTATGGAGACACAATGAAGGCAGGTGAAACAAGGTGTGCTATCACCGGTCCTGTTTATTTCTATCTGTCACAAATGACTCTACCAGAGATTGATAACATCAAAGTGACCACTTGTGACAACTCTAACAACACCAGGGCCTATTACAAATGACTTAGAAGGCAACATGAATCCACACCTTAACAAACTCAACACCTGGCTAACAGGCAGAAACTTCTCACTACTCAAAAATAGGTCCACAACATCAATGTTCTCAACTTGGACCAATGGATTTTTTAAAACCAAATTTTATGGTTGACGGAACTAACCTACCTCTTACTTACTCTCATCTAAAAATTCTAAAAATAACATTTGACAACCAACAGAATATTAGCAAACAATGCACTAAGAGCTGTGACAAACTGCAAAAAATAATATTTTTAAAAAACTTGCTGGCAACGCTCCAAAGAATCACTCAGTGTAACTTACAAGGCAATTGGAAGGAATGCCCTCAGCTACGCAGCTCTAATTTGGAGCCCCACACCTAATTAGATCAACTGGCAATGTTTACAAATAAAACAAAACATCGCTCTGAAATTAACTAAGGGATGTTTAAGAAAGAGTGAAATAACACATTTAAATGACGAGGTTAAAATAATACCGTTTAAAAACACAATGAAAAGCTTAGTAAACAGTTTCTTTTCAGGTGCTACCAGTAGCATCGAGCTGCGCATCCTACTGTAAACATTAATGGTTTTATTCAGAACATCAGACATACTCTCGAACGTAAGTTCGAACCTGACATTGAACATTTGCTTAAAAAAAGTCGGGAGAATATCTCTAAGCTTGAATACGTTACCAGGATCAAAAATCTTCAAACTACAGAAACCTTCAAACAACCAATTTTCATGCAAGTTAACCGATAAACCGTACGCGTCAACTTAAATAGTACTGAATCGAAGCCTTAGCAAAACCTTACAAAACCCTCAGCTAAGGGTTCTTAAAGCTATTATCGTGATATTTTTTTTCTTCTTTTTTTTCATTTCTATGTTACGATTTTACATCAACAGACTCCTCAAATTGATTGCCATTAAAACAATCGTATCGCTTATCACTCTCAATGGTGTTTATTATTGGTGCGAGTTCTCTCCATCACTCCGTAAATACATTGCCATTAACTCTACAAAAACGCCTCGACGACACTTTTAAAGCGGTTCCAGGTTTAAGCTTTAATTTGAATGCAAATAACCGGCAAAATACTGTTCAATATCATTTAAGCAATTCCGCAAAATGTATGATAGAGAAAAACTTCATAATTTGGCACGATGTTATAAATAGTTCATTGAGCAAGCATAGATCAAACAACAATAACTCACTTACACCAGAAAGTCTGATTGAAATTTTAAAAGAATATAAAACCAAAAAATTCGTTTGAAAAAGCAAGAAATCCAGATTCAGTCGATGAAGGGTCAACTTGATCTTGATGTGGTTGTAGAGGAAAGCCGTCAAAAGCTAGCCGAAGCAACTATCGAAGAGACTGGATATCTGGAAAACGCCTCTGAAACTTGTGAACTTCGTCGTAGCAGATCGAAACTGGCAATGGCCGTTCAGGAAAACCAAACGTAGGAAGACAGGCCAAGAAGTTGGGTGAACACTCAATTCCCAACTCAGGAGATAGTTCAGCCCGTGGCGCCAGTCCAAAGTGTCAATCTGGAACCAGCTTCCGAGATCTTGTCATTTTCAAGTTTTGAACCGCCTTTCAGTAGAAATCTGACGATGATTATTAACTCTCATCCAAATGTTAATTATTTCGAAACCCCGTGTATAAACTCACAGAGTGTTAACGTCCCTCATACATCAAATACAAGTGTCAGCTTGCCAAATCCAAATGTAAACAGTACGTATGATTCACAGGAACAGCTACTTTTGACCAACCTATACAACTACAACCCTTTGATGCTGAGTAGTTTTCATCATTCTAATATCCCGACGAGCTCAATGCCCATTGCTCAACAAACCTTTTTCCCAAGTAATTCTACAAATTTTGTGTACCAACCGTTTTTACCAACTAACGTTAGTCCTCTCAATCCTCCAACAGTCACCTTCTTCCCTAACTCTTATTAAGTCTCACAGCCATCGAATGTTCAACCGTTCTCTAGCGGAAGAACAACTTTTTTTGTTGGTGATCCTAAAACTTTAGACGCCGCTATCTATTCAAAACCGCTGATGGCGCCTTTACAAATGAGAACAAACAATATGGCCCATTTACATCCTCGGGCAGTAAACCAATGACAAATCAAGATCTAGCTGAAATCTTGACACTGAGCTAGAAAGGCCCCTTGCCTGAGTGGAAACTGTCTTCTTTCGACGGAAATCCATTGCAGTGGCCTGAATGGTTCGGTCAGTTCAAAAGTTCAATCGATGCAAAGGTTTTAAGTGATGATGTCAAACTGACATATCTCAAAACTATCGTTTCAGGCAAAGCGAAGAATGCAATTGCCGAATTCGCTTACAGTGGTGTATTCTACAAGGACGCTTTGAAAACTCTAGAGAGGAAATTTGGGCAACCACAGACGATTGTGGCAGCTCATCTTGAAAAACTTTCGAATTTTCGACCTCTCAAAATGCACAATTCAGAAAACAATATCAGTTTCGCTTCCTGTATATCCAGTCTTGTCGCTGTTTTAAAATCGTTAGGATATGAGTACGACTTGAAGAGTACATCCGTTTTGAATCAAGTAATTTCAAAATTGCCTACAAATACGAAAGAGTCGTGGTCTCTCCACTCTGTAAAGAAATGTTGGAGACAGCCCACCGTTTTATATTTTATTGATTGGCTCCGCGACAAGGCTGAGGCACATGAACTTGTGCGTGTGAGTCAGAATAAGTCACGACCTCAGGAGACTCCAAAGACTGGTTTCCATAAACCACCTACAAAAGTTTTTGCCGCTGCTTCAAAAGTTGAAAAATCATTTTATGCTCCGTGCCTCCAGTGCAAGGGTAAACACCCACTCTGGAGTTGTTCTGTGTTTAAGGAAAAGACCCCAACTCAACGAGCTCAATTCTCCGCTCAAAATAGGTTGTGTTTTGCTTGCTTTCAACCTGACCATATGTTCCGAAAATGCCCTAAAGCCCGCAAATGCACTAAGCCTGGTTGTGAAAGCACCCATAATGTCTTGTTGCATGGTGCTGAGAAAGGTTTCAGCGTAAGATCTGCAAACCAAGAGTTGAACAATAGCAATAACGCAAGCCATTCAAATTCAAACAGTACCACCCCGCCGAACCGGAATAAGCCGCAAACTTCGTCATCGAGCGTAGCCGGTTCACCTTCTTACAAGAAACTAACGGGACTCCTTCCTGTGCTTCAATTGGAAATAAGTTCACACACAGACGTGACCACTGCTCTTGTAATATGCGATTCTTGTTGTACCCACACATGGGTCTCGGCGGGCCTAGCACAGCGTTAAAATATAACTGGCCAAAAGCTAGATATTCTGGTAAACGGCTTCAATTCGACGGAATCCGTTCCCACGCAACAAAACGAAGTGAATGTTTTTGCCGAATACTCGTTTAGGGTTACGCCGTTTGTGAAAGACAGCTTGAGCGTTGGTTCCGAAACCATTGACGTTCCTATTCTCCAAGACAGGTTTCCACATCTGCAGCCAATTAAAACTATTGTCTACAACTACTCCGACGTTGAGATGATATTAGGGTAGGATGTCTTTCATGCAATCAAGCCTCTCGCATACTTCCAAGGACAAAATCAAAATACTCCTGTCGCTGTCCTTATGCCCATTGGCTGGGTTCTCAGTGGCCCACTCCCATCACCAATTGGTGTTCGAGCCACCACTTTCAAGTGCAATGTTGAAGACGTAGAACTTGCTGACCAAGTGAAGAAATGGTACGAGCTAGAGTCTTATGGCACGTTTAAGCAAGCTGATCCCCGTTCCTCAGCCGATAAACGTGCACAAAAAGTTCTTGACTCTACCACGATTCATGATGACAGCCGTTATGTTGTCGGAATGCTCTGGTTTGACGACAACATTCATCTTCCCGATAACTTTTACACTTCATTGGTCCAGTTTAAGTCTCCTGAAAAGCGTCTAGAGAAAGATTTAAACCTGAAAACTCAATACGCATCAGATAGCCGAAGTGATCTCGAGAAGGGTTTCGTAGTCCCGGTTAGCCCTCACGACTCAAAAACCGTTCAGACCGAGAATTGTACGTACCGCACCACCCTGTTTTAAATCCGAACAAACCCGGCAAAGCTCGGCGCTTTTTAAACGGTGCTTCTAAGTTCCACGGCAAATCATTGAATAACTCCCTTCCTGTCGATCTGCTTCAGAACCTTTTATTCGTTTCAACGCGCTTCCGAGAGCACAAATACGCAATTTCCGCAGATATCGATGGCATGTTTATACTGGTCGGCTTACTAGAAAGCGATCAACGTTCCTTGCGTTTTTTGCGGCGGGAGGGCCCCACATCAGATGTGAGTGTATTTCAAGGCATATATTTGGAGCGAAAGATTCTCCGACATGTGCTAACTATGCTCTACGCCGAACAGCCGTCGATAACCAAGATCGATACCCCGATGCCGCTTATGCCGTGCTAAACAATTTTTACATGGATGACTTCCTTGAGTCTGTGAAAAACCCAGAAACTGCTTTAATGTTAAGTCGCAGTTTAGTTGAACTGCTTAAGTTAGCAACGTTCCCAATTTGTCTTCGAAACTAAATCTCCCTAAGACCAGCGCTAACAACAGTAAGGAAATTATTACCGCTGCGATTAATCCGGAAACCGGATCGCATGTTCTCGGTCTCAAATGGAACCACGTCACCGATACGTTGGTTGTGAGCAGAGGAGTCAACCGCGAACTCAAAGACTCTGTTACGCAGCGATCGGTCCTTAGTTTTGTGTCCTCCGTGTTCGACCCCATAGGCCTTGTCGCCCCGTACACCGTACGCGCACGTTTGCTACTGAAAGATATCTGGAGATTGAGTGGCCAACAGTGGGACGACCCACTGCCAATTGAGTTGTGCCGCAGATTCACTGAATGGCACTCTGGCTTTCCAGTTTTAGGGCAGCTCAAAATACCTCGTTGCTATTTTGACTTCCTAGTAGATGAGGTTGAGCTGCACATGTTCGGTGATAGCTCATTAGACGTTTTCTGTTCTGTAGCATTCCTTCGAGCTCAGAAAAACGCCTATTCCAAATTTCAACTAGCATTTGTCTTCGGTAAAGCAAGAGTAGCCCCGATGAAGATGCTTTCAATTCCGAAGTTGGAGCTTCAGGCTGCACTTCTTGCTAGTCGCCTAAAGGATGATATCGAGAAAGCTCTGACACTTAGTATTTCCAAAGTGTTCATGTGGACTGACAGCACAACAGTCCTTCAGTTGTTGAATTCGACAAGCAAACATCCCGTCTTTGTAGCCAACCGAGTAGCCTAGATTCTGGAGTCAACATCAATTGACCAATGGTTCCATGTTTTGACTGGAGACAACCCCGCTGACACAGGAACTAGAGGTATTACTGCTGATTCCCTCAAGCAAAGCAGTTGGGTAAACGGCCCTTCCTTTTTGAAAATTTCTGATTGGCCTTTCAATCCAAATAGGGAAGTTACTGACAAAATTCGCCTGGATGGTCCGTTCTACGATCTAAATGAGGGTTTAGAGGTCTCTTCCAGTTTTCCGTGCACTGCAGTTTCGACTGACTTTATCTTCCCTTGAGAAGAGTATAGCTCGTTCTCCGAAATAAAGCGACTGGTCGCATATATGTTGAAACTTTCACCTAAGCATAGACATTTCAGATCAGCAGATAAGCCATAATTGATCCAACAGAACTTGTCATTTCAGAGGAAAAACTTTTGCAACTTTCGCAGTTAGAGTCATTCCCAGCTGAAAGTATAACTATTAGTAGCTGGAAAATATGTGAAAAACATCAAGCCGTATATCATCGTATTCGCCTTTTATGGGGCCGGACGGTTTAATTGGATCTACCGGCCGTATCCAACGTCTCTCTGCAACCGCATTTGAAACTCGCCATCCAATAATTTTGGATAGCCGCCATCGCCTAATCCGATTGTTTCTCCGTTTTTATCACATTAAGCACGAACATCAGTCAGTCGACTACCTTCATTCCGTCATTCATCAGCAATTTGTTGTACTACGCTTAAGATCTGCGCTACGAGCTATTGAAGCACATTGCGTGTGCTGTAGAAAGCGAAAAGCAAAAACCGTTACTCCAATGATGTCTGACCTTCCCGCTGAGCGTCTAGGTTACCGCCAGCCACCGTTCTCGAACTGCGGCGTCGATTATTTTGGACCATTTCATGTAACCATTCGTCGATCTTCCGAGAAACGCTGGGGTTTTCTATTTACTTGCTTAACGACTCGTGCAATTTACATTGAGTTGGTTCCATCCACGGACACAAGTTCATGTGTGATGGCTATCGAGCGCTTTATTTCTAGGCGAGGAACACCCTCAATGATTTGGTCGGACAACGGAACAAACTTTGTAGGAGCCGAAAAAGAGCTTCTTCTA